>NC_134689.1:299437163-299753663 GCF_050947455.1 Rhinoderma darwinii | reverse complement strand
TGAAAAGGCTAGCACTAACCCCATTACCCACCGCCACCAGGGGTACTGGGAAGAGCCAGGTGTGATCCAGTACCCAACCATCTGCAGCGATGGTCGGGCACTGGGGAGGCGGGGCACAGGCTGGTATTATTAGACTGGGAAAGGACAGAAACCGTGGCTCTTCCCACCCTGATAAAGCTAGCCTGCTGCTGCTATATTGTATCTGGCTGGTTATGAAAAATAGGGGAACCCCACATCGTTTTTTCCCCAATTATTTATTTCTTTTTTAAAAATGACGTGGGGTCCCCCCAATATTTTATACCCAGCCAGCTACAACATAGCAGCAGCAGGCTGGCATTACCAGAGTGGGAAGGCCCACTGCTTTTGGGCTTTCCCAGCCTAACAATAATACTAATAATAATTATAACTCCGCTGCGCTCTGGAATGAGGAGGGTAAGTATACAGTCAATTACTATAGTAAGTTAACAGACACGGTGCAGGGGGCGACAAGCCCCTGGCTTCGGGGCCCGGTTGCAAGTGCGACCGCTGCGATCCTTATAGCTACGCCACTGGATGGTGGGGATTGGCAGAGAAATGATTCAGCATATAAAACAGAAAGGGGATGTGATCTGAGAATGGAGTAGGGTATAGTGGAGTACAGACCGTGGAGATGGGAAGGTGCTGAATAAAACCTGAGACTTCTACACCTAAAAGACACAAACTTGCAGCCGATGCAATGGAGGAAGACCCCCTCAGCGGATAGAGGACTTATGAAGAGTGTTCAAATATAGAGGTGTCCGAACAACAACCAGACCTGCTGGTCTCTATAACCTTTATTAGAAGAATCCTAACCAAAGCTTTACAGCCAAATGCCCAAAAGTTAACAGACGTTAACAAAGACCTGAGATTGGTGGACCAGAGAGTAGAAATTTCAAAAAATCATACAGCATCTATCAAGGATCACGAAGTAGCTACTTCACAGTGCTTGAATGAACACGAGGGTCACATGAATAATCTATATGCAATCCTTGAATACCACGAAAATATGAAATAAAACTCCTCCCTGAGTCCTTCTCTGCTGAAGCTCTTCCTAAGGCTGCATGTGTACAACTGTATTTTGCGGCCCGTAAACAACAAATTGTTGTGTGCATGTAGTCTAAAGCCTTGAGAGATCTTTGTCAACCTGCTACAACTGGAGGACCTCCCAGACGTCTCAATTGAGTGGGCCCACAGGGTTTTACGGCGTAAACATACTGACCACCCCCCTCCCAAGAAACGTCATCTGTAAGCGGTTATGCTACCAGACTAAACAACAACTACTGAGGAAGTCAAGAGAAGCCAGCCAGTTAGAATATTAAAAAGGAGCCATACAATTCTACTAGGATTTGGCTGGGTCCACACTTTACAAACGTCACGTGCTAAAGCCATTTACAGATTAACTCAGAAAACCAATTGCAATTTAAATAGCTCTTCCCCATTGAAAGGATTTTCACAGGTAAAGGTAAACAATACAACATTTATTCTCCTTGTGACGCAGAAAATGCTTGCAAAGATCTAGAATTCCGCCTCGATGCAATCTCAGACTGGCGACAGGTGAAACCTTCTAATGCTCTTCCTCCACTACCTGATATTCAAGCTTGGATCACTACTCCCAAATCCTTTAAGGACAGTTATTGTCTGCAGAAAACTCTGATGGACCCGAACAAAGAGGGACTGACCTAACTATTTTTGAGAAACGGAGCGGAACCCTCCCAGAAATTCCACAGCGGTGAGACTGTTCCTTGTACAGGATAGGGCCGGTTCACATCAGCGCTGGCTTTCCGTTGAGGGGGTTCTGTCTTTGACTTTCGGTTGAGGGGTTCACACAACGGAAACCCTAACGGAAACCTTAGCTTCCGTTTGCATCACCATCGATATCAATGGTGACGAAAACATTGCTAATGGTTTCCGTTGGTCACCATTCCGGAAGGTTTCCATCTACGCAGTAGGCTGAGCTATTGATTCCGTTGGAAAAACGGAAACCTGCCAGAATGGAGACAAACGAAAACCATTAGCAATGGTGACGGAAACATTGCTATCAATGGTGATGAAATGGAAGTTAAGGTTTCCGTTTGACTTTCCGTTGAGGGGTTCACCCAACGGAAACCCTCCGACGGAAACCCCTGAACGGAAAGCCAACGCTGATGTGAACAGGCCCTAAGTGACATAATCACTGTTTTTGTCATAATATTACTTCTTTGCCTTTAGTATATTGTTATAAGTTTTTACATTAAGTCAGAAAAATTATTAAGTACCCTATTGTTTGCACATTTTGCAGTGTTTAGACATTGAGTAAATTTCTAACTATGCTCCAAAACCATTGCACCATATTGAGCGGACTTTAAGGCTAGAGTAGTATCTGCAGCAATGTTTTTATATATAACCCCACACTTAATCCCCTAGATAAGGTGTCAATTAGGTACTGAACCTTTACTACACCATACAACTGGTTGGCTGGACTGCTTCCAGGATGCTTATTATCCTTCAATGTGTTCTTGTGGTTACCACCCCCCTCTACATCCAAGGTTTTACTTAGACACCTGGAGTTTGGTATCTCACCCCTTCGAGCCTTAAGACAATGAAAAGTGTTAATTTAGATGAAGGTTGGAGGTGCCATGCAGAACCCGGAACTTCTCTCCGCATGAGGTGGATTTGTCCAATCATCAAAACCGTACTGTAAGAGGTCTCTATGCTCATTCAAAAAATGTGTGCACTTGATGCTATCCCCATGCGGATAAAGCTATTTCTGAAAATTCAACTACCGCGAAGGTTAAAACATATCCTGAAATTGTTCTATATGCTCACAGCAGCAGCTAAAGCACGGATCCCTCCTGGAATCAGCCTTCTACCCCCAACAGCCGCACAGTGGCTACTTAAAATAGACCACAAGGAGGAATTATAGGCCATGGAAACTCGAACTCACAGCTTTTTCCCGAAAATTTGGAAGCTATGGGTGATGTTTCGAACCTCTTCAGATTACACAGCAAAATGTCTGGATTAATGTTCAAGCAGTTCATTCTTCTACTATTGGACTGGAAATATTGTAACGCTTTCTCTACTCCTCCTTCTTCCCCTTCCCTCCCCCACCGTTCCTATTTCCCTCTCCTTTTAGCTCAGCTTGGGAATGGTCTTTTTTCTGATGTTTGAAACGTTTCTCCATTGCCTTTTATTAGGACACGTCCTGTCATTATTTCTTATGCAATGTATATCCAAGTCACTTGTATCTGTCAAAAAAATAATAATTTAAAAGAAAAAGAATGCTAGTGTGAACAGAGCCTGAGGCAGACAAACTAAAGCAATGTATCTTATAAATGGTTTATCAGATTTACAGTTTATTATGCAAAGCTGATTTAATAGACATTAGGTCTGTTCTGCAGCTTAACAGTGACCCGAACTCGAGAGGTTTGTGTTTGTCATGATCAATAAGTCAAATGAGAAAAAAGGAAATGGTTTCTGTCATTGCACTGTGAAGTGAGAAATGGCACATTATATTTACAATACTCACAATCTGCTTCTCATTCTGGTTGCCACTGCTGTATGTGGTTGCTAGTGTAGAGGAACAGGCCTCGCTGTACCATGGTACATTGCCAAGCTGGGTGGTGCTGCTAATGGACAATGTATAGATGCTGTTTGTATATCCATCACAATTGCAGCTGTCGTGTTCTCTCCCACCATTCCCAGATGCCCACACATATATAGAGCCCAAACCATTACGACCCTGCAAGGAAGTGAAGTAGGCAAACATTCATAAAGCCAGCACTAAAATCTTGGTTTCGTATTGATACAACTGCAGGGAAAATTGATGTTCCATTTGGCCCCAGGGTAATGAGTTCAGCCCTTTTCAGCAGCCATTCTTTGGACTATGGTGTAATCGCTGGGGGACCCACACCAATCATCAGAACAAGGGTCTCGAACCCTTGAATGGAGCAACGTTCGAACATGGGCGCTGCCGCTCCTTTTAAAGTCTATTAACATCACGGAAACAGTAGAGTACAGTACTTGACTGTTACGGTCAATCCCATAGACCTGGAATGGAGAAGCAGGCACATGCTCGACTGCTGTTCCATTCAAGCAACTTCTTACTGCGGTAAATGCAGTGAGGTGGAATGGGGGTTCAGCACCTTAGTTCTCGCTATCAGTGGGGGCCCAGTGATCAGACAATTATCCCCTATCCTGTGGATAGGGGATAATTATTTATTCTGGTTCAACGCCTATGATATATTTATTTTTTTTGTTTGTGTGAAATACATGTTTTGGCATAAGCAGCACTTGTCATTTGCTTTTATTAAAAATGTTCCACCGTTTGATTTCTGCAGCTTCTATGTATCACTGTACATAGAAGCTACAGAATGGCGTTGTTAACTTTGATTTAATTAGTCTTCTGTGAAGAGGATTGCTCAGGAGCACACAGAAGCAGTTGCAGACCGACCCGCTCTGTGATGGCAACTTCTATGTACAGTGATAAAAGCTGCAGAAGTGAAATGATTCAATATCATTAAAAAGCAAGCTACAAAAGTGCTTTTTAAGCTATAAATATATACATTCCATTAAAAAGGAAAAAAAAGGGGCAAAAAGGTGACCATAGCCTTTAAGTGCAGAAAAAAAACCTGTAGTATCTATTAAAAGGAAAATTTGTTGAGCTATAGCAAAGGCTTAAAGGGTTTCCCCTCTGCCTGCCATGGAATGTCACAAGAACAAAACACACTAATAAAAAGATTAAAAAAAAAAAAAAAAAATGTTTCATTTTGTGTTACAATCTATGGAATATTGCAATGTTCATATTGTACACTGAGCATTTGCAATAGGCTGTCACTTCTAGTTTTGTATATATCACTTTTCATCTGGTGCGGAGTACACTGGGGGCAGGATCAATCGTCATGTCATCACAGGAAGGATTACAATAAAAGGTTTTAAATGAAAACAGGGGTTTCCACCATCTATGACAATAGAGTATGCAGGTCCTCCTGCTCCTTGAATAAAACAAGTTAATACATACTTGGGTCACTCCTCTGAGGAAGGCCTCATTTGCAAAACGGGCTGGGCCATCCACAGTTTTCCCATCATCTTCCGGTCCCCAGCTGGCACTGTATATGTCAACGTGGTTGGGGTTAAGCCCTAGTGATCGTGCTTCAACTGCATCAGTTACTTCACCATCCAACATCCGAACACCTATCAAAGAAAGATGGTGATTATGCTGAATTATTAGCCACACCCTTCAAAAGCAAAAAAATTATTTTTTTTAAAACTACAGTTCCTCTTAAGCAAGTGTCCATGCCATCATATTGGTGCCATATTGATTCTTTTTGCAGAGGAGAAAAAATCCATGCACCACACTGAATGTAAATATAAAACGTTTACCATTTTCTGACAACAAAAGCAACAAAGATACCCACAAAATACACATTTTGACTTGTGTGTAGCCAACTAGCAAGCCCTAGAACTACTAGAAGAAATCTGACTGCTTTGAGCAAGAGTTTATTGGAATATAGTCTGGCCACTTATTCTAGCAATGAAAACTTGCGCAGTAAATATATTGGCCAGAAACTTTAAATTTGTATTTGTAGAATTAGTCTTCACTTAAAAAGGTTGGCCTTGAAGAGATTTGCTAAAAGGTTGTTCACTGGGAATTTGCACCACTTACAAAAACGAACATCAGGTATAAATGACTGTAGATTTGTAACTACACAGACGGCAGGTCTTCAAAGATTGGACGTTGGCGGGCTCCACAGGTTGAAATATGGCGGCAGTCATAAGATACTTCTACCGCCCATGCACGCAGAAACAGGCGCAGCCACTAACAGCTGAGGAAGTAGTCACCTTGGCATATCATGTGATCACTGCCATAATGTAGCCTATGGACGTGGAGGCCGTCGGCCTTCAAAGTTCATAGTGTTTACACGGACAGAAGGGGTCTTCAATAATAGAGTTGCAACAAATATTTAAAAAAAATAATGTACATTTGTAAATGGCACAAATTAATGTTTTATGAACTTAGATAATCTTTATATAAAAGTAACCACGAATATCAAAATAGGCGGAAATATCCTTACCTCCAATCTTGGCATTATAAGCTACTCCAACACCACATATTCCATTATTTGCCACTGCAGCCACTTCTCCTGCACAGCGTGTTCCATGCCTAAAAAAAACCAACCAAACACATACATATTTTAATAAAAACTTGTAACAATCCAAAGCATTTAATAGATGTGAAGCTGAAAAAGATCATTTCTTGCAAGGTATTATGCTTTTACATTTGAGACTAATCTCCTAAATAAGAGAAGTTATATTTTTATAAGGCAAGAACTTTATTTATACAAATGCCAACTCCTCCTGTTCATAGCGCAGATACAAGATATTTTTTTATATAGGGATTTTAAAAAAAACAAAAATTTTTTTTATTTTAAATGCTCAGGTTCTAATGTTGCATCCTGAAAAAATACAAGTATATATGTTCCCGAGACTATTACTCTTTATATTAAACCATCATGTTTAACTATTTACATATACGAGGCGTTCATACGGACTCCTTCATTCTGCACCAATTCCCAGAGAGGCAAGACGCAAGTTCTTGGCACCATATTAGGACTTGTCTTTCACACCAAACTGAGACTTGGACAGATTCTTCAGGTGAATGAAGTAGGGCATTGTGCAGACAGGACATTAATCTTATTTGTCTACTACATCTTGTACCATAGGCAGGATCCACAGTTCTGGAAGGCAAACACTAAAAAGTACATGGGTTTAGCAGAAGCATCTTTGGTGTGCCAAGGGACCATCCGTCTGTTTAACCCTTCACAGATCCCCTGGTTCTCCGATCAAGGTTAAAACCTGCAGGTGGCGCTAAAACCAATCAAAATCTCCATCTCTAAATAAAAACGAAATCATGTACCAGAAAAACATTGAAGCCAAGAAAGTTGGGTACTGTAGGGTATCAGATGCATTTACAACAATCACCATAATATGGCTGTGTTATCATCCAAAATAAATGGAGTTACTAAATGTTGGGTCACAGGACAAACAAACTACTAATAAAGATGAATAAAAAAAAAAAGCATTTGGTTTTAACCATTTATCTGAGTTTTTCATGTAAAGTACAACAACGTTACAAAACAATAGGCTGTAAAATATACAAAACTGCCATCATTTAAGGATGACCCAAGTAGTCAGCACTTTTAAGTCATAGCATAAAAAGTCAAGTACTGTGAACGGCATATCCTAAGGGGCCGCAAACCTAACAAGAATGCTGCCTACCCCACATAAAACTGCACAGCGCAGGTTTCTTCTCAATTGCAGTTCTCCCGAGTATCATTTGTAGCTGCAGAATTCCTGCATGGTTATAGTCCTACAAATTTTACAAGTGGACAGTGTTCGGGAAAAGCTTATAAATCAACCTTTAAAGCAGCAGGTTTACTGGACCATGAAAGAAAATGTGCACTTAATGCTACATTAAATCCCACACTAGCTAGAAAGCAAGGGGAAATATAAGTCTAAACACCTGTATACTGCATAGCATAAGCAATTTCAACATTTTAAAAGATTGACAAAATAGAAGCCACATCCAAAAAATGTCCCCAAAATAAACACAGTAAGCAAAGTTAATTCATACGTGAAAGTCTTACACTAGGTTCGCAACTTAATCTACAGTAAGACTATGATCCGAGGTGCAGTCAGCCAGGTGCTTCACACATCCATACGAAGCATTCATTCTTCATTTCAAGTCATTCGATTCATGTGGATGAAATAGAACTTACAGATCAAAAAAGCTAAAATGTTAATTACATATCAATCCACATTTTAAATTCATCAATGTGCTGATAATATATTCAAAAGACTAAAAATCACTTCTATTACACAATACCATTTCTGAAAACAGTAAAACTGGGTCTTATGTAAAAGTACAGAACGCATAAGACTTGTTTAGGCTATAGGACAACCAACAGTGAAACCCTAGAAGTAGTTGGTGTTCAAAGTAGACAAATAAAAGGCTTTTACAGGTGTCACTTTACAGCACCACTGAAAAAGGTCACCCATCCACCTATTGCCGCTAATCCCTTTTTCCCCTTTGCATTCCAGAGGTCATAACTTTTATTTTTAAGTTGATGTATCTGTAAGAGGAATGTTTTTTGTAGGACAAGTTGTACTTTATTTGGTACCTATTCATTAGCCTTTTAACTTTTATTTTCGTAAAAATGCAGAAAACACTTTTTTTTATCATCAAATATATAAAACAATAAACAAAGGTTTAAAAAAATAAAAATAAAGTGTTAACGGATTTATTTTTTTCTTTATTGGGTTTTCTCTGTACAAACATGGTATGGGCACCAATCGCGTCATAGGGATTCTCTGTGACATGATCAAAGGGGCTTACCCCCCCATCCATGTCTCTGCCCTTGTATGCCGTGATCAACGTGAAGAGAAGAGGTTGCCCTGATCTCCGCCGTTAGAGCGGGTCTGCAGGTGTGTATGGAGAACTCTAGGTAGCAGATTTACAGATCCCCTATTAAGGCATCTAATCTTTCAGCCCCAGGAAGTAGAAATTGATTAAGTAGAACCTGCACTGAAGCCTCTAGGAGGAACAAGAGACAGATAACAAGCTATCCATTTGGCCTACGATTCTCAATCTCCTAATGGTCCTATTAGGGTATGTTCACACGCAGATCAAAAACGGCCGAAAATTACGGAGCGGTTTTCAAAGGAAACCGGCCTCTGATTTTCAGCCGTTTTTGTAGCCGAAAACATTTGAGGCATTTTTTTAAGCTGTTTTTGGAGTGGTTTTTCCATTGACACAATGAAAACCAGCTCCAAAAACAGCTCAAGAAGTGACATGCTCCTTTTTTAATTCAATGATCAGATGTTTGTAGGCATTTAGCTAGCGTTTTTCAGGTGTATTTTGTTTATGCCCCGAAATAAGCGTTAAAACTCTGCGTGTGAACATACCCTTACAGGCAATAAAGGGTCTTTAGTAGATTCTTAAAACCGAATAACATTCGGAAAATGAAAGGCAACAATAATGTCACTGTCGCATGTGAAAATCAGGCAGCAAAAAAAGGGAAAAAAATAGGTTTAAAGAGGTATTCCAGTTTTAGCAAATAAAAAAGGTTCTTCTTTATATAATGGAGTTAGCTTTTTGCAAAATGCTTTTTCTATAAATTCCCTGCAGTTTTTTTTTTTTAAGTTCTGCTTGCTGTTATTTCATAGGCACCACTGCTATTTACTTCCAGTATAGATTTTTGCTGACTGCTCATAAAAGGGGATTACACAGGTGCAAAACTGTACACAGCTCTGATCACAAAAGTGTACTGTAGATCTGCCCGTACATTAGGGATATCAGACAGACGTTTTTTGAACAACTTGTCATTCACTTTTGGTCTGGCAAGAATTTAATTTTGGACCATAACTTAAACCAGCAAATTGCTAAACGATCTCTGCCAATAGGGGTCTGTCACGCTCACTCGTGGCACGAAAAAAAGACAGCAGAAAATAGTCTAAAAATCGGCCTTTTTGGACGTTCAAAATCGGTAACTAAACGTATAAACTTCTGACGTGTCATAGTGACACGTTAGAAGTTTTGATTGGTGCGGGTCTCCGTGGTCAGACCCCCACCAATCGCTAAAACGAAGAGGCAGAAGCGCTCGTGTGCGCGCTCAGCCGCTTTGTTCCTCTGCGGCTCTTTCCTGAAAGCCAATGTAGCAGTGTACGGGCTCAGACTTTGTATTGAGCCCGTACACCGAATTCCGGAAAACGCCGAAGCAGAAACCAAGAAGCTGAGCGCTCACACGAGCGCTTCTACTGCTTCATTTTAGCAATTGATGCAGATCTCAGTGCTCGGACCCGCACTATTCAAAATATCTGACAGGTCACTATGACATGTCAGAAGTTTGTTGAACGTTTAGTTAACCTTTAACTCTTACAAGCTTTGCACCAGTGTGTTTATCACATGAGCAGGGCTGATTTTTATCTACTGAAAATAAACAATGACAGTTCCTATTGAAAGTTTGCAAGCAGAGATCTTGAAAACATTGAAAAATATAGAAAGTATATGAAAATTGCATAACTTTATTATAAAATTAATGAGCTTTTATTTGCGAAAACCAGAATATTCTTTTAAGCCTAAGGAGGTTTGTCAATATTTATCTTACCAGGGATGATCTACTACTGTAACTTAAAGAGGCTCTGTCACCAGATTTTCATACCCCTATCTCCTATTGCAGCAGATCGGCGCTGCAATGTAGATAACCGTAACGTGTTTTTTTTTTCAAAAACGAGCATTTTTGGCCAAGTTATGAGCATTTTTATATTTATGCAAATGAGCCTTTCTTAAGTACAACTGGGCGTGTTTAAAGTGATGTCCAAGTGGGCGTGTATTGTGTGTGTACATCTGGGCGTTTTTACTTCTTTTACTAGCTGGGCATTGTGAATAGAAGTGTATGATGCTGACGAATCAGCATCATGCACTTCTCTTCGTTACCACCCAGCTTCTGGCAGTGCACAGACACACAGCGTGTCCTCGCGAGATCACGCTGTGACGTCACTCACTTCCTCCCACAGGAACTTCATCGCGTCGGATGAGCGAGGACACGCTGTGTGTCTGAACTGCCAATACACGCCCACTTGGACATAACTTTAAACACGCCCAGTTGTACTTAAAGAGGCTCTGTCACCAGATTTTGCAACCCCTATCTGCTATTGCAGCAGATCGGCGCTGCAATGTAGATTACAGTAACGTTTTTATTTTTAAAAAACGAGCATTTTTGGCCAAGTTATGACCATTTTTGTAGTTATGCAAATGAGGCTTGCAAAAGTCCAAGTGGGCGTGTTTAAAAGTAAAAGTCCAAGTGGGCGTGTATTATGTAAGTAAATCGGGGCGTTTTTAATACTTTTACTAGCTGGGCGCTCTGATGAGAAGTATCATCCACTTCTCTTCAGAACGCCCAGCTTCTGGCAGTGCAGACACAGCGTGTTCGAGAGATCACGCTGTGACGTCACTCACAGGTCCTGCATCGGGTCAGACGAGCGAGGACACCGGCACCAGAGGCTTCAGTGGATTCTGCAGCAGCATCGGCGTTAGCAGGTAAGTCGATGTAGCTACTTACCTGCAAACGCTGATGCTGCTGCAGAATCAACTGTAGCCTCTGGTGCCGATGTGTCCTCGCTCGTCTGACACGATGCAGGACCTGTGAGTGACGTCACAGCGTGATCTGGCAGAAGCTGGGCGTTCTGAAGAGAAGTGGCTGATACTTCTCATCAGAGCGCCCAGCTAGTAAAAGTATTAAAAACGCCCCGATGTACGCACATAATACACGCCCACTTGGACTTTTACTTTTAAACACACCCACTTGGACTTTTGCAAGCCTCATTTGCATAACTACAAAAATGGTCATAACTTGGCCAAAAATGCTCGTTTTTTAAAAAAAAAAAAAGTCACTGTTATCTACATTGCAGCGCCGATCTGAGGCAATAGGAGATAGGGGTTTGAAAATCTGGTGACAGAGCCTCTTTAGCACAAAAACATGCTTAATGCTGAAATCTGCACCTTTAAGATTCTTGTCAAGCCCTGCCTTGAGGAGATCCACAAAAAGAGGATGGGCTTACCTGAGGGATCCTGCTCAGACTCTGCAAAGTTGTTAAAAGGTCTTCCATACCCTCAGGTAAATGTCAGATGTCATAATAGCTTTTTGCACACTAATAAGGTGGAAATAACTTAAAGAGGCTCTGTCACCAGATTTTGCAACCCCTATCTGCTATTGCAGCAGATAGGCGCTGCAATGTAGATTACAGTAACGTTTTTATTTTTAAAAAACGAGCATTTTTGGCCAAGTTATGACCATTTTCGTATTTATGCAAATGAGGCTTGCAAAAGTACAACTGGGCGTGTTGAAAAGTAAAAGTACAACTGGGCGTGTATTATGTGCGTACATCGGGGCGTGTTTACTACTTTTACTAGCTGGGCGTTGTGTATAGAAGTGTCATCCACTTCTCTTCACAACGCCCAGCTTCTGGCAGTGCAGACACAGCGTGTTCTACAGAGATCACGCTGTGACGTCACTCACAGGTCCTGCATCGTGTCAGACGAGCGGGGACACATCGGCACCAGAGGCTACAGATGATTCTGCAGCAGCATCGGCGTTTGCAGGTAAGTCGATGTAGCTACTTACCTGCAAATGCTGATGCTGCTGCAGAATCAACTGTAGCCTCTGGTGCCGATGTGGCCGACACGATGCAGGACCTGTGAGTGACGTCACAGATCTGCACTGCCAGAAGCTGGGCGTTCTGAAGAGAAGTGGATGATACTTCTCATCAGAAAGCCCAGCTAGCAAAAGTAGTAAACACGCCCCGATGTACGCACATAATACACGCCCAGTTGTACTTTTACTTTTCAACACGCCCAGTTGTACTTTTGCAAACCTCATTTGCATAAATACGAAAATGGTCATAACTTGGCCAAAAATGCTCGTTTTTTAAAAATAAAAACGTTACTGTAATCTACATTGCAGCGCCTATCTGCTGCAATAGCAGATAGGGGCTGCAAAATCTGGTGACAGAGCCTCTTTAAACTGTCACTAGCACCTCTCCTCCTTAGGATTAATCGTTCAATCTCCATGCTGTTAAGGCTTTTATTTTATTTAGTCATTTATTTATTTTTATTGGAGGATGGACCAGGTGGCTCTGTAATAAAAAAAATAATGCTCTTTCTACTGTGGAGTTGAGCTATCGACAACTTCCTTTGCCATGAGATCAATTGCCTCTGATCAAGATGAAGCAATGAGAATGATCAATGTTTAGTCTTCTATGACTTGTTTACATACCATGGAAATTGTGCATTAGGAAAGTGAGCCATAACCTAACTCCCTAACTGGTTTCTCCTGGTCACAACATCTACGGAATGGCTGCCTTACAGATCTGAGATCTGGAAAGTTTTCCGATTCAGGCAGAACTCTTCCAATTTCATCTCCTGACGACACGGTCTACTAGCTTCTTACAGATGTGACCCTTTACATTACCTGCCAAAAAGGAGAAAGGCTTCTTCACTCGTACAAGGCATTGTCTTGCAATATTCATAAGCGTAGTTGACACGGTTGCACTAATTTGTTGACCTAAGACTGCTGCAGAATTTGTCCAAAGAGTTTCACATCATAATATTTGAATTGTGGAAGAGTCTCCTGAAGATACGGTAAGTAGTATGGCCAAATGCTCCTTGAAATTGGAAGATGTCTGCCATAAGTCCTGATTACACTAAAAAATGCAAGTGGGCCCACCAAACCTAGGGGCTGGCGTCTGTTGTAAGGGAGATCTGGAATAGTACTTTCAATGACCCACCTCATACCATTATTTTTTTAATCTATGTATGCCATAGAATAGACATTCTGGCTTAAGTGGCATAATTATTATTATTTTTTTAAACATTATTGTACACAATTGCAAAAACGAGATATCCAATAGGAAGACATCCAAGTCTTAGAACTATGATTGAATTAATAGTATCATGGGAGAGGGAACTGGAATTTATATATTTGTTTGCATGGTACTGCCTGATCTCTACTTCCTCGTAGCTCATGATGACAGGGTGTTGGGGTAGTGTTGTGTACACAGCAAGGCATTTGATTACTATGGAGAAAGGAGGTAATCCCTCTACTCCATACTCCTGCGTGCGTGCATCACTCATGTAGGCCTCCTGGTCACCTCCTATTGGTCGGGGAGTAGTAGTACCTGCTTAAAAACCCTTCTGCTGCTGTAGTGTTCCTGCTCCAGTCAGTACTTCATCCAGACATTTCTATCGTTCAGATGAGAAGTGCGGGATCTGGACTGCAGCGGCACGCACTTTGGATCACCTCCCCACATCCCATTTATTTCTTCCATTGATACTGTAACCGTGAGTTACATGGGGTCCATCACCTTTTAGCTAGGTCTTCTGACCATTCTGGTCCACTTTTGTCTATTGTGGCAACAGTGACCAACCATCTGGTGGCCACTTGGAGAAAATTGTTGTGCCAATCCCCATCAAGGATATTGTCCCCTGATGAACAAAGTAATTGGGAAAACTCATCAGGACAAGATTCACACATTTTCTGGGATCTTGTATATACTTGTTGATGGGACATTGTTTGCACGCTTGTTTTCTCCTCATCAATAACATCTGGTATTGTTGGTAACGATTAGGCCCTATTCATACAGTTTCTTGTAAGCAGAAAAAAATCTGCCCTTTTGGAGGCAGATTTTGAACTGCCTGCATGGTGTAAATGCTTTTTTTTCCTGCAGCGTCACCCCCCCACCCCCACCCCCGTGGCCATTGAATCTAATGCAAGGACCAGGGGGAATAAAATAGCCACAAAAAACGCTCAGAAACTAGAGCAGTGTTTTTTCCTGCCTCCCATTGATTTCAATGGGAGGTCATAGGCAGAAACTGCGAGAGGCCAGTAGCCGCCCGGGGAAAAACAAAACAAAACAAAACACTGTCTTCCATTGAAATCAATGGGGGGCAATTTTGGCTGTTTTTGGCGCTGATTCCGATGCGGTTTCTGTGTCAAAGTCAGCGCCAAATAACTGTGTGAACTGACCCTTAGTGTAGCTAGAATACACAATAGGGTGCAGTAGGACAATATAGGAGATTCTAGAGTTGGGCTGCTTCTTCACAAGGATCATTCTGCTGTTCTGAGGGCATTTTATTTTAGGGTCATATTAAGGTTAATACAGATTGTACAGATAGACCCCAGGGTGTATGAATCCCCCCCACACACTTTTTTTTATTGTTAATTACGCCACAATACGGAGCTGGTATTATGCCTGATTACATTAACTTGACACGGTGGCGTAACCCAAAATTATTTTGAATCACTGAGTTTCTTTTTTTTTTGCTAAATTGAGTTGGTATGGTTTATTTTTATACCGGAAATATATTCAATGTTCTATTTTAGAGGTTTTTGCCCGGAAGTGAAAGGTTTGAAGCAATAATAAGAACACTTGAGTAGTAAGCTGTAAGATTCCCAGGTTTGTTTGTTTTGTATCCAAAGGGTGGGTTAGGAAGCACATTTCCGGCAAGAAAAGGGAGGATCATCTGGAAATCTCATCTACTGAGGTGTTCAGTTTAGCGGATCTATCCCATGTAGTATAATCCTCCTAGTCAGAAGTATATATTCTATTAACTATTCTTAGAACATGACTGGAAACCTGTACTGAGGTGTTTGGGGAGAAGTCTTCTGGAGAGTTAAAAAACAAACTCTTTTAGGAGTGCAGTCATGTGTGAAGGGTAAAGATTAAAATAATAAATCAATCAGAGACCGTGATATAAGACAGTTAAGAGTTCCTTAAAAAAATTAAATAAAATAAAATAGGAGAGAATTGAGCCGCTTCTGAGAGAACACCATATTAATGCAGAGAAAACCCCACAATATCTGAAAAGGTCACCATCATGTTATGGAAAGTAATTTTCTTTCAATTCTTACTGCAACTTCTTAAGTGTTTTTTGACCAGGGGCCTTTACAGGAAGTGAAGCGTGCAAGGGAACATTGATTCCCCTGACTAAGCCGAATTCCCCATCCAATTTCATATTTAAGTCTAGTCTGGTAGCTTATTACATATTTCAGAAAGTACGTTAAAACAAACAAAAAAAAGATTTGTTATCTGTAATTCTAGCACTTGTTCCAAAAATGAAGGATTCTTGCATGAGGGGAAAGAAAAATAAGGACACTCTTTATATATACGGTATAAATGCACTGTCCATTTTTTTCTAAATTAAAACTAGGTCAGACCTTGGAATGCTTTTAATCTTCAAGAACACTGTTTTTTTACTCTTTTACTGTTTTTAAATTCTTTCAGTGAACTAACCAGGACACCTTCCTCTGACAGAGAATGAAATAGCCTCTCCTGCTCTTACAGTAAAGAATCCCCTTCTATGTTGGTATTGAAACATTTGTATGTAGTGGATGCTCTGCTGTTAAAAATTACTGTCGTGAGTCTAAATAGACCATTTTACAAATCTATTGGCCTTTTTGAAATATTTGAATATATATTAGGCTACTATTTTATCAAGGTTTGGGTTATTTAGTTTAAAAAAAAACAACAAAAAACAGCTACTCTTTCTGGATACTGCAGCCCACTCATTCCATTTATTACTTTGGTAACCCGCTTTTGAACCCACTCGAAATTCTAGGTCTCCACTGGTGCCCAAAACCGCACACAAATGGTGGAGATATATCAAAACTGGTGCAAAGGAAAAGTAGAGTAGTTGCCTATGGCAAACAATCAGTTTGCTGCTTTCATTTTCCAAAAGGCCTCTGAAAAATGAGAAGTGGAATCTGATTGGTTGCCATAGTCAACTACTCAATTTTTCCTTTGTACCAGTGTTGATACATCTCCCCCAAAAATCCATGTGCGGTCTGACTAGTGACTTGTAAGCTAGTAGATCTATGTTCTTATCACGTGCATCTATGCCCCTTTTGATGAACCCCAAAATCTTATTCGCCTTGGCAGCAGCTGTCTGACACTGGTCGGTACAGTTAATTTTAGCTACAATTCCTTAGTTCTTTTCCATGATGTTAATTTTACCCAAAGTTGTCCCATTTATTATGTAATGTATTTTCCCTTCTCAAATGCATAACCTTATATTTATTCAGTGTTAAACTTAACGTGCCAGTTCTCTGCCTAAGCCAACTTCTCAAGAACCATTTGTAATAGAATACTGTCCTCTTTTCTATCAATTACTTTACAATAGTATCATGTGCAAACATTTATATTTAACAGAGTAATTTATATTTTTGCGTTTTCTTAACCAGCCTCCTGCAATACCTTTTTGACACACTGATCGCCTGATTCTATACGGTCACAGACAGATTTTCTACATAACATCACTAGTTTAATAACAAACTTTGCTCTTAATCTAACTATTTATATTGAACCAGAAAATACCTATAAATTACACAAAAATGGGGGCAGGGTGAGAATTTAGTAGTCAAATCAGCATACGCAAGATCTCCAATCACTGTCCTATTCATTGAACTGCACCTACTTAAATAAAAAGAACTCTACATTTTATTCCAGTTCTGCCTCCTGTAACCGGTTTTACATCTTTTGTAGTGGCAAGTATAAAAACATTCTACATTTAAAGGATTTGGAAAATTTAGTGTGTGCTTACCTGTATAACAAGTCACTTAGGGAAAACCCCCACACCATCAACATTCTGGTTTGTCCAACTATACAAATTCTAAACTCGTCTTAGGGGGGATTTGACGTGCACAATCTTTATTTACTCAAAGCGGTAAATTATTGGAGGTGTCTACCTGAAGTTTGCCAGAATTAATTTTTGTTTCCTTTTGATTTAAGACCCTAGCACTTGCCCAAAGAGAATTCTGAGAGCAGGTATAGTATGCACACTGAATATAATGGGTAATAGCAATGTCTGTTTTATCATTCACCGTGCAACATAAAAAGCACATTCAGAAGGTTTCGATTTTTTCAGGGCAGTCTTAGATCCGCCTTAAAACAAACGATGTAACGAGACTTGATGAAACCGTTATATATACATAGATTATCAAAAGCGCTCTTCAGTTGAAGATGCAAGACAAAATGAAGAAAAAAAAATATTTATAACGAACTGCACTTTATCAGGAAGGTAACGTGTTTCAGTAACGCTAAGAACAAAATATAGTAGCAAAATATAAAAGTGAATTCAGCTCCCAAAAATCCTCCGATTGTTAATTGCACAAACCGTTTGGGAAATTTGAATGATGAAACTATCGAATAACTTCACCTTAAACGTGTGTGTAGTTTTGAGTATTCTCCAACCACTCGAAGTCTAACATGCTTGAGGCTCACGCTGCTGTGATTTGGGGGCTTCTTCACTTTGGCTTTATAACTGGACGCATGATCCAGAGATTTTGTTGAACATTGCTCTATAACTAATCATTTATTAGCCAGTAGAAACTATGATCAGGGCTGCCAGCACTTGTAGTTGCTTTGACAACAGCCACGTAGGGTGAGGATGGTTGGTAAGGCCTCATGCACATGACCGTAAGGATTTTTAATGTCTACAAATACAGATGCACATCCGTAGCCATCCGCAATTGCGGAAGCGCCCATAGACTTCTACGGGTGAGACAAGAAAAAGACATGTTCTATATTTTGCAAATCATTTCTATGGCCCGGATATATATACGTAAATATACGGAAGTGTGTCTGTGGCCTATAAAAATGAATGGGTCAGCTGTTTTAGGTGTCAATCGGATGTCGGCACATACCACCACTGTATATGGTTATGTCCGAAGATTTCGCCATTTTGGTCTGAGGTAGTGGAGTTCCTTCATGATAAATTTGAATTTCCTCGGGTTCTCGACCCTCAGGTGTGCCTCTTGGGTATTATGAATGAGATTGTACAAGGCTATTATGATAAAATCTTTTTCCGCTTCGTTTTGCTTTGTGCTAGGAAGGTTATGATTGTGGCGTGGAAAGCCACTACGTGTCCAAGTCTGGAACACTGGTTGCAATTAGTAAATAAATATATGTACCCATGTATCAAAAATTGTACCTCAACAGGAGAAACAGAAGGCGCGGCAAAAAACGGCCAAAATCACCTCCCATTGATTTCAATGGGAGGCGGAGGCGTTTTTTCCCCGCTCCCGGGACAAAGAAGCGACATGCTATTCTGGCGTTTCCATCTCTAACCTCCCATTGACATCAATGGGAGGCAGAGAGCGCATTTTTCGCATCGATTTCTGCCCACGGTGCTCAATGGCCATGGCCAAAAAACGCAGCAAATGTGTTCTGCCGTCAGATTCTTCCGCCTGCAAAATACTCAGTGTGAACAGGGCCTTAATATGTAAAATAGTTGTGCAGGTTAAACTCAGAAACTAAACAGAACAGCCATTTTAATTAATATATTCAGTTATGATGATGATTTGTTCTGGCTGAACTGCAAACTAGATGTATAGAAATACTACCTAAAACATAAACAACAGCTGGGAGATATTTTTTGCAAATTCAATACATCAGTAAAAAAGATTTTTAAAGGTTTACATTTTTTCCATAATATTTTAAACATGGGAAAGTTTCCAAAGAGTTATGTACAAAATAAAAAGTTATAAAAAGACAGGATGGTGAACTTGGCATTTGTGAGACCAAGTTTAAAAAAGGAGTTATCAAATAATACAGGAGGGCATACAATAATGAACTAACATATACTCACCCTTTGAAATGGTCTGCTGCTCCAGTGCTTACACCCCAGTTGCCGCCACTCTGGTCCTGGAAGGTCCAGCAGTGGTAACTTGCCATTCAACGGTCATGTGCCTCTGCAACCAATCACTGGCTGAGGCCAGTGATTAGCTGCATTAGCGCGTGACCATTTCTGGAGCTTCAGAGACCAGAGCGGCATTGCATTGGGGTGTCAGCGCTGGAGTGGGGGCCCATTTCAAACAGCAAGTACTTGTTCACTTATTTTATACCCTGCCTGTCCTCCTGTAAAATGTGAAACTTCCCATATAATCCATTCAAAGCCTCATGTACACAGAGATTGGACAAAGACCAAGAGTCCCTGTACTATGGAGCCATGGGCACTCAAGTGTGCGGTCATATGGTGCAGCCGCGCTGCGCCCTATAGTGGCGACATTCTCGATTAGAAGTAATTCATAAGGAGGCGAACAGCAGATCAAGCGTTCTCTCGTTCATCTGCTGATCGCTGCCCTGTTTACACAGGGCAATTATCGGAAACGAGCGTTCTATGAACACTAGTCTGCACGATAATCGCCCATAGTAAAAGGGCCTTAACTTGTACAGTCACACACAGACCTACCTGTTATCATTGAGCTGAGTATATCGAGGCTGCGGATCCGGATCTTGGTCATTGACATCATAGCTGGCAGCTGGATCCTGAATAAAAAGACAATTGTAAAAGATAAAAAAATATATACACAATAGAATCATTGTCAATTAAAGTGACAAGCGTATACATCACTTCCTCTTATCAGCTCTCCACCGGCTCATTTGTTGTTTTTTTCAGCCGACTGGTTTAAAAGAATCAAGATATCCAAGAGCATTCAGTTTTTCCATCAACCTAATGGCTCCTTCCTAACAAATTTCAAGTGCACTGCGACAAATACCTCTATAGAATAGTTTATAGAGATCAATAATCAACCCCTTTTTTTTTTTCCGGCTGTTTTCTTACCAAGCAGATGAATGTTTAACCATGCATTATTCAACTCTTCATTAAACAAACATGCTGAGAAAATAAATTACAACAAGAAGTCTAGTAAACGTCTGTATATTTACTACTATAGGTCAAAGTAACAATAAAACCAATTTCACAGTCTGGGCTGTGGAGAAAAAGCCCATGCACTTGATAACCGTCTGCATTTTCTGCCCACATTAGCGGCTATGCTAAGTATTTCTTACCAACTCTTCCATTCATAGGTGGATTTCAAGTACAGTCTGATTTATGCATTTATACAACAGTTTCTCAGGTTTACTAGACCTTGTGACGTTCGATTACTAACATTGAGATTCTGTCATGATGTACTGTAGTTACCAGCAGATCCAATTTAATGGGACCCCAATAAAAAGGACAGTTCATAGTCCGTTTCTGAAAAGCCAATTCAAAAGTGACAAGCAATATGGCTGAACTTCTTGTAGTCACTGACTTTTTTGTACAAGTATCAATTTTTGACTACTGCGGTTACTTGTGATTAGGGCTGGGCGATCAAATTAATTTGATTAATTCGTCTTTGAAGCCTCTGACTATTTCGGGTTTAGACAATCATTGAATCGGATTAATAATGGCGCCGTCGGGCCGAGCTACAGGACGAAGGTCCAGACCGCCACCTCCTCACCGCCCTGTCCGACGTTTACTTGTGAGTGAGGAGAGAGCGTACAGGATGTAACAAAGCGCTGCTGTAGAAAGTGCTTCTGTACTCTGAGCCCAGGCTTAAAGAACAGAGGACAAAAAGTTATGCCCATATGTAATGTACACAATGCAGCATTTATTCCACAAGCTGAAATCTCAACGCTTTATTGTATGTAAAGGAATTTACACATACATGTCCAGATTCTATGGACGCACCACAAATACAGAACTATACCTGTGTATCTGCTAGATGCTGTTAGAGACAAGCATATGTGAACATCTGCTGGACTACTACTGAGTAAGGGCCTGTTCACATCAGCGTCTGGTTCAGCCGAACAGAAACTCTAGCTTCTGTTTATTACCATGGATTTCAATGGTAATGCTTCTGTTGCAGTTTGTTTTGTTTCCGTTCCGTACAGTTTCCGTTTTTTTTTTCACGGAAACAATAGCGTAGACTACAGACTACAGAGCGCGGCAGAACAGGGTTTAGGGGGCCCCGTTCTAGAGAGGTGGGATCCGCATCTGACATTTAGGACATATCATGTGGATATTTTATAAATGTCTTTCATGGGAAAACCCCTTTATAATACTGAACAGATCTAGGTGGAAAAAAAAATAAATAAATAAATATGACAATTATGGGTTGCAATATCTCTCCCTTAAAAAATACTCAAGTCAGAAAAGGAAAAACAATTCTGAGAAACGTAGGGAATACGTGGTTTAGGAGCAGAGGTAGCTGTGCTGCAGATAGCGGTTTAGCTAGTCTATGTTCTGTTGCCTTGGATACCTGAAGTGTCATATGTAATCGTATAACATGATCATGTGATTACTTCAACATCAGATATCATTTACAGCATACACTCACATAATTTCCTTGCAAGTCCGGATGGTTCTTTTCAATGCCGTCATCCAGGATAGAGACCACGATGCCTTTACCAGTGAAACCTTGAGACCAAGCTTCTTTCACGTGTAAATCATGACGGCTTGCATCATACTGAAAAATAAAAAACGGTATAACAAAACTCAGGTCTAAAGTAATAATGCAATGAAATATTCATAGGAGGACTTGTAAGGTTTTCAAATGAGGTCCTGAATTCACCAAAATCCTGAATTCACTTTAGTCATTAAAAGGGAACCTGGCACCAGCATTTCACCTATTGAACTCCTCACCCCTCGCTGGCTGCTGCTGTCAAAAGTTCATTACCATTATCCCCTCTCCTAAACTCCTCCTCCGACCATATGACAGTCTGACAACATTTTATGCCTTTTATGGTAATAATCCGGCCGTCTCATTCGCTCCTCTTATGCCTGCCCACCGCCGAAAACTCGCCCGCCCCGAATGTCAAAATCTCGTCTGAGATAGCGCGCATGCGCCCGTTATGTATGAGGGCCCTTCCCTGCTTCGTCCGGGCCTCAAATCTAGTTACTGCACATGCGCTGTTATGGTGTCCCGTTATGCGCATGCACTAGAACAGGACATAGATGAAAAAGAGTGTGTGCTGGGGAGAGGCGAGGAGCTGTCAATCAAAAGTAAGGAGGCGGGGTTAACTCTGAAAGGCTTAAGAAACTAAGATATGACTTATGCTCATTAGCATACGGCACAGGAACACTAAAGAATGGAATACTAAAAAGTACAGAGCTGACTTAGAAGATTATATGTTACATAAAAATGATTTTTCACCCACTTCCAATTTGATTTGACAATTCAGTTGTGGAATCTGCAAAAACTGCTGGTTTAACAGGTGAAATGCTGGTGACAAGTTCCCTTTAAAGCTTCCTTAAGAATAAAATATCTACAAATTCTAATTCTGCTGGTCCTAAAAGTGACAGATTATTGCACTTTTAATATGTTTAAACAAGTAGCTGGATAGGACACACATTATAAATGCATGTTAGAGAAAACTATATTTTGGTTGCAGGTTAAAGAGGGAATGTCACCTCTCCTAACATGTCTATTTTAGGAAAGATTTGTATTCCCCATTAAACAACAATTCTGAGACATCTTTACCTAGAACTCTGTTATGCTGTTCCTCTATTATTCTCCAAGAAAGTTAGGGATACATTCACAACTGGGTGTTACCAGTTGTGGGGGTGTTCCTACACAGACTGACATTGTACAATCGGTGCTGTCAGAGTGAGACTAAGGACACGCCCCTTCGACATGGGGAATAGTAACACCCAGTTGTCAATTCATTCATACATTTCTAGGAGTTATAACAGAGGAATGGCACAACGCAGGTTTCTATGAAAATATATTCCAGACTTGTTATTTCATGGGGAATACAAGTATTTACTAAAACAGACATGTCAGGAGAGATGACAGGCCCTCTTTAAAACAAGATTTGTAGCCCAAAAGCAAATGTTTTGTTTTTTTATCAAATGGGCAAACACTGTTCTAGATCAACTGTGGGTTGCAACCTCCTGGGGGGGTCGTTTGAAGACCTCCGGGCAGTCGTGAGTCATTCACGATGTCCCGGTTTCAACTGTATCTGCGTCTTCAGGACACAGATACAGTTGAATTCAATGCTGGAGCAAGGAGCCGATGGCTCCTTGCTCCAGAATTCACTTTGCCCAGAGCGGCTTGGAGCAGACAGGTGCGATGTAATGATGTCATCGTGCCGGTTTGAACTGAGCCACACACTACGCAGACCGGAAGAGAAGAAGGATCTCCTCCACCAGTTGTGGGAATGGGCATAGGAGAGTCTGTATTTTATTCAGTACTATTGGGGCTGCTTGGAGGCAGCTGTGCGGCATTATGCTGTGAGGTAGCAGCTATGGGAGGCTTTATACTGTGTGGAGGGCAGCTATGGGGGCATTTTACTGAAAGGGGGCAGCTATAGGGGCATTATCCTGTGTGGGGCCCCCTCAAATGTGTTTCACCCCCTGTGCTAAACCCACAGCCACACTTAGGAAGGCCACTAATGGACGGGTCGGGTCACATGACCCACCATCAGTAGCCATAGTCGGGTACTCAGCGACGCATAGCAGCAAGATACATTGGGCCCGCCACATCCTCCGCCTGCACAATTGCCGTTTTCAATGTTGCAGGGACTTATTTTTGGAATTGAGCTAAGTACCGGCATCTAACTACGAATGATGTTGACATTTGTCAGACGAACTGGGGCCAAGTACGGTAGTAGGGGTCACAAACAAAAGTCTCGGCTAAAAGCGCGTACCAGCCTCAAACTTTGGGAACCATTCATCTAGAATCAAGGTGAAATGTTAGCCAAAAGCTTTGTGATTATACTCAATATGTAATAAATAGATGGAAAATATAGTGCTACATTATTTTTCCAAGGTCAGTGAAAGATTTTAGTTTAAAATTTCACCATCTGGGTTACATTTATTAAAACATGTCATGCTCATCACAGATACAGAACATATTTTAATCCCATTACTGCTGGAGGGAGTCATCTTGAACATTAAGTTAATAGTACTCTTAATATGAATGTATTTCTAAATAGGAGAAAAGCTGCTGAGCAAGCAAACTTCAAATTCACGCTTCATAAACTGGGGTATGAATTTTTAAATGCACTTTAATGCCAGGCACCATGTCCCCTAGAGCCAGGGCCCTCATGCATTGGGAATCTATAACATTTTAGAATTGTTCATACTTTAAAAAGTACAAAAAAGTTAGTAGGACATCAGTTAAGGTCAACAAAAGCGCAAACCTATTGTGAAAAATAGTCGTGAGTGTATGTTCTCCTTTATGTTGCAAATATGTAATATCACCAACCATAAATTAGCTAACACTACTCACAGTGGGGTATTAGACAACGATAAGTTTACATAAGTATTGAAAAATCGTAAAGGATTAAGAAATATCAATGGCCTACAAATTGGCAGTACTTGACTATACACATCAACACTAGTATATGTAGTAGCAGGATTTTTTTTTTTCTACATACCACTTTGAATGAAACTTGCAGTAACCTAATTTAACCTGACGTCTCTGCAAGCCAGATGTTTTCAGTTCTCCTAGGAAAGCTTACAATGTTGGCATAGTAATCACCAAGGATCAGGCACAAAGCGCAATTTTATTTTAATGGGAAAAACTTAAAAATAAAACGTACATTCAATGGCTCGGTCGTCTGAGGGAATACGCATATTTCTCATAAGCAATATTTTTGGCAGCACAAGTGCAAAGTCAGTGGTTTGTAGACTTTTCACAAATCATAAGATGCCTACTAGGTTTAGAGTTCAACCTTTGAGAGTTACATTTCTGCTACTTTGTTCGAAATTGTAGGTCAGGGCACATAACTCAACCTAGTCTTGTAGAAGCGAGAAATTAACATGTGGAAACATAAGAGACCAGCAATTCTGGTATTTAATGTGGTCACACGACTTCATTTATTAGATCAGCACTCTTTTAGAAGGCAACATTTTAACCCATTTATTCCATTGCATGATCCAATGTGAGATATGTGTATGAGCGCTATGGTATAGATTGGTAGAAAACAACTGAAATAATCCTAAGAAATATTTTTTAATGTCAAAGGGTTTTCCCAGGACTTTGGTAACAATGACCTATTTTAAGGACAAAACTTGAGGACAGCATCCATATGGCAAAAGTAAAAAAGTATTTATTAACACATCCCAATATCAAAGCACTTTATTAAGACAACCCAATATCAAACACTTTTTTACTTTTGCCATACGGATGCTGTCCTCAAGTTTTTTGTAGCAATTGATTGGCCAGAAGGGATCTGTGGACTTGGAATTTGCATCCCGCTGAAACTGAGTAGTCATTTTCCGATCGAGTGCTGTGGACAACCAGTTTTCTATTCTATGGAGAAGTCATTAGTATCAAATCTGTGGGGGTCCGACTCCCAGGAGACTCCAACTGATCAGATGATTGAAGGGGCTGAAGTGCTCCAGTGAGCGATGCGGCCTCTTCATTGCTTACTAGGCACAGCGCTGTACATTTTGTAGTAAATGGGACTGAGCTACAATACCAGTCAAAGCCACTACCGAATACACAGCGTTAAGGGCCTGTTCACATCAGCGTTGGCTTTCCGTTCCAGGGTTCCGTCAGAGTTCTCCGTCGGGTAAACCCCGCAACCGAAAGTCAAACTGAAACCACAGCTTCCGTTTCAGTCACCATTGATATCAATGGTGATGGAAACATTGCTAATGGTTTCCGTTTGTCACCATTCAGGCAGGTTTACGTTTTAACGACGGAATCAATAGCACAATGGTGACTGAAATGGAAGCGGTGGTTTCAATTTGACTTTCCGTTGCAGGGTTCACCCGACGGAAACCTCCGACGGAACCCCGGAACGGAAAGCCAACGCTGATGTGAACAGGCCCCAAGCCTGGTAAGCAATAAAGAGGCCGCAGTGCCACGGCTACTTTAATCAGTTCATCGGTGGGGGTGTCAGGAGTTCGAACCGCCACCGATCGGAGATTAAAGACCTATCCTAAGGATAGGTCTTCAGTAACATAGTCCCAAAAAACACTTTAAAGTGAATTGCTTGCTTTTTATAAACCACTTGCTTCAGTTAGGCCCTGTTCACACAGTTTTTTGCAGGCAGAAAATTCTGCCTCAAAATTCCATCTGGAATTTTGAGGCAGAATTTGATCTGCCTGCACGCCATTTGGCGCAACGTTTATCACCCGCGGCCATTGAGCGCCGCGGGCAAAAACGCTTTCTCTGCCTTCCATGGATGTCAATGGGAGGTCAGAGACGTAAACGCCAGAAGATATTGAGTTCCTACAGAAGGAGATTAGACTAACTCTTAAACTCAACGTGTGTGAACAGAAGCGAACGTTAGTTATGGAACCGAGTGAATTACTCGATTATAAATATTGAGTAACACAACAGATGGCCAAATTTCAATCTGAACAGGAAGAGGCTAAAAGACATAAATGGCACCGGGACCATAAGGATTAGAACTCTGGACAGGTTTACAACTGGCAGGACAAGGATAATAAAAATATGAACACAAATAATGATGGCAATAAAATATCTACTAGAAATAAGAAGGTGATTCAGTCAACCGTTGATTTTTTATTTTTTTTTTAGACGTGCCAATGACTGTTACATCAGAGAGAAATGCCGTACCAGAAGGGGCGGGAGACGCCTCCGCCGAAAATCAGAGCACAAGAAGCGGAAGGTCCACGAAATATGTGGGAGCACAGAAGAAATAGATGCAATACAGCAGTCATTGGTAGTAAATATATCTTCGTGCACTTTATCCACTACACAAATGTCCCTATTGGGGAAAAGACTTTCCTTTTGTCCAGTGTCAGCCACAGACTGGTGTCAACTTGACATTGACTTACACTTTTTTTTTTAGGTCGCTTAAACTCAAATTGTGGTTCTCTGAGAAACAACCTTCGAATCTAGTGTTTTCTCCAACACCAGAACTCTGTTTAAAGAAATTTGGGCTCTTTATTAAGACCGATTTTACACCTGTGGTTTATTCTGATGTATTAGATGGTTTTATCTCTTCTGTTAAAAAAAGATTTGCACATTGAAGACAAGCGTGTTGAGCAATGGTGAACCTTTGATTTGCCCTAACTTCACACGAGAATAGATTGCGGCATTGCAGGAGCTGGTCCGGTGGGATAGTCGTTATGGACCGTCCGTTATATGTTGATGAACTGGAGAAAAAAAAAACACATGATCCTGAGGTTTATAGGAAAGTTAATGGAGACCCAAAATTTGAGTTCATGAGGAAGCTTAAATATTTAGTTGATAAGGCTTATGCGCTTGACCTGGTAGATAAAGAGTTACAGGATTTCTTATTACCTAAACATCCAGTTACCCCCCTTATATACTGCCTCCCGAAGATACACAATGACTTACAATCGAAGGCCCTGGTGGATTATGCATCAGGGAGAAATTCTATATTCAGTCCTTCAGTAATTTTTGGGGATAAACTCCTAAGAAATTCAGCCACGGTAGCCAAGTCTTACGTTAGGGACAGCTGATTTTTTGTCTAAAATTCATAACTTAATTATACCGAAGGGAGCCATTTTAGTTTCATTTGATGTGACTTCATTATATACCTCCATTAACCATGAGAGGGGATTATTGTGTGTCAAAAAAGCCTTGGATACCAGACTACTCTCCTGATTGTAAGGAATTTGCTCTTTGGACTATAGGAAACTATTCTTACTTGCAATTACTTTATTTGGTGATCATTTTTTTGTTCAATTAAAAGGTACCGCCATGGGGTCTAATATGGCCCCCACTTATGCCAACATTTATATGGCGGACCTTGAGGAATCTGTCGTCTGTGTCCCACCATTTTTCCAATATTTTGGGATGGTGGCGATACATAGACGACATATTCCTCATTTGGACTGACACACAGGATTCTCTACTTGATTTTTTTGTAGATCGGAATAGAATGGATCACGATATTAAATTCACTATGGTTAGCTCTACGGAGTCCATACTATTTCTAGATACTACTGTTTTTGTTAAAAATGACCGTCTAGTGACAGATCCTTTCATAAAAACTACAGATCGAAATAGTCTGTTAGGATAGGAAAGCCAACATCCAAGAAAAATGGTTTAATTATCAACATTTGACTAAATGGAAGAGATCTTAAGGATTGTCGATGACGAGTGTACTATGACTTATCGGTTGAACGACATGGGAAGTAAATTCCGGTTCTGGGGTTATCCCGATAAACGAATTAGATCTCACATTGCCAGTGTAAAGAACATTGAAGGACAGGATAGGATTACCACATGGTCTAATAAGGAAAAGCGTATTCCCTGTGTCACCACTTATGATGTACATAGCTCACAAATTATGCAGGTTATACCTAGATGTTGGCCCATGCTGGAAAATGTCTAGGATATTCCTTCATTTAAAATCCCCCCCCCCCCTATTCTCTTATAGGAGATCATCTAATTTGAAGGACAGATCGGTGAAGACGGATATAAGCCCTAAGGCAGTGGTAGGTACAGTAGGCAGGATTTTATTGCCCCAGTGGTTGTTACCCCTGTTTGGGCTGTGCCAACTGTGGCTTGATGTATAAGGGAGATTCCTTTACACATCCAACTACTGGTAGGACCTATAGGATTAGGCATTACTTGACCTGTAGATCGGATTTTGTTATTTATATTCTTATGTGCCAGTGTAAACTTCTATACGTTGGGGAGATGACCACTGAATGTAGGATTAGGCTCAATGCACATAAATCTACTATTAATACAAAGAAGATCAAACTACCGATTCCCAGACACTTCTGTGAAGCCCACTATGGGGTTAATCAGCTCAGTTTCTGGATTATTGACCATATACCCCGACTTAGGAGAGTAGGAGAAATTGCTCAAAAGAAGTGAGGCTGAGTGGATTAGTAAATTCAATACGTTACAACCCAATGGACTCAATTTTGAGTATAATCTTAGTGTTTTTGCAAGATGTTTTTTCTTGGTGGACAAGAGATGTAGTTACTCTCCTGATTACCATTCATTGACATTCTATATTGTCCCCTTAAAGGAGCAGTGTCACGGGAAAAAAATTTTTTAGATCAATTTGCTTTTAGTGTTTTATTAAAAAAAATAAATATTTGTGTGTTTGTGTTTTACTTTTTTTTTATTTTTTCACTTTTTCTTGTCCATGGGGGCTGCCATTTTTTTTTCCATCTCTGTATGTGTCGATTAACGACACATACAGACATGGAATACGGCAGCTACAGTCCCATAGTGAATGCGAACGGGGCCCGTTCCATCCACTATGCTGTACGCCGTCTGTGTGGGAACGGCGCATGCCCACACAGTCCAAATTGAACTGTGTGACGTCCGGCGCCATTTTCTTGTGGACTGGAAGTCGCGGCCGGACAGTAAGATTACTACTTCCGGTCGCGGCTTCCAGACTTGTGCACTTGGAGCGGAGGTAGCAGACGGAGCGGAGGGACCGGAGGGAGCGGCGGCAGGAGCAGGTTAGTTAGGTCTGTGTATGTACGTGTTTTACTGTGTGTTTACTACTGTATGTTAACCTACTACACTGTGTGTTAGCTCAAAAAATGGCGACACACAGTGTAGGAGGTTTGACCGTTCAATCCCCTCGTTTCTCCAGACACTAGCCAGGATAAAGGAGGGGGGATTCTGAGAGCTCACTAGAGCGAGTGAGTTTTCTAAAATTTTGCAGCATAAAGCAATGTGGTTGCTTTACCACATGCAATGCTGCAATTTTGGGAATTGCTCCATCTAGTGACCAGCGCTGGGAAATATTATAAATTAGAATCTAATTTATAATATTTCCTGACTCGTGAAAAAATTAAAAAAATTAGAACAATGTTTAATCACCCATACACTAACTGTTGAACTAAAAAAAAAATATTTTCTAGCGACACATTACCTTTAAGTAGTAAGGTTTATTGTATTTTTTTTTTATTAGGGGTTTATGTACACTTGCTTGTACTTTTTATATGGCATCTTTGTTAGACCTTACACCTTTTTTGAATACTCCTGCTCTCATTTTTTATTATTTTTTTATTCTGTAGGTTTGTCTAAATCTAATTGGAATTGAATTTCTCCGCTTAACACTAGCCCAAACCGAGGGACACATCGGAGTTGAGGGTTATATTCAAAAAATAGCAGTGTAATAGGTATACGTTTATCTTTATTAGGATGTAATTATTCTGCCTGTGTAAACGTTTTAAAAGAAGTTTTAATTCACAAAAATTATTAAAATTAGTAGGGCATAAAGTGCCAAAAGATCCAGATACAGGCGTTGGCAATCAGATCCAGATTGCACACGAGAGCTATCGCAGTATGGACACACCGCAAGCACCTATTCACAAGTGCCCGATATGTCAGATATACGTTGTAACATTATCTTGCCACGTGTGCTGACAAATATTCAAATGAATCGGTTTGCCACAGATATAACAGACACACTTCCCAACACGTTTCTGCACCACATAGGCGAGCGTCCTCAGGGGTATAATTTTGTCTGATTATTTAGTTTCTATTAACAAAGTGCCGGTCAGCATGTATTATGCTGTTCATTCAATTTTCAGCGCGCACAAGACATCTGATATCGGTCCTATTTTCTCGCCGGGGAAATACTGAAGTCTTATACACCTCAGACCCCACCTCCCAGGCTTCGAACAGGACCAAGCCAAACCAATGGGATCTTGTAACGTCTAAACCGACGCCCATCCAACCGGCCGGCTCCCTAGTGACCACACAGCCAATGGGATCGATGCGTGCCGCATCCTTGGTAACTGGGGGGAGCTACAGGAGGCCAAACATACTAAGCCGATACAGCACCGAAGTGGACGCTGTGCGACAGTAAGGAGAGAGCCAATCAAGTAAAACCACTAAAATCGCGAACGATAGACGCAGGAACAGATACCCGCCAGCAGATAACCCACATTAAAGTGCCAAAGTCAGACATCACGCAACAGCATATTGAAATGCCGGCAAACAACCCGTTGTGAAAAGGCCATCCAAACGGAGTACCATCCTCAAACAAAGATTGCTGCCAAATGACGAAGACCCGCCACACAAAGACTATCCAGACGGAGTGTCATAGTCCAATAAGGATTGTTGCTGCATCACACTGACACAGCAGAGTGATATAACCATCAAATACAATGCCATCCCGGCATAGTGATAAAGCATAACTCGTCATTAACAAGGCACTCCAAAGGGAGTGTCATAATCCCGCAAGACATACCAATGGATTGAAATAATTAAGAATAGCGCAATTGGCATAAATGCAGCCTTATAGTACAGCAATCATCAGAGGTGCTGAGCAGCAGTGGTACATAGATCTTGGCAATGCAATGAGACCCCCAATATATTAGAGAAATGGAAGATAGATCGATTCATTAAGGCCCAGTGGTTTAACAGTTTGCATCCTAAAAATCCACTGGCCCTCCTTCTGTAGGATACGTCTATCCCAATCACCTCCCCTTCTTGGTGCTTTTACAAGTTCCATGCCTTGAAATTTAATGACAGAAGAATCTCCCGAATGACAGTCCCAGACATTCGAGACAGTAGTGTCAATTCTGCCATTAGTGTCACAAATGTGGTTGCGAATTCTTCGTCTGAATTCTCTTTTTGTTTTACCCACATATTGCAACCCACAGCCGCAAGTACTACCCCTTTTGTAAGGCAGTTTGTGCTTGAGCATAATTTCTTCGTCTTTGAGCGCAAGTTCTTCCACCAGCTCAGAGGAGTGGCTATGGGTAGCCCCTGTGCTCCTACTTATGCCAATCTCTATCTGGGTTGGTGGGAGAGGGAATTTGTGTTCTGCGATGAAATGGAGAGATTTGTCTCTTCCATTGTATTATGGATAAGATTCATTGATGACGTCTTCATTCTATGGTCGGGTACGACAGTGGAGTTCAAGGAGTCATTCGGGAGATTCTTCTGTCATTAAATTTCAAGGCATGGAACTTGTAAAAGCACCAAGAAGGGGAGGTGATTGGGATAGACGTATCCTACAGAAGGAGGGCCAGTGGATTTTTAGGATGCAAACTGTTAAACCACTGGGCCTTAATGAATCGATCTATCTTCCATTTCTCTAATATATTGGGGGTCTCATTGCATTGCCAAGATCTATATACCACTGCTGCTCAGCACCTCTGATGATTGCTGTACTATAAGGCTGCATTTATGCCAATTGCGCTATTCGTAATTATTTCAATCCATTGGTATGTCTTGCGGGATTATGACACTCCCTTTGGAGTGCCTTGTTCATGACGAGTTATGCTTTATCACTATGCCGGGATGGCATTGTATTTGATGGTTATATCACTCTGCTGTGTCAGTGTGATGCAGCAACAATCCTTATTGGACTATGACATTCCGTCTGGATGGTCTTTGTGTGGCGGGTCTACGTCATTTGGCAGCAATCTTTGTTTGATGATGGTACTCCGTTTGGATGGCCTTTTCACAATGGGTTGTTTGCCGGCATTTCAATGTGCTGTTGCTTGATGTCTGACTTTGGCACTTTAAGGTGGGTTATCTGCTGGCGGGTATCTGTTCCTGCGTCTATCGATTTTAGTGGTTTTACTTGATTGGCTCTCTCCTTGCGGTCGCACAGCGTCCACTTCGGTGCTGTGTCGGCTTAGTATGTTTGGCCGCCTGTAGCTCCCCCCAGTTACCAAGGATGCGGCACGCATCGATCCCATTGGCTGTGTGGTCACTAGGGAGCCGGCCGGTTGGATGGGCGTCGGTTTAGACGTTGCAAGATCCCATTGGTTTGGCTTGGTCCTGTTCGAAGCCTGGGAGGTGGGGTCTGAGGTGTATAAGACTTCAGTATTTCCCCGGCGCGTACTAGGACCGATATCAGTTGTCTTGTGCGCTCCGAAAATTGAATGAACAGCATAATACATGCTGACCGGCACTTTGTTAATAGAAACAAAATAAATCAGACAAAATTATACCCCTGAGGACGCTCCCCTATGTGGTGCAGAAACGCGTTGGGAAGTGTGTCTGTTATATCTGTGGCAATCAGATTCATTTGAATATTTGTCAGCACACGTGGCAAGATAATGTTACAACGTATAGCTGACATATCGGGCACTTGTGAATAGGTGCTTGCGGTGTGTCCATACTGCGATAGCTCCCGTTTGCAATCTGGATCTGTTTGCCAGCACCTGTATCTGGATCTTTTGGCACTTTATGCCCTACTAATTTTAATGAAAATTTTTGTGAATTAAAACTTATTTTAAAACGTTTACACAGGCAGAATAATATATTGATTAGCATCAACTTTTTGTCAGGTTATTATGGGGTTGCACTTGTGATATTGGTATATCTGTTTAGATTTGTCCACCTTTATTTTTCAGATCAATAGAACCCTTTATGATCTTAGCAAGATATAGTGATGAGAAACTCACGCTATAAAGCTTATACTAAGTTATCAGACTTGTGCCTGGATTGAGCATTGAATGTCAGGTCAATGAAATCCGTTGATGGTGAGGGACTTGGCACAAGGAAATTACCGGATGGTCATTTCGTAGTCTATCCTCTGGTGTCTTTAACTTACTTACGGCTCTCCTTTGCGCATGCGAGGCCAATTTTACATTGGGTTGCCAAGACGCGAACACTGGGCTGTCTTGACAGCCAATCATGTGATACTTTTATCACATGACCAATTACTAGGCATGCGCTTTCTGTTTTCATAGATGCTGGAGTTGTCGTCCTGGTGTGACGCATTACATCCATGGGCGCTATGTTCCTTCGCTTTGGGTGAGTGTCAGTGATTATATATGATTTGAATTACTTCCTAATACCTGAAGTTCACAGCTGCTGTATAATATTGACTGATTTAGAGAACGGTGAGGTCTTTTTTGTTTTGTCACTTTTTATTATATTTTCACTTATATGTATGTTTACAAATATTATGACACTGACACTATTGATTATGTATGATCGGGTCGACTGTTCACTTAAAAACTTTTATCAGATGTAAATTTTGATGCTAACTCCTCCCACTGTGGGTTGTATAAATGCACTGAACCGTCTGTTATATTGCTTGACAAAGGCTGCATTGACCAGCTGAAACGTTGCATCCTTCTGCACTTATGGGTGAATAAATTAATCTCATTTGATACGATCTTTGGAGTGGTGCCTCTTCCATTTTTCGAAGATAGGGCATGTCGCTGTGGGCAAAAAACGCTGCCAAATACGCTTTCTCTGCCTCCTGTTGATGTCAATGGGAGGTCAGAGACGTAAAACGCCCGAAGATAGGGCAAGTCTTTTTCCCGCGAGACGGTTTTTCTGTTTGCGTGAAAAAAAACGCCTCCAACTCCCACTGAAATCAATGGGAGGCATTTTCGGACGTATTTTGGCGCATTTTCCGACACGGCTTCCGCGCCAAAAAACGTGTAAAAAAAGACTCCATGTGAACAGGGCCTTAACGTCATAAGACGGACTTATTTTACATCTGTATTGCATAGACTTTTAATAATGACAACATGGACTACAAACTTAATGGTGGTTGTCTCCACAGATGACATCTATATATCCTTCTAAGGCATAGAGACTGGGGTTGTCTTTACAAAACAATTCCTTCAAAAAGGAAATACTGACATAAATCCAGACAAAACAACCCATATTTCAATACACAAGTGAGTGAGGCCTTAGCTAGTGTGCAGAAGGAACTGTATGTCGCACAGTATTGTGGTCACCATTGCTCCAAACTAGTAGTCGTATTTTGGACCATCCGCTAGAGGCACTTTGCTAGTCGGTGAAAGAATATCACAGGTGACCACTCATTCTCCTCCACGTGACAAGCAGACACAGGTACCACCAAAACCAGTCTACAGTGAGGAATGCACCAAGTAACTCACGTGGGTTCGTATTACCGTGTACGTGTGTTAAACACAAGAGACAGGATTCTAGCAATGCTTACTAGAACAAAGCATTGCTGCAGGGATGATCGTGTACAAGGTGAATTTTTATGTGGTGGTCTCGGTAAAAACCTTTCACACAGCAGAAATGAACATATTTCTTGGATTTAAATGGCAAAGTCTTCATGTACTTACCAAATACCACTGCAGGGGAAATTTTGGGTCTGTTGGTTCTGTAAAAATATCTCTTTTCTTTCTTTTCTTTGCCACCTGTTGTTCAGCCCAGTGCACCTGAAAAATGTTAAAGAAGAATATAACTAGAGAACATTTAGAAGGGGTGGATTATTTTCTTTAATGTTAAAATCAATAGCTTGTAAGAAGCAGAGGCTCAATTATCGAAGATGCGCTTCTTTTAAGAGATATTTGCACCTTCAGACAAACTTATTTTAATGCATGACTGAATACATTTTTATGTACAACAGACTGCTTAACACTAGACATAGAAAAAAAAAAATACCAAAAAAAAATGCTCTGGTGAAACAGGAGAGTACTAAAAAGATAAAGCAATACTTTCAATGAAAGCTAAAGACCGGCATCTCAAAAGAGCAATATACTCATCAAAAAGATGTGGCCTGAAAAAAATTCAATAACTCGGCTCCGCACAGAAGCAAAATTCTCTTATAATTTTAGAGCTTTGTTCAAAATATAGCTATTTATTGATTTGTATATAGCGCAATTTATGAAATCACTCCCTTTAGAAGCAAAGTCCTGATAAAATAGCATGGAAGCCCCAGCGAATCTTGATTCTCTACAGAGCCACCGACAGGATCACAGGCTAGTCAATAGGCAGGCGGCCTTTTGCAGACAAATACATGGGGCAATGATGGGGAACTGGCGTTTTGTGTAATCCTGAAAGCTTATTGTTGAACTCTAAGGGTTAAAATTACTTTGAAGAATTAGAATAGAATGTGTTTGACGCACATAAACCGGTCACGTTCGTGTGAATGTAGCCTTAATGGTCTGATGCTATTTTTCCTAATTTGTGGTGGGCCTGGAGTTCTAGTGAAGACAAAATTTTATTCCACAGAACTGTGCGATTCAAACCTTGATCCAACACTTTGCAGAAAGACTTTACCTGATGAAGCTATAAAAAGACACTAGGGAAGATCTACCAAGGTGTCTGCACCTAGAATGTTTCGAAAAATGCACCACAGTTCGGCGCATTTAATTTAAGAAATGTTTGCACCTATCTAGACACTTAAAAAAATAAAGTTCCAAAAAGGATGGGGTTTAATAAAAAGGGGGGTGGCTTAAAATGATCGCAAATTAAGCCAAATCAAAGGTGGCATAAGGAGGAGAATTTTTTTTTGCGTCTAGCAAGTCTGTAAGCTATACGTATTTTGTGTTGTGCTATATGAGGTTTTATCACTGTAACAGTTATTAATCACTTTGTATAATTCGACACGCCAATTTGATTTTTTTCATGTTCATTTATTCCTCCCTGCCTTCCAAAAGCCATAACCTCTGTTTTTTCTTCGATATAGCCGTATGAGCGCTTGGTTTTTGCAGGACAAGTTGTCGTTTGTCATGGCACCATTTAATGTACCGTATAATGTACTGGGAAGCAGAAAAAATATTTGTGGGGTGAAATGCGAAAAAAACTGCGATTATGTGGCCATGTTCTGAGAGCCATAACTTTTTCATTTTTCCATCAATTTAGCGATGAGGGCTTAATTTTTGCAGGGCAAGCTGTAGTATAAATTTTTAAAGCAATTTCTCCCGATTACGGCAATACCCCATATGTGGTCAGAAACTGCTGGTTGGAAAAACGGCAGAGCGGAGAAGGGAAGGAGCGCTATTTGGCATGTAGATTTTGCTGGATTGGTATCTGGGCGCCATGTCGCATTTGTAGAGCTTCTGAGGTACCAGAACAGGGGAAACCTCTGAAAAGTGACCCCATTTTGGAAACTAGACCCCTTTAGAAATTTATTGTAGTTTTCATGGGGTGCTGCAACTTTTTGATCAGTTTTTATTCTATTTTTAAGAGGTGTGGTGACTAAAGAACAGCAATTCTACATTTATTTTTTTACAGCATTCCCCCATGTGATATAAATGACATTCACTTTATTTTGCAGGGCGATACGATTACGGAGATAAAATACTGGTTATAAAAAAATCATTTACTTTTTGTGTTGCCTTATTCTAAGAGCAATAACTTATTTTTCCATCAAGAAAGCCGTGTGAGGAGGTTTTTTGCGTAACGAACTGCAGTTTCGATCAGAAACATTTTTAGGTGCATGCGACTTTTTGATCTCTTTTTATTCAATTTTTTGGGAGATGAAGGCACCAAAAATGGTCATTCTGGTATGGTTTATTATTAATTTTCTTTTAGGGCGTTCACCATGCGGAATAAATCACAAAATACATTTGTAGTTCAGGCCGTTACGGACGCGGCGATACCAATTATGTATAGTTTCTGGAATAGCTGAAACATTGCATTGGACTTCTGGATATATAAAAGTACCACACTTTTTTTTCACCCAGGTTTTCAGAGTGCTGCCTGAATTTGTAATACATCTAGCAACCCTAGCTAGATGCACCAAATGTATGATACAGCATTGCACTCACGTGATGGACCAGGCAGTCAGAAGGTGAATTAAATTTAACCTTAAAAACCGTCTAAACCTTCGTAAGACTGTTTCACGTGAAAGGACATCTAACCGATCCCAATGTAAACAAGCACCATCAAGAAACCCAGAGATTACATCTGCGCTTGTATCGGAGATGGAAGCTACAATTCTAGACAGACTTCCATATGGAATATCTGCACAACCTTATATTACTAGTCCGTGCTAACAACTGCACATTCACTTTTCCGTAGAAGTAGCGGTCCTCATAGATGGACGTTATTTCAGCATAAGGTGTGCGGATATTACCATCATCTTTTTATTCCCATTACGAACTGAAGAGTACTACACGAAGGTTTATAAGAGCACAATGAATGTGTCCTTGTACACAAATGATGGCCATATGATGTCATGGTAGTCTAGAATTCATGGAAGCAGCTAAGTTCCAGGACAATCATTCAGTTATTTCTCTCTAGAATGGTGTAAGTTGGAGGAAAGAGTACCGTCCTCTTGCATGAAGATAAAATGCTCTGTTCTTTGTGAGGGCTGTCATTTATAGAGTAATTTGAATGAAAGAAACCGCAATGAAGAAGAGAAATGAAGACACTAACTATACCAGCTCATCTGTGTCTGGCAGCCTGGTCAGTAAATTTCTCTGCACGCTGGAGCCTGAGAACTTTGATGAGATTTTATCAAGTGTGTCCTGTGTTCTGCAGGGACAAGCTCAACTGCAGACATAAGCCATACCAAAATACGACGGAGGGCCATATGGGAGGTGAATGTTCAAACGCCACATCCACTTTCTGTTCTGATGAGCCAATTTAATATAAATATCCAAAAAGAGTGCAATGTTAAAGTGGCTCTGTGAGGTCACCTATGCTACCCTACGTATCTGAACTGCATAGAATGACCAGGGGGGGGGGTTCTAGGATTTGACTCAGAATTTTTATGTAAAAAGCTGTTCCAATGCTGCCAGGGCACAGAGAAAGCCTGCACCCTTCACCCATAGTGATTGACAGCTTTTCTTGTACTAGTTTGTATACAGGGAGAGCTGTCAATCATTCTGTGTGGGCGGGGGGAGCAGGACTCTGACTAGGAGAGTCCTGGAAGCATTTAAACAGCTTTTTATATGAAAATACTGAATCAAATCATAGAGAACGATGCATCTCCGAGATAAACATCTCCCCATACATCCCATGTTGCTCAAACAGGGTAACATGACCGATCCGCTTTAAACTGCAATGCCGAAAAAAAACACCCACTCTTCATTACATAGCTAAAGGGAACACACACAAAAGAGTATTCAAGTCTTAGAACTTGTGATACATAGATCAAAAAAGGAAAGTTTTCATTACCATGGAAACAATAAGTCAAATACATGAAACCACTAGATTTCAAAAGAAAACCTTCACATTTCAAACATGTAGCGCACATTCCACCCTTTCTATTTGCGAACACAAACATACACTTGTGTGGATAATCTGTAGTACATAGGTACATACACGCTACAATCCGCTATGCATATACAGATATTATACATAAGCTCACAAATTGCATCTCTTTATACAACTGCAAATTGGTAGCATAAAAAAAGAAAATAAAAAAATCATACAAACGCCCACAAGTAAGGAAGGGTAAAAATAACAGATTGTTAATCATTTCCAATACACTACAGTCCTTTCATCCAGGAGCTTCCTGGAGGAAGATGATCTCCAAGCAGAAAACCTCTCGGGAAATTATTAGTAGAGCAAAACCAGATTCTAGAATTGAACAGACACAAAACGGAAACGTGGGTTGCGAGCCAGGTAAATGTATTCTATAAAAGCTACAGTATCATGTGACTGAAAATTCTAGTGAACTACCATTAAAGAGAAACATAAGCTAGGACTGGTAATCACATTCACATTTTAGAGTAGTAGGATAGGTTGGCATCCACAGGCATTACAGCTTGACAGATCCAGACAGATCATCAGCAGATCCCATCAAAACTATCTATGCTACAGGCATTAGGTTTTCAGCAGATCCCAGAAAAATTCTGGATATGACAAAAGGCGATTATTAACATAAAACGTTAAGAGTTGGATTACTTTATTTCCGATCAATGCAAAATTAGATGAAGACGGTGGGACGCACCGATTACCATATTACATACGAATATAAACTCTTATTTATAAGATTCTGCAAATGTTATCGATGGATTAATAATCTAAAATTTAGCAAATTGTTTACTTCATTTCTTTTAGCCAGACTATTTTTTACCTATACTGATAATCAACGTTAAACTGTTGTAATAAAACAAAAATTAAAAAAAATTTAAAAAAAAAGTCAGCAGAACCCGGCTAACAAAGCTTCATTTTGTACAAGAACTTTATACATAAGGGCTTTCTGGGAGTCCAGTATTCTGAGACAGAAGCTGCCCACTCAGACAACCTCCCGCAGGCTAACTCAGACTTGTGATGATCAGATGAGCTTTTCATCGCCGAGGTCAGCAAAATAGACTATGATAAACTTCCAAAATTAAAGCCACATTTGAAAGGCCATTAAGTTTATCAGGCGGGCTATGACTCAAGAGTGCGTGAGGGTAGCACACAAAGTACATTTGTTAGGAAGAGTCATTTGTTTTATAGACACTAAAGTGACAGATGACACTCCAATCTCCTTCACATCCGAATAAAAAGAAGCACTCAAACCCCCAGATGACTTGCCCAGCACTTGAAATAGATGGCAGTTTATGCCTTAAAAACACATAAAACCCCAAAGGTTTAGACACTCCAGAACAAAATAGTCATTAGGGTAATATATTGGCAAGGCTATATATTATAGCTATATTATGTTAAAACGCATTATTCGGGTAATGTTAATCTTGGAACGTTCATCCCCCAGTAAGAGAACTAACTTTTTTCAGTTGTTCAACAATTTTACAAATTAAAGTGCTAGGGTAATTTAAAGGGAATACACAACCGAAGGTGAACTTCTGAGATATCACAGGCACATCCGTGCAATATATTTACTCGGACCTGCACCAATTTCCAAAATTAGAGAGCATCTAAACACTTTCAGCATTGATCAGGGACTATTTTAGCACTAGAGATTTTAGAAGGAAACAGCCATTTAAACCAATAAAGCTTTGTTTAGAAGGTTGTGTCGCTGAATACTAGAAACTGAAATCTCAAACAGGGACATAGGGGTATGGGCAATCTATTCAGCATTACAGTCCCTTCATTCTCTAAATTACTGTTGCTCTGAGCTAGTGGAGTACATCAATGTGATCTTGTGACCATCTGGGACATTTTTGGCTGCGTTTCCTCAGGCTGCTCCACCCGGATGGACATCTCATCTAAATCAGTAGTGGGACCCATTCTTGGCCATCAAAGCTCCGAGATTCATTAGAAGGGTCGCACTTGTTAATTGGGCATATTACACGAACTTCAGAACTTTTAGAATGGGAAATGTACAGCCTCTTTCAGTAGCTTTCCATCAAAAACCTTAAAGCGTACCTACACTTTCAGATGACTTGGTCATATGTGTGTACATGCGGTATGACACGATTTCTGACAATTATGACTTGTAGCCTGCATTTTTAAGCAGTTTTCCCCTCTATAGGCGCTCTAATTCTCAGTTGTCTGTGCTAGTGTGCAGAGCCTGACGGCTTTCAAATCTTCTATGCACAGCACACAAAGAGGAGAACCTTGCTCTCCTATCCATCTATCTATCCATCTATCACATATATAGAAACCACAGCCGCAGAGAGATTATACAGCAGTAATGAGAAGTGTAGCTGAGAGTCTAGCACTGGGGTGAGAACAATTAGGCCTTATTCAGATAGTGTTCGCTCCGTGATATTTCCCAGAACAACCATAGTTCAGGGAGTCGGGCTTCTAGCATCATAGTAATCTATAATGCTAGGAGTCCCTGCCTCTCCGCAGGAATAGTGTCCTGTACTGTAATCATGTTTTTAGTATGGGACAGTATTCCTGCGGAAACAAAATAGATAACTATGATGCTAGAACGGGAAAGTGACAGATGACACTCCAATCTCCTTCACATCCGAATAAAAAGAAGCACTCAAACCCCCAGATGACTTGGGGAAATACGGCCGACACACCGTCCATATATCACAAACCGAATAAGGCTGTCTGAATAGGGCCTTACAAGGAAGATGCAGCACGTATGTGGTGTTCTCCTCTCTCTCTCACTTTGCTTCTGCTCTCCTTCTCCCCCTCCCCTCTTCATAGACTTCTATGGAAACTGTATTCTAATCTCTCAGTGAGCGGATAGCCCGTCTGTATTTACTGCTTTGTCCACCTTGTCTAAGACCAGAGTGCGTGAACATTTGCATCTTATTTACACAGGAAGATGTGCTGCCAAGTAGCAACTATTTTTTGGGCAGAATAAAGATGCGATCAGTCGATGAACAAAAATAGCCTAAAAGTGCCCGAAGACTTTAAACCCTGTGTTCGCTGCAAGATTTGTAGGTTTACTCATGGTCCCTGCAATTTTCGGGTGACATGACTACAGGGGCTGGACTATACGGGCTTGATCTCTCATTTTAGACAGAGCGGCGGGGGGAGGGCTTCTGCTGTAGCCAGTTGCCTTACAGTCAGGGACAGGTCTGGTCTGAGATTTGCAAGTATAAATTGTGAAAATGGCAAATCTCCTGGGACACACCAAACGTATTTATGTATTCCTCCCTGTTTTGAAGAGAGAATTTTAAGGGAGGATTACGGTTTGTTTAATGTTCCTTTAATAGTATACAGACAAGAACTGGCTTGGAGGATAGGGTTAAAAATCAATAGAAATCTCATGGGTGAAGTTAGAAAAGGAGACTGACTGCTTCGATTATGATTTAACAATATTCCCATCAGCATTATTAATGTTCCTTATCGGCAGATGTATTATATGTGAGTTCTAACAAAGGGCTATTGAGCCGTGCACTATATAAAAAGCAGGCTTTTACATGTGACCATTTAAATGACTCGTTTAACAAGGGAAATACAAGAAATGTGAACGTTCTAAAATAAATGACACGGTGGTGCTACATTAGCTAGAAAGGGTTTCCAAGGAGAAAATGTTCACCCGCACTTTAATAACCAAACACATTTTTTGCATATGACTGCATTACCGGAGAAGTCTTCTACTTTGACAGCCTGCAGATGCACTTAACCATTTTTCATATTGCTAGGGTGACAGAGCATTAGTAATGTAGAATAAAATCTCAAGTATAACGAGGTGAATTGTCAGAGATAAAATATACACAGGTCACAGGAATTAAAGGAATATATAAAAAAAAAAAAAAAAAAAACACAAATCCAAAAAACCCCTCAAAGTGAAGGATCTTTCATTGTTTGAAGATACCGCCACTGCACTGTAAGTGCTTACGTATGGTAACCATTACTTTTGAAAGAAACCATCTAATCTCCTGGACTGTAGTTCACTTCAGTGTTGAGTGCAAACGTTGGTGAATTACATCACCAAGCTCTGTCCACCTGCTCCAGGAGAAATCCGTGCTGGCATCGAATAGAAGTGTGAAGGGTGGGAAGCAGTTCTCTCAAGTAATGGCAACATCAAATCACCAAGACCATCTCTGCATATCGCAGGTATGGTCACACGCATATTAAAACATGCTCCTCTGGTTAAATATGCAAAGCAAATATTAAATTTTCGGATCAGGCAATGTAATAGAGAAAATATGTAATGTTTCGGCCACAATCTGGCCTTTGTCAAAACTCTATTGCCGCTATCCACGCATTTCTCCATGGTACAAGCGACCTTTTCCTATAGCGCTCCAGCAACTTTTTCTATTGACCAGCGGAAATAGAGTTTTGACAAAGGCCGGATTGTGGCCGAAACGTTACATATTTCTCTATTACATTGCCTGATCCGAAAATTTAATATTTTCTCTGCATATTTAACAAGGAGTGCTTGAGTTTTATCGTATGAATATTGACGGGGTGGGAACCCTACCTACAGCACCCAGACCATTTTGCAGAGTGCCACAGATTGGATCTGCATACTAAATAACGTCTGAAAATACGGAGCCGTTTTCAAAGGAAAACCGTTCCTGATTTTCAGCCGTTTTTTTCCGGCCGTTTTTGAAGTGGTTTTTCTATAGAGTATGAAAAACGGCTCAAGAAGTGACATGCACTTCTTTTTCATGGGCGCTTTTTTACGTGGCCATTTTTCAAAACGGGCGTGTAAAAAAATAACAACAAAACAGCCCATTGGAACAGAACGCTGTATTTCCCATTGAAATCAACGGGCAGATGTTTGGAGGCGTTCTGCTTCCGATTTTTCGGCAGTTTATGGCCCGAAAATAAGCCGTGTGAACCTACCCTCAAGAGGTTTACAGAAATAAAAGATGTTTGAGCTATTAAGAAAAGGGAAGTTTGAGAACCGCAAGGCTCCTATCCCCCCCCCCCTACTGCCCTAAAAACTGGTCGTACACGAAAAAGTCAATTACAGCAGACTCCTATGCCAATCTCATGTGTATGGGAGCCTACCTAATGTCCAAAAGTGGCGGAAGTTGGGAGAACGGGATCTGGCATGTCAAGTTTCAACACGCCTAATCCTTTGTTCCTGCGGAAGGTATGCTGCTAACACACAATCGGCCATAACATCTAAGCCACCTGTTTAATACTGTGTAGCGCTGCAAAAACAGCTGACCTGTCGAGGCATGGACTCCACAAGATCTAAAATTATCTGGCACCAAGACGTTAGTAGCAGATCCTTTAAGGCTTCCATCACACATCGTTGTGTGGTGCTTTTATTGGCCTTGTAAAAAAGCCCCATGCATTTTTTTACAAGCGGTTTTAGGTGGCTTTCTTTTTCTTGAGAGAAGCCTGCGGGAAAACACCGGAGGGAAAAAAACGAAAAAAAACAAAAAAAAAACAAAACCAACCTATTGCTCAGATTTAAAAAACAAAGATTTCTATTGTGGAATCGAACCAGACATGATAGCCTTCGCTCCCAATGTGCGACAAAGAGCCTTAGGTGTCCATAACCTTCTTGCCGGATCGCTGGTTTTCCTTACTCAGCACCTACCAAAATTAGTCTAACCACTGCATATCGGGAACCCCTCACAAGCCATCTTGGAGATGCTCTGACCCAGTAGTCCGACAAGGACCAAGTTGTAACTTAGTTCCTTACGTTTGACCATTTTTTCTACATGCAACACATTCAATTTAAAAAACGGACCGTTCACTTGCCACCTACTTTATCCCACCCCTTGACAGGTGCCATTGCAACGAGATAATCAATGTTATTCACTTCACCTGTCAGTTCAGCCTTAACATTAAAACCACTGTGTAATACATACATACACGATTGGACTTTCCTGTCTATACTGAAAGATAAAACGGGAATCTTGGCAATATGTTCAGAAATGAATGAATCAATGAAACTAGAATGTCTTGACAGTAACTGCCGTGATACCAGCATAAGTTCATATTGATGGAACTGATATTTTTCACATTTACTGGCTGTGATTTTGACCTGGTCCTTAGGACTTTCATAAGCCTCTATAAATGGTGCTGCGTCAAAATTCAACCTCTTGGAAACATTTGAGCAATTTGATAGATCTAAAAATAGTTTAGATTGGTTTGTCAATAATGGCTCTAAGGCCCCATGCACACGACCCTGCCCGTAATCATGGTCCGTGATTGCTGGTCTACTCACACGTGGCGGTAATAGTGAGTTTTGTTTGCAGCATTATGTGAAAAACTTGCCAAATAAACGTGACTTGACAAAAGTGTGAATAGACTCTAAAAGGTAAACTTTATATTTCTTAGTATACCCTCTTTTTTGTCCTCTTATTTTGTGTAACACATAAGGATCTACGAATAATATTGACACACTAATGAATACTCTAAAATCTCCAGTGAATTGAGTGCCATATATGTGTACACTGCTATAGCGCTGAGAAAGCCTACTGAAAAAAAAACGGTGGCCGGGAATAATTATTGTATGCTTAGGATAACCTAACAATGCGAATGTATTAATGCCTAAGCAACTGATGAAAATGCAAAATGTTGGTGTCATGCAGAATGCATATCTACTGGGGTCTGTGGGTTTAAAGAGGTGTGCAACTTTTTTGCTGGGATGAGAGGCCTTTTTTTTAAATTATTTTTTCTAAAATAATTTTATATTTTATTACTTACTATATGTATTTATTCAAATCATCTCTTCTTTGCATGGCCCTGAGCCCCCTTTGCAGTGGGAATCCTTGTGTCAGAATTAGTGATGTCATGGCGTTCCCTAGCAACTACCCAAATACAAAAGGAGTGCTTCTGCATTCAGTAACCTCAACCAATAGGAGCGCTGTGTTCAGGGTATTTTAGTGACCGTGAATGATTTCCAGTCACAATACAATATCAGGCAGCCGAAGTGCATCGTGCCATCAAAAGGCAACGGGTAGATTAATGGGTAATGACACAGGTACCACGCTATTTGACCATATATTTATGTACTATTCGCATGACTTAATATATATATTTTTTGGTTGAACAAAAAAAAACAATGTTTAGTGTAAAACGTATTTTCAAACCTGTAGTGGTAGCCCGATTGCAGCGGCAATCAAGTGGTCCCGGAAGTTTGGAGGCTTTCAGATAAGACGGACGCTGCATTACAGCTTAGGTAGCAGTGAGCTCGAACCCACTGTGTGTCAGCACATTACCAGTGACGTGATGAAGGGGGGCTGCCTGGCTCAATTCATTAGCTAAGAGAGCCCCCTCTTCTTTTGACTGACACAGCTGTGTCACCGTGGCTGCAATCAGGCGATCCAAGCAGTTGAAAATATCATTACATTAGTAACTTGGTTTATTTCACATAGTGACACCATAGTGTTTTTTTGTCGTCTGACAACCCCTTTATGTAGGGACTTGCATGGTTAACAAATCTGAGCGAGAGAGTTGTGGTTCTGTGTGTGTCAGGCAGGTTGTGTAATATTATACTCTATTAAGATTTTATATTTGGTCACTGTTTGACCTTCGGTTTCTTTGCCCATGCCCAAACAGCACTTATGTCAGCCCTCTATCATTCTCAAATAGTAGGAGCACCAAAGATGCAACTACATTTCTTTTTCTGTGGTAAGCACAGTTAGGGTATGTTCACAAGGAGTGTTTTCAGCAGTTTTTCGGGCCGTAAACGTCCCCGAAACAGCTGAAAAAGATCGGAAACAGAACGCCTCCAAACAGCTGCTCATTAATTTCAAATGGGAAAAACGGCGCTCTGTTCAAAACGGCCGCGAAGAAGCGCATATCACTTCAACTGTTTTTGGAGCCGTTTTTCATCTACTATAGAAAAACAGCTCCAAAAACGGCCGTTAAAAACTCAGTAAAAAACGCAACGGATTAAAAAAACGTCTGAAAATCAGAAATGGTTTTCCCTTGAGAACAGCTCCGTATTTTCAGAAGTTTTTGATTTTGTGTGTGCACATACCCTTACCTTGCAGCACTGTGATTCTGGGTTCAAATCCAATCAAGGGCAACATTTACATGAGGTTTCTATGGGTTTACTTGTAAAGGGTATGTTCACACAGACTATTTTCGGCCATTTTTCGGGCCGTAAATGGCCGAAAAATATCGGAAGCAGAGCGCCTACAAACATCTGCTCATTAATTTCAATGGGAAAAACTACGTTCTGTTCAGACGGGCCGTTTTTTACGTGGCCGTTTTGAAAAACTACCGCGTAAAAAAAAAGCCTGCAAATAAGTGTATGTCACTTCTTGAGCCGTTTTTGGAGCGTTTTTTCATTGAATCCATATAAAAACCGCTCCAAAAATGGCCATAAAAAAACGCGAGTTGATAAAAAAAACATTTGAAATCAGGAGCGGTTTTCTCTTCAAAACAGCTCCGTATTTTCAGACGTTTTTGATTTTGTGTGTGCACATACTCCAAGAGAAAGAAATTAGGTTGTGAGCACCATGGGGGGCAGGAACTGATGTGAACTAAACATCTTTGTGCATCTTGGTCGATTACGTTGGCGCTTTTTAAGCGAAGGGAAAAATGAATAAACTGGCCCTGAGCTTCTCCGCTTGCACATCTCCCCGTCTGGCAATCTACCTTTTCACAGAAACCAAGATTATTTTCTTTTACAATTTTCAAAGTCACAGACCAGAACTATAAATGGATGGATGAATCTGGTAACACATAATATGAACCTGCATGTAGACATTTGAACCAAACATTTGTTAAGAGAATGTAGCTTCCGATCCTTTGCACATTAGAAGACCGATTCTTCATCTGCTTTGGCACGGACTTTCAGTGAACCACTGTCCAATTTTAATGTTGTGAAGTAGATGCATGTCCCACGAGAAGCTGTAAGCTATTTTTCCTATTGGGAACGAAGCTGAAGATTCAGTGATGTGCCATTACATTCACATTACTGTGCTGTGGACATCTTTTATTTCCTAGAACCAGCAAGTCAGGCAGAACAGTTCTGCTTATTGCTGGATACAGTCGTGGGAGCTGCAACGATGTATGACATGATTGCTGGATGCGCTAGAAAGTACCGAAACACTCATTCATAGAGAGGCCGCACTGCACGCAGGCTACCATTAGCGGCAAACAACCAGTATGCTGGGATAAAGAGAAACTGGCGGAAAAAAAATCCAGTCATTAAGTAGCAGTATAATGGCATTTAACTGGGTTATTATTTGCTATTAAAAGCACGGTGATACTTTATTACAGTGTTTTTATTACAACATTTTTAATGTTAGGCTTTGTGTAACATTTGTTTAGCAAATACAAAATCGTTTTGTTGCTGTATTGAACTGGTAATAACATTGTTTAAAGAGGCTCTGTCACCAGATTATAAGTGCCCTATCTTCTACATAAACTGATCGGCGCTGTAATGTAGAGAACAGTGGTTTTTATTTTGAAAAACGATCATTTTTGAGCAAGTTATGAACAATTTTATATTTATGCTAATTAGTTTCTGAATGCCCAACTGGGAGTTTTTAAACTTTTGACCAAGTGAGCGTTGTAAAGAGAAAAATGTAAGACGCTGACCAATCAGCGTCATACACTTCTCTCCATTCATGTCCATCTGTACTCGCAGCACAGCGTGATCTCACGAGATCACACTGTGCTGTCACATACACCCATAGTAACGTTACAGAAGTGACTTGAGAGTGAATAGACATTGCTTCCAGCCAGGATGCGATGTCTATTCACACTCCCGACACTTCGGTAATGCTTCTGTGGGACTTACTCACACAGTACAGTGCGATCTTGCGAGATCACGCTGTGCTGTGAGTACAGATGGACATGAATGACAGCACAGAGTGATCTCGCAAGATCACCCTGTGCAGTCACATACTCCCACAGTAACTTTACCGGAGTTACTGTGGGTGTATGGGACGCTGCGCTGTGAGTACAGATGGACATGAATGGAGAGAAGTGTATGACGCGGATTGATCAGCGTCATACACCTCTTTACAACGGCCACTTGAGCGTTTTTAAACTTTTGACCAGTTGGGCATTAAGAAAGTCATTAGAATAAGTCTAAAATTGTTCATAAATTGCTAAAAAAATTATTGTTTTTCAAAATAAAACCCACTGTTATCTACATTACAGCGCCGATCAGATTAGGGTATGATATCGGGCACTTATAATGTGGTGACAGAGCCCCTTTAAATGAACTCTACACCTAAAATATGTAATCTGTGTTTACTGTTGACACGAATACATTCTATTGTTCCCAGTTATCAGCAATTTCAGGTAGGGAAGAGGGCGATTACTGTAAAAAATGCTTAAGAACAAAAAAATAAAATGGATAAATTAAAATCATATTAAATTACCACCTCCACTGGACAAAACAGTATTCGCCACTGTCAGATGGAAAGGAAACAAACGGAATATGTATAGAGGATGTACGGCCATCAATAGTGTCCTAGTTCCATGTAAGAATTGCTATGACTCTTGATGCTGTTACCTTCCAGCATATGTCATTTTATATGGTCGGCCTATTGTGCATATTTATATCCAGAGAAGATTGTTAGAACAAGTCACTTAATAAATGGCACTAAAAGTATACAAACCGTCGTAGTACCATCACTGTTTTTTGGGAGAAGATCGAAAAAAATCTTACACCACACAATTGAAGGGAGGCACGCGGCTTTTGAAAAACAAGCTGAAGTTTTACAACATGTCACTGATGCCTACGGCGGAGATGCTGCCACTAGCACTTGTCAGATATTGTCACATCTATGAACATCTAATGAGTAGCGGCACAAAGGACTTTTGTGGTGGAGGCTCTTTGATCTGTAATTGTGCATACTCTGCTGAATGCCCGGTTTATGAAGGCAATTGGTATAGAATTATACCCACATGACAATTACTTACATAAAAGAACTACAAGCCTGGAGATCGGAAGAGCAGGTGTCATTTCTCGTGCCATGCAGTCTAATATTTCTGGGCATAGTCCTTTGGCAGGTAAGACCGAGGACCAGTATCACTGCAGGGGTTTTTGGCATTCCTCTTTAAAAGCTTGTAACAGTTCATTCATAATTAGTGCTCTGGCATAACTTAAAAGGAAGCAGCAGCGCATGACAACTAAGGCTCAATAAAAAAAACAAAAAAAAAAAACAACCAAACAGACATTTAGGTGTTGCAGCAGAAGATAAATGACCCTATACAGCATCCAACAAGTTCAGTTCTCCTTTACCTTCCCTCTTGTATCTGGCTACATTTCTCAAGTGCTGCAACAGGTTAGAATGGAGCATGAAACCACAATGCCCACTGGTTTGACTAAAGTTACTACAAGCCAATAAAGTAGAACTCTAGCACGTTTAAAATGTCTGATATAGCTGTAGCCTGTTTACCAAAAGTATTATTTCAGACCAACCAAACTGGTTAGTAAATTTATTCTGTGGAATAAGGGAGCTCCTCCACACCAACCTCAAGAAATATCTAGCATTTATCCTAGAAAAAAACCTCAAAGCCCCCCACGGTTTATGGGTAATGCAAAGTGATTTACGCTTACAAAGCAATGATCACATTGTTGTCCATTAGGATGGTGGAGTGGTAGTGCTGGACCCCTCCTACAATCCCCTGGAGTCCGTGATTCTGGCGGAACATAGGACATAATTCTGTTTACCAACTAGCCAAATGTTAGCCAAGATGGGCAAGGCTAAAAAGGCATTTAGGATTCGTCCAAAATAAAAATTAAGAGTCTGCTTTTCTTTCTGGAAACAGTGTAACGCTTGTACATGGGCTGTGTCCATTTGCTTGAATGGATAGGAGTTGCAATAACAGACAAAGCCCATGCATAAGCAGACACTTTCTAATCCTAGACAACCCTTAAAAGATGTCCCCTGAATATATGGCCTTATTTAAAAAGGCAGCATATTAAAAAAAATAAACAAGGGACAGGTCCGCTCCAGTAGTACTGCAAAAAGGTAGAAAAATAAATAAATAAAAATTGTGCCATTTGGCTAATAGCACCCAACAAAGAATACACCAGACTCCCAATTATGAGCTCTCTGTATTCATGAGGGGAATGCTCCCCACGTCTATTTCCATCCCCCTCACAAGGGACAGACATCCGCTGTGTATACATGCAGATACAAGGTAACAGTCAGTCACTGGCGAGAGGGTTTTTGTGACTTTTGGACTAATAGAGGTGTCCTGTGACCTGAAACAGAGCAGCATACTATGAGAACAAATTCGCTTTAAGAAAATAACAAAAAACTAATACAAGGCTTCTAGTCCTTTTTCACACACCTAAAATTCAAGAACAAAATAATCTGCTGCCATCACTCAAATTTTAACAATTTTACAATTTCAAGGGAATGAAGAGCTTCTAATGGGCACCTTAGACTGAAAAGAGCACAAGGTATTCCACTAGTATTCTTATTGGATTCCGCTGGCAAATAGAATCTACTATGAAATTATTTTTTTCAATCAAATTCTGTCTATTGCCACTGCTCTAAATATATACAGCAACCGGTGATGGGCTGCTTCTAGAAAGCTTTCCGATAGAAGAGGGTGCATCGCGGGAGCGGAGTACATGGGGGGGGGGGCTGAGACCTTGGTGGGACTACCAAAGAGCTATATTAAGACTATGGATGGGGGGGGGAGGGGCTAAGAGATCTAGAGATCTCCAGCTATGTGTAAGGCGAGGCTGCTGGATGTTTTTGTCACTTTTCTTTTAAATGTGCATCAAAATCGCTTTGTCCAGGCCCCTCTATAAGGGTTATGTGGGAAAAGCCTCAAACGTTTAAAAGTATAAACATAAAAAACAAACCAATACATTTGTTATAAGGTACCATCTTTTCATTGGAGATAAACAGCACACTTAATGATGTTACCGTAGCCGTGTTCATAGCACAGATCACTCGCTGGGACGCATTATCAGAGTCTGAAATATGGAAAATGCGGCTACCAAGGAATTTATGTTTTTTGCTATGGAATCCATTCAGTTATAAGATAGCAACTTCTTGACTGTGCCAGACACGGTGCTGGGAAGTCTCTTGCACGGAGGACACTATATCAATCTTTTGGGCTCGTATTTCAGTATTGGAGTCGCATTTCAGATGAGCAGGGCAATCACTTAATTTTACTGAACTATAAGGCCCAGTTGACAGTATTTTTTTTACGCCGATTTTGACACTGAATTGATTTCAATAGGAGGCAGTGTCGTTTTTTTTCTGCAGCTCTTCAAATCAATAGGAGGCAGAGAACGCATATTTCGGCGCCACGGGTAAAAAACAGCGAAAAAACACTGAGATAGTCGCGGCAAAAAAAAATAAAAAAAAATTCGGCCTCAAAATTCCTGAAGGAATTTTGAGTCCGATTTTTTTCGGCCTGTAAAATAACTGTGTGAACAGGGCCTAAACGTGGTCTTTTTTGTGAACATTGCATGAACATTTTAAAAGTCCTATTTACTTACATTATTTTAAAATATTGCGTAGAATCAATTGTTTCCCCTGACAGTCTTGTTTCTTGCCTTTTTGAAGTGTTTGGGGCTAAGTACCTGGTATTATTCTTGGTCTGTTCAGCTTCAGCAATTTTTCAAAACTGCAGACAGAGCAATATAGAGGAGGGCAATGCATTACTGCGACATCTAGGTTTAATTTCCCCCGTCGCCGTGGTCACAAGTGCCACTGTGGCAGGTACTTGATGTGGAAGTGCTCCTTGCCAGCCCCACCCCTCAGAGTAATTGGCTGCTAGAGCTGTCACTCAGAGGAGAGAGTGGCACTTGCGACTGCCGCTCCAGGAGAATCAAACATTGTCTCGGTTATGCAAGTTGCATGACAAGAAAACAAAGTGTATGTTTACAATGCCCTTCCCTGACCCTATATCGTTCTGTCAGCAGTTTTGAGGCCTCAGAACGGATGACAGATTCCCTTTAAATGAAAATTAAATCTGAATTTTAGGCCATATTTACGACCAGTTTTTCAGCATTATAGTCTCTAAACCTTGAGGCATTTTACTCCAACATAGCCATAGTATCTGTTGCGTGACATATCGATCAACAATTTGAGCCAGAATTTAGTGGTATTTGCGCAATCCATGGCAGTTTGTGAAAATAAGTGTAGCTTACTGCTTGGTCAGGATTTAGACATTTCTGAAACAGGACTTCTAAAAGTCGAATCTCTACTCCACACAGATCCAGGTGTAGAAATAGTGTGTCATTTTAATCAGTGCCACATTCCCTGCGCAGAGATAGGCAACATCCCTGAAGGGATAGGGCAGTGAAGGGGTGATCGGTAACATCCCTGGTAGTCTATGGCAGTGTAGTGAAGGGGGTAACTCCCTGTACTAAAGGCTGCAGGACGCCTTCCTCTTGCTCCTTCATCTGTACCTGCAGAATGCTCAGACACACAGATCCATTATCATCAGCCAATCAGAGAGCAGCTCAGACAATCTGCGGCTGTGAGATGATGCAGTGTCTAGGGAATCTAGGAGTCCTGTAAAAAGTGTGGCGGAGATGAGAGAGAGAGAGAGGCAGGATACTGGTTTTTAAACCCTGTGGCCAGAGTGGGTCCCCCTCCCAATTCTGGGCCCCTGTGCAGCTGAACAGACCCTTTTACGCAGGCCAATGACTGGGTAAACGAGCGTTCATCGGCTGATCGTATCATTTATGCAGCAGAAAATACTATTGTTGTCGGCAGCACATCTCCCTGTGTAAACAAGGAGACGTGCTGCCGACATGATGGTAAAGCATGGTGACAAGCGATCTTCGTAATGATCGCGCATCCACATACATAATAGCTTCTTGTGAAAGGAGAAAAACTAGCACCGCTCAACGAGGGATCTCATTGATCTGGCCGTATCAATGAGTGACAAATTGGCTGGTGTAAAAGGACCCCATCTTTCTGCAGATCTTTTTTTCTGATGTCACACAACCCCCTTTGGATATTCACTAGGGTAAAGTAGTAACAGAAATACAGTGAACTAGATATCCACCGCCCTTGGTGCAATGCACTACCAGAATAACAGCATTATCTATGCAGACATGTCTCCCAGTCAGCCATCTATTCTCTGAAAAATCCTGAAATCATCTTCTAATGAGATAAAAGTATGTTCTAGTTCCCAGCACAGATTCCTTGAGCAATTATGAGATCATACATAAAAACATGAGTATCTGTGGTATCAGATTAAACACATACGCTTTCAGTTAAACCTACTACAACGGTTGTTAAAATCAATAAGACCTTTACTTTAGGGCGATTGCATTTTTTTTTAGAGTCAATTACATCGAAAGGCTGATGAAAAAAAAATAAAAAAAAAATTGATCCAAAATGTTGCTTTGGCCATTAGGCAAGTCAGAACGAAGGGTTAAACAGGAAAGCGATTACCTACAGTTTATGTACTCCCAGCAGGATTCAGTGTTACAGAGATTAAAAACCTTCTCCCATTACTTTATATGGGCCGATTCCTTATAAAAGCTGAATGAGAACACTGGAGAGAAAAGCGAAAAATCTGAACAGCTTTTCAAAACAAAACCTTCTCATGTAACAAGAACGGAGAGGAAGTCAGTTTTAATCAGCAAAATTACTTATTGCAGTCTTATTGCTTGCCTTGGCGGGCACAAAAAAAAAAAAAAAAAAAAGGATATTACAAATAAATGAATAAAGACCTCTTGGAAGAGGTCAGGAAGTACAAATTGGCAGTCTAATGGAAAAGATCCTTACAGTACACGTGTATGTACAAATAAACAAAGACAGATTCTTGCCGGGATCGGTCTAAAGTCTGTGTGTTTGCTCACAACCGCTAGCTAGCACTATGGGGGTACAAAACACCCCGAGCGGAGGAAGAGGGGGCGGTTTTCAGAGCATAAACAGATTACAGAAAACGAAATCAATGCCCCTGCCCTTTCACATGGAGTGTGAAAGTGACAGCTGAGTTAATGTCATGTAGTCAGAGACTTCTCTATGGATTATGATGAAAAAGTAGCGTGGTTGATCGTAAATAAGAGAATTCCCAATACCCTTGAAACAGATCATTACACATGTCATGCAGGCTCACGCCATCTGTGTGGCAATCTTCCACTATGTACCACGTTCCCCTAAGAGCATTCTGGTTTTACAAGAGCGTTCATGCGTCTATTAATATGAGGAACACAATTGTAATAGCGCTTATTTTTGGAAATGCTGGAGGTTTATGCTCCAATTTATAAAGATCATTCAGATGTTACATAATAAAAATAGGCTAAATCTTGCAAATGCAAGCCAAGCTACAGCCTGTGCGTGCCCTTTATCTAGTGGGCTTAAACGGTGATTTCATGTTCTCTGCTCTTCTATAAAGGACAAGTGGACTTGGTTACCGTTATACGGACTTGCCATGCAATATATTCAACAAAACATTTATATCTACAATGATTGATCCTCTCCCAGCCCATATACATAAAACAAGAGTCATGGGGTCATATTTAAACTTGCTTTTTGACGTCAAGAATAGCGCTGTTCTTGCCTTACAAAAAATCGTAACCCAACGACCATATAACTCAATGGGATCTTTTAGAATTGAACAGGATACATTTCAAAATCTCTCTTGGCTCCGTTAAAGGGTAACGACTTTTAAAAAACGTTTACATATAGTGACAGGTCAGAAATTTTGATTGGTGGTTGTTCGAGCACTTAGACCTCCACTGATCACTAAAACGAAGTGGTATAAGTGCTCAGGTGAGTGCTGTGCCACCTCATTTATCGGCTTTCCTTGGAGCGGTGTACGGGCTCAAAAGAAATTCTATCTGACCATACACTGCTCATTCGGCTTTCCAATCGGCAATGAAGCGACAGTGCTCATCCGAGCACTTCTGCGGCTTTGTTTTAGCGATCGGTGAGGGTCCAAGCACGGACATGTCACTAGGACATGTCATAAGTTTTTCATAAGCTTAGTTATCCTTTAATAAATCGAAGGCATGACACTAATGTGAACAGAGCCCAACACTTGTCTAATTCGTAAGGACAGACAATAAATGCACAGACATGCATCAGCCATGGATAGACATTGGTCAACTGTATTTATAGACCCCGGCAATTGGCAACGACTAGATAGAGGTTCAGCACAATCTAACCTGCATGCGGGGATTAGAAGTCAATCAATATGAATCCAACCATCGTATCCTTCCCATTTATCCCCCTGTCCATTATTTCAGCTTTCCAGAAAATGGAGTTCTACAGTCTCCTCTGGAAAGTATCTTAAAAAAGGCTTTCTTCAAACTCTTACCTGAGGATCCCTGCTTAGCTGGAGATGTCTGGTTCTATGAGGTGTTAAGGATCTTTTTACCACAGCTCGATGATGAAAATGATAATAATCCCCAATAATCTAGGAGAGATAGAAGCAAACTGTTAATATACACATACAGATCTCCTTATTACAAAGTCACAAGCAAGTACCATCAGTCATACAAGAAAATTATTCCATTATTACACCCAAAAAGTAGGAGCCATATATAGGAAAAGCTATGGCTCTAGTTTGTCACTTTGCTAAAGCCAACACTTTAAAAAGACAAGCTAATGAGTTTACATAGTGCACATATCGAAGCAGGTACTTAGAAACCATTACAGGTTTAATGATATTTCATTAATAAGGGATGTCACTAAATCGTCCACAGGGTTATTTAGAAGCTAGCGGAGGACGATTTAGTGACTTCACTTAAAACCATGAGCTGCGCAAACCTTTATTATTAATGTATCTTTATTGAAGTTATAACTTGCTTCTAACTGGTTTAGGCCTCATGCACACGGCCGTGCCCGAAATCACGGCATGCGATTGCGGGCACGGCCGGCCGCAGCACACATTTCTGGCCCGCAAAGTATGGGAGCACGGCCCATAAAACGCAAGAGATAGGACATGTTCTTTTGTGGTACAGTTCTACAGCAAGGACATATCCGTAGTGATACGGAAAGGTGTCCGCGGCCATTAGAACTAAATGGGTCCATAATTGCGGACCGTAATATGGTAATTACGGAGATTTTTTTAAGGTTGTGTGCTACGGTTGTTTGAGCAATTTATTTACAATACAGTTATTTTATTACGATTCTTTCTATTCCAGCTAACATGCATAAGAAAAGGGAAATAAAACCTCACTGGATATAAAAGTTGTGAAGTATTTTGTACTGTAACATTAGTAGAAGGAACCGGAGTAAACGCATAAGGGTATGTTCACACAGGGCGGATACGCAGTGTAAAAGTACACAGTACGAAAGGTGCACGAAGCTCTGGCCGAAAAACCGCACCAAATTGTGGTGCAGTTTTTCGGCCAGAATGTCCGCTGCGGGAAACTGCACATTTTAAAACAAAAAAAAAACAAAAAAAAAAAAAAAAAAAAAAAAGGACAGAAACACCCCTCCCCCCACATACTTCCACTCAGACGTCCTGCAGCGGAATGTTTTATCCCATGTGACCGCTGCAGCCAACCACATGGGATGAAACGTCATCCCAGGAGGCTGTCCTTGACAAGGAAGCACAGAATTCTGTGTAAGTATAAGAGTTTGCGTTTTTTTGCGCTGGAATCTTTGCTTTTCCACCACAAAAATTGCAATATCTGCTATATGTTGCAGATTTTACCTTCCCATTGAATTCAATGGGGAAAACCTGCAACACAAAAGCTGCGATTTCGCGAATACAATTGACATGTTGCGGATTAAGAGACCGCACCGCAGGTCAATTTCTAACAGTTTTTTTCTGCTCCTTTACACAGCATGTGGATGAGATTTCAAACCTCATCCACTCTGCTACTACTATATTATGCTGCGAATTTTCCGCAACTAAGCCAGTTGCGGAAAATCCGCAGTATATACTCTACGTAGGAACTTACCTAAATACACGTCATGGATTTTTTTATGTGGATCCTGCACCAATTTAGTTCAATGCATGTAGATGGGGTTTTCAAAACTCCATCCACATATAGCGGGGAAAAAATATGCGTGGACTTTAGGGTATGCGGCAGATCTTCAAATCGGTCAACATCAATATTCGCAGATTTTACCCTTTGCAATGCTTAGGTTGAAGTGTACAGCAAAATTCACATTTTAAATATGGATTAGGCTTCGATCACATCTGTGCTGGGGTTCAGTCAGACCTTTCAGTCAGGGGAGCCCACGAACGAAAACCATAGCTTTCGGTTAGCATTACCTTTGATTTCCATTTGTGGGTTGCCCTGATTGAAAGGTCTGACTGAACCCACGAAACAGAACTCCGACGCGGATTTTAACGAAGCCTTAAACACGGGTTTGTGTCAAAATCCGCAGCGCAAAAAGTGCGCTACATGTGGACTTACTGTAAAAGTGCAGCAGGTTTATTGAACAAATCCATTTTATAAATCCGAATGGGATTGTTTCTGCAGCATGCGCATGGACCTCTTCAAGCCCTATTCAGAAGAATGGGACGTCCCAGAAATTTGTCACGTGGGAATTCAGCCTTATGGATCAGTCAGGTTTTGGCAGTGTACTACACTATTATTGGCATCAAAAAGTAACGGAAACCTGATGGAAAGGAGCCTATTGGTAGTGTGAAGAGAGTCTTATGGAGCATACTTACAAAAAACAAATAACTAAAATCTCTAGATCTCGCTCTATCTAATATAAACATAAGAAAGTTGCAAACCTAACTGCAAAATTAAAGCAGAATATCAGGAGAGATTTGTAGAAGACTTCAACAGATTAAAAATACATAAACTACATATAATGGGACGCAAACATGTTCTACTACAATAATAGAAAATGTGGCTAGATGACGATAAGCTTTGGAAAATTACGTCAGCACATTGAAAGAAAGGTACAAGAGATGCACATGATACATAAGATACATCTACAGATGGAAGAGGAAAAAAAACCTGTGCTTCGTGTTGCAGATACAAGAAGCACGCTTCTAGTTATGGTAATCTGGATCACCCTGCGGGAAACATGAAAATAACCAAAGAAAACCATTCAGACCCTACACTAAAAGGGCCGGAAAACAGAAATTCTGCCTGTAGGTGCACGCACATCTTCCCCATGTTATGCTTCAGATCTATGGAGGCTTAGAGAACTTCCATAATGGAAACATGAGGTAAATCCCCTCAATGGCTGTGCTGTTCTCCATACTTTTTACAAGACGCAATAGGTAGCAGCGGCAAGGACTGTTCTGCGTTCTATGGGATCAGACACATGCCATACCTGTCTCTACTCCTACAGTGGTGTGCTTCTCCAAAGTGACAGGCCTCATAAATACTAACTAAAAGAGGGAGAAAGCTGCACCGCAAATTTACGGCCACATGCAGAATCCTTTTTATACTGACATGAGAACACCACAATAGTACATCTTTCAACAACGCGGCGATGACAAAGGCTCGGCTGACAGAGAATATTTGCATGTTTAGGAACACTTCCCAATACATCGCCTTGTTTATCATTGAGGTTTTTTTTTTTGTTTTTTGTATAATTAGAAAAAAAAAATAAGAGGTAGTTGGGCAGGGGTTGAAAACAAGGACAGAAGCAATTGTGCCTAAAGATAGGAGCCTTTTGTGAGACCTTCAAGCTTTGAATCGTGAAGGCCAACGTACGTATCTAATCGATGTACGTTCATTTCTCCTGCACGGTAATGCGTCTGGAACATACAGAATTGTAGGCTCTCCATACATATATTCCACACCTACAGATAAACAAACGCTCTGTAAGAGCAACGAACGCCAAAGCCTGGTCTCTAGCAGGTTCCAGTGAATAGAATTCACAGAGAAGAACAGACAATGGGATAACGCTTGATATTTTTAGTCAGTATCCTTTTAGTTTTAATCAGAGGCTTTTACATTTTGAGAGGCCATAACCCCTTTCAGGCATAAACTGTAAAAAAGGTACAAAGTATGATCGCTCTGGAACGTAGCTAATGACTCCCAGCGCGAATGTGACCGCTTATGACACGCAGCAGGAAATTAATTCTGTATCTACAGTAAAGGCTCTCACATGATCATTTTTTAATCTAAAATAGGACTTATGTATTTTTTATGCGAAACATGTTGGGCATGCATTTTGGTCAAGTGGGACTTACAAAATGTTTGAGCCCATGTAATGTGCCGACAGGACAGGTGATTTTTTTTGCCAAGTCATGTATGGATATGGTTATGGATAGAGATAAAAAAAAAAATACAAACAAACCACACACGCACACTACATGCCCAAATTAATAAAATTGCAAAATGCAACTATTTTCCATGGCAATGAACAGTGTGGTATAAACCGGTTTAATGGGGTGGGCGCAACTAATCAAAAGCAAGCTGCCTCTGGTCAGCCGAGTCTCAGGTGCGGGGGCAGCCACACTTTCTATGGCTACATTACTACAGTATTTATCCTAATGGATAATGCTCTATGGACAGACTAGGTAAACAGCTATGAAAATAGAACATAAAGCCTTATTCACACTACAGGGTTTCCCGGCCGGCTGACGGCCGTTCATAAAACGGCTGTCACCCGGCTGCAGTAGGAACAATAGACCCCTAATGGGGCTATTCACACGACCGATTTTTTGACGGGCCAGGAAAACCGGCCGTCAAAAAATGGGACATGCCCTATTTTCGGCCGTTCACCCGGCCCCCATAGAAGTCTATCGGGCCGGGTAATACGCGGCCATCACCGGAATGTGTCACGAGTGACGGCCGTGTCTACCGTCGCTCGCTCTCTCCTCACAGCGCAGAGTGCATGTGAGGAGGACGACTTTATGCCATTCGGACGAATGGCTGTACGCTGGAGGTAAGTTTCTGCACTGTGTGGCAGGGCTCGGGTGTACAGCAGGTGGAAGGGAGCACTGCGCTGGTTCCCTTCCCCCTGCTTGTTTTAAAAAGTGCCCTGGACCGGCGACACCTCCTATGGTCGATGGTGCCGCTAGCAGCTGCTGCTACTGCTGTAGCGACGCCACTATAGCAGAGCAGGTATCTCCCTGCTCTGCTATGTGCCAACCCCACTTTAGCTCCCTGAAGGAGCGGAATCCCCGTGTGTTCGGGGATTCCGCTCCTGGACAGAGCGCTTGGTGTCTGTCCATATCTTGACAGTGACATCAGGGGAAACTCCTGAAGCGGAATCCCCGAACACTCTGTGACCGGGGATTCCACACCAGGCGAAGCCAGTAACGTTCAGTGTCCATAAATGGACAGAGACGACAGGGGCTTTTCCTGAAGTGGAATCACCAGCCACATGGGCATTCCCCTTCAGGAATTGCCCCTGATGTCACTGTCCAGATATGCCCGGCCCGGAACGGATGCAAAATGAAAAACGGCCGACCCTCGTGCTCGGTCGGGACCCTGTCGTGTGATTAAGGCTTAATTCACATGACAGGGTCCGAGTGTCGGCTGATAAAAACGGCCGTTTTTCCCGGCCGTTTTGCATCCGTTCCGGGCCGTGTTTAACGGCCGATTTTGACCCATTTTGCATCAGTTTTTTTTCCCTGTCCGTTTTAAAATCGAATTTATTGCCACACACAGCACTCTGTAGAGAATGCCACCCAGCCCCCTGCAGGTAATGCCACCCGGCCCCCGGTATGCAATGCCACCCAGCCCCCTGTATGCAAGGCCACCAAGCCCCCTGTAGGTAATGCCACACAGCCCCCCCCCCCCTCCAGGAGAAGTCACTGACTTCAATGTCCATATATGGACAGAGTAGTCACTGACTTCTCCTGTAGCGAAATCCCCAGAGGGTCGGGGATTCCGCTTCAGAAGTGAGCGACGTCGCTGTGTCCTTTTATGGACAGTGTTGTCACTCACTTCTCCTGTAGCGGAATCCCCGTCTACAGGGTCGGGGATTCTGATTCAGAAGTGAGTGACGTCACTGTGTCCATATATGGACAGTGTAGTTACTCACTTCTCCTCTAGCGGAAACCCCGTTTCCCGGCCGGGGATTCCGACCTACAGGGAGCAAAAAAAGACCCTCCTCCTCCTCACATGCACTCTGCACTGTGAGGAGGAGAGAGCGCGAGCGACAGAAGACACGGCCGTCACTCGGGACACATTCCGGTGATGGCTGTGTATTACCCGGCCCCATAGACTTCAATAGGAGCCGGGCGGCCTGGTAAACTGCCGAAAAATTGGGCATGTCACATCTTTTGACGGCCAGGTTTCCCGGGCCATCAAAAAAAAACAAAAAAAACCGGTCGTGTGAATAGCCCCATTAGGGGTCTATCGTTCCTACTGCAGCCGTGTGACGGATGTTTTATGGACGGCCGTCACCCGGCCGGGAAACACGGTCGTGTGAATAAGGGCTAAGGCTAAGTTCACACAATCTATACGCTGAAAATTTTCCATCCAGATTTGCAGGAGGAAATTCCGCAGCATACTACAGTAGCAGCAAAATGGATGAGGAGATTTTAACAAATCTCTTTCACACGCTGTGGAAAGACCCTGCACAGAATAAGTGCATAAACTGACTTGTTTTGGGGATTCTCTGCGCCATCGAGTGCAACCGAAGTGTCAAATTCCACAACAAATGCAATTGTTTGCAGAATTCCGCAGGTTAAACAAAAAAAGCCTTAGCTTTTCGTGATGCTGCAATAGCAATGCTTCCCTGCTCTTCCAGCTGATGTGTCCAGGCTGCCCCCTGTGATGACACTTCATCACAGGTGACCACTGCAGTCAGAGGAGACTATAGGCAGTTTTTCGCAGTTCTCAATATGGCCCATTTGGTGCGAACATTTGGCCGACTTAGCCTTGGGTGTGTGTTCTGGGTCAGATATGCTGCCAACTTTTTTCGCAGTGTATCCAACCTGTGTGAACATCGCCTTACAAGTGGCATGTAAACACTTCTTACAGTATAGAAGTTTGAATGCTTTTATTCGCCACTGGGTTTTATTTTGTCTAAAAAATTCTAAGACTGTTAGTGAGTAAATAGGCACACACTACAATACAGAAATGGTGGTGCAATCCAAAACGGAGGATTATCCTGGTGCCTAGAGGATTATTTGCATTCTATGGAACATGAACACTTAATCCTTTCTTAGTTCATGGATTATAGTCTGTATACAAGCGGTAGAGTGGAGTTTATAACCCAAGCGGCGTAGGGTAATAAAAGAATGAAAGATATATTTAGATGGATTCGATTTTAAGACGCAGTAAAATACCAGCGAGTGGGTTGCAAAATCGGCTAAAGGCCCCAACATACCAGGCAAACTCAGACAACTATTAGTACAGTCAAAAGGTAAACAAACAGATTTCTGAGACATCTTCGCTTTTCTGTAGTCAACCACTATACAATTTAATAGAAACGACAGGGATTGCAGGTTTTGGTCATAAATGGGTTGCGGTTTACACAGACTTGCATGAGAGTACGGCTCATTTTGGTTCAATTGCATCGGTTTTATTTCTTAACCAAATATTTCCATTTGCCGCCCTCCCCAGGAAATGAACCGTTTTTATGTACCAATAACCATTTATCTGGAAAGAATTAGAATTAAAGTTTCCCATACAAGCATAGATTATTGATGTGTGTTGCGCAAGTGAAAAACATACTCTCCTTTACTTGATGAAAGAAAGCAGATTACATTTAAAGGCTTTCAGTGCGGTGACGGTCAGAGAGGGTTCAGTCAGCTGAATAGACAGCACCGATCAAAAGTAAAAATGTGACGAAGAATGTGACAAGAGCGTTATTCAGAAACTAAGATACAGAAGGATATCAAATAAAAAACTAAAAAGCGCATACATAGAAGCATCTATTATTCATTTCTCAATATTAAATAATTCAAAAATATTCTGCCACTGTACATAAATGGGACAGCGGGTTTACAATTTAAGCAATAAAAGCGTAATGTAATATAGAGAAGCAGAGTGCGGATAGTAGGGGTGTCAGTGAATGGTCTTGTGTTTATGTTGGTGGAGAACCTATTGCTTCACCGATCTAGGAATCGCTGTATGAAACAAAGTTCGAAACTTCCAACTTGTTATTACATCGTAAATAAACGGCTATGTATGAAACTGGGAAGAGTGTGGCAGGCAAAGAGTTAAAAAATGCCTCCTGGAAACTCCATCAGCTCTGTGCACGGCAGCCTCAATAAAAGTTTGTATCAGACAGTATCAAATCACGGCTGCATATAGGATGACCCCTAAGTGTATTACAATGTCAACCCTTATGAAAGATCAGCCACTTCCTATTTCCCAGCATATCCCACAGCTGTGCCTGCTGACTTTCAATCACCCAGCACTCACAGAGGAGCAGAGATTACAGCCTTACACTTTATTGCCAAAAAAGAGATTACGTGGAAAAGGAAGAGAAAGAAAAATAATAAAAGGGGCTTCACATTAACAGATGTGCACAAATCTGGAAAGGAAACTCAGATGCACATTGTGATATATAATACATTGTATGTGTGTGTGGGTGGCGTGTGGCGTGTGTGTGGGTGGCGTGTGGCGTGTGTGTGGGTGGCGTGTGGCGTGTGTGTGGGTGGCGTGTGGCGTGTGTGTGGGTGGCGTGTGGCGTGTGTGTGGGTGGCGTGTGGCGTGTGTGTGGGTGGCGTGTGGCGTGTGTGTGGGTGGCGTGTGGCGTGTGTGTGGGTGGCGTGTGGCGTGTGTGTGTGGGTGGCGTGTGTGTGGGTGGCGTGTGTGTGGGTGGCGTGTGTGTGGGTGGCGTGTGGCGTGTGTGTGGGTGGCGTGTGGCGTGTGGCGTGTGCGTGTGGCGCGTGCGTGTGGCGCGCGTGTGGCGCACGTGTGGCGCGCGTGTAAATTACGTTCTGATGAACATATAAAAGAATATGTAAGAGATACAATAGGCATTAGAGGTATATATGAACTCTGCACATCTTGAACTTTTAGGAGGTGTTGTGAGTCTCTGGCTCTGCTCGGGTCAGACTTTAACCACAAAATAATGGTTATGCTTTTTTTTACAAAACGTTACGTATTGATGCAAAATTGCAAGAATGCGTCCATGATTGTAATGAGTTGGGTGGTACTTTCCACAATGTGCCAGGTGCCTACTTCCAGAAAATATATGGGTATGGGGAGGGTATAAAATTATTTTTAATAATTAACGATTTTGTTTGTCAAAAAGGTGTGAAAGCTGTCCTGGCAAAAAGGTTTAAAATCATTTGAGATGTAAAAACCTTGTGCTTTACCATCTGTAGCTACAGCGTCACTCAAAAGTTTTATGAGATCACCCAAAAAAATTTGGTCAACTATATATACACACACAGAATAGATTTGTATTATCTGAACCGCTCAAAGCAAACTATTTTTAGATTTTGCCTGCAGTTAGTCTTTAAAGTGGTTCTATCCTTTCATCTGATTCCACATTCTCAGGTCAAGTTTTAAAAAAAAAAAAAAACTAAAAAAAACTAAAAAAACACGGCTGTCCTTCGATGCATCTTACATAGGTTCTCGTGTACCTGCAGAGGATATGCAGCAGCGATGCAGAATACGGATCTATGCCATTATGAGGGCACACATGTACATATGTAGGACACATACAATAGAACCCTTATTCTAGCTGTACATGTAAAGGCAGTTATGAATAGAGCACCTTTGATCCATGATGTGAGCAATCCACCAAATTAACTCTACATAAGACCTGATCAAAATCGGCAAAATTCATAAGCAATACCAAAGTTGCTCTTACAAGGTGATGGAGAGGACTGGCAAGACAACCATGATATAGCTAGATCAAGTTCCAAAAAAAGGATACTCTTCCATTCTTAGCCCTGCCATTTATAAAAAAAATAAAATTGATATACTGTCCTTCCATTGGAGAAGACTGCGCTACAACTGAGGAGCGTCAGTAAGTGGGTACCATTTCAGATCGTCCAAGTCATTGGCGCCAAGTGACTGCTGACCTTGCTGAAAAGATAGAACTCCCTAGTTGTCTCCATATTGGACATAAAAGGGCATGCTGCATAAGAGCCATTGTTGCCCATCGTAACCAGTCAGATCACTGGTTTAATTTTTGAGCCTTCGCGACACAAATGTTTGTCACTTGCGGGGTCTTGTATTCCACTATACACAATCTGCTTAGGTTGCTAGTTTGTTCTTTAGTGGTGGGGCTGTGGTCGAAGACAAGATTTCACTTCACTCTTGGAAAAGGGTCAAAAAGGAACCCAATTCTATTGCATCGTGCATAGAATGTACAGTATCTCCATTCTCTACCCATCTTCTGCAGAATAAAGAGAGACGTATTCATTGAGGATAATGTGGGTAATTAGGGAAATCCTATGTATGAGAAACCAGAAATGTCCAATTAGATGGTCACGCAATTACATTCCACGGTGGCCACATGAAACACTTTACTAATCCAATGATGGAATGAATGTATGTGAAAAGAGCCTTAGCAGTTGAGCCTTTAAGACCGCGCATGGTGCAGACAAGATATCTGCCTATTTTTACCTGTCGAGATCGATCTAGATCACATATGAATTATTACAAACGGACTGTATTACATTATTATTGTCACAGCTTTCTTAATTATGTAAAAACTAAATAAATTAAAAAAAAAGGAATCTTTGTAACTATGTAAACAAAGTATCTTCAGCATCACAAAATGTCTCAAAACAGGTCGCAGCAGTTTGAAAAATATACTACAAGTCAACCACAATTCCATTTTTATTTTGATGTTTTGGTAAAAACTACAATGGTTTCAATAAATAAGTTCAAAAAAATTTGGAGACGTGTAAGGCCCTGTTCACACTTTTGCAGGCTGTTTTTTTTTTAAAAAAAAAGTTGTTTTGCACCCCAGGCGTTGACGCATTTTTTGTGGCTTTTTTTTTTTTACCTCTGTCTTCAATAGGCAAAGGAAAAAACACGCAAGCGGCTTTTGCCATAAAACTGTTCAAAAACAGCTGCGGCCATTCGCAGCATTCTTTTCCATCTCCCATTGAGTTCAATGTGTCCCAACACTTGATCACACAAGGTGGAAGTGAGCAATAATTACAGTAAGGTTGATCCAGATAAATAGATTTTACAGATTAATACAATTTTTCAGGAAACATATTGGGGCATTTAAGACTTCGACCATAGAAAAGTATATTTTTTTTGTCTGCCATTTTAAAATGTGTGAAAAAATTAAAAAAAATATGGAAAAAAAAATTGCAGAATTTTTTAAATGTAACATGCATTTTATATTGAGGTTTGTCATTTTGTACATGCATTTTTCCTGGTGTTTTTGTAGCTCGATAGAGAAGCCTTGAGAAAAATTTTTTATAAAAATAAATATAATAAATCATAATAATAATAAATGGCATCTAGAGCGGCAAGCCGCCATTATTTACACAGCGCCAGCTTCTTTAAACCAGTCCACAGTACGGCTCAGTGCCCGATGAAGGTCTCACGACCGAAACGTTGTACATATAGCCACTGGCATTACGATAAAAAAAACAAAAAAAACAAAATAAATTCACTTTACCTTTCCAAGAGTGTGCTGAATACAATTCTTTCTATTTCTTCAACTGGTTTGGGACCCTATTCTGAGCACCTGAGAAAAACTAGTGCTATCTGAACAACTCCACACAATAATAATAAACCCGTTAGTGACCGCCAAAATGCCTTCTCACAGCGACCACTAATGGCCTTTATTTATTCTGATGCAGCACCGTGAAAAGGCGTATGTATCAGAATAAACAGAGTAGGGAGCCGTTAAATCTCCCTGCTCAGTTACCAGGAGGTGGCTGAGGTCTGGTGGCATCCCTGCTTGAACGGGTGAGATCGATATCAGTATCGATCTCACCCATTTAACCCCTCAGATGCGGCGTTCATTAGCGAGCGCCGCATCTGAGGGGTTTTGGAGAGGGAGGGAGCTCCCTCTCATCCCACTGACATCCGGCGATAAGATCGCCGAGGGTCTGTCTCCGATGGCAGCCGAAGTCCTAATTAAAGGCCCCCAGGTCTGCCTGTAGTGTATGCCTGCTACGTCATGCCAGAGGCATGACCTAACATATGCCTGTCAGTTTTACAAGGACAGGCATAATACACTGCAATTCAAAAGTATTGCAGCGTATTATAAAAGCGATCTGATGATCGCATATTAAAGTGCCCTAGTAGGACTAGTAAAAAAAAAATTAATAAAGTTAATAAAAAAAGATTTAAAAAAAAACAACACTTTTTCCCCTTACAAAATGCTTTACTATTAAAAAAAAACAAAATAAAGCAAAAAAGTTAGACATATTTGGCATCGCTACGTCCGTAACGACCCCGGCTATAAAGCCATAACATTTAACCCGCACGGTGAATGCCGTAAAAAATAAAAAAACACAATGCAAAATTGCTGTTTTCTGTGAATCCTGCCTTAAAAGAAAGTGTGATAAAAAGTGATCTGAAAGTCGCATCTACTCAAAAAATGGTACCAATAAAAATTACAAGTCGTCCCGCAAAAAAAAAAAAAAAGCCCTCAGTAAACGGCATCTGAGAAAAAATAAAAAAAATAAAGGGTTTTTACTGTGTGAAAGTTAAACATACAAAATATATACAAATTTGGTATCGTTGCAATCGTAACAACCCCCTGAATAAAGTTGGTTTTATTTATACCACGCGGTAAACGGCGTAGATTTAAGATGCAAAAAGAGTGGCAAAATTTGTTTTCTTTGTATTCCCCCCCCCAAAAAAGTTAAAGTTAATCAATAAATATGTAGCCCAAAATACAACTCGTCTCGCAAAAAAAAAGACCTTATACAGCCATGTCGATGCAAAAATAAAAAAGTTAGAGCTCTTGGAATGAGACCATGGAAAAACGTAAAAAAATAGCTTGGTCAATAAGGTTTAAAATAGGCTGGTCATTAAAGGGGATAAACCACCATACATACCCACCCTTATACCTTTTTAAGGAAAACACCAGTGAAAACCAAAAATGCGGTGTATGTAGATAGACTGTACAATATCTGACTATAGACTTCACACTAACATAAGGATGCAGATTTGCAAAAAAAAAAAAAACTACGAAAAGCACGGTGTGTGAAACTGGCTATCCGGGCTTGTATTATGCTAATGTAAAAAATCTGGCCTTAAAAAAACATTAACTGGTTTTGTTCTTATTTGGGTTCATGAAAAAGATAGAGTAAAATATTAAATTTTGACATAAACATCAGCCATTGGTGGGGCCCAGGTGTCACCATGTTCTGGCTGGTAAGGCCCCAATACAGGAGGCTTGAGAATTCCTGGTGTAGAGCCCTCGAATGACAATACAGCAGCTCTACATAAGTTATTCATTGCATCCCTCTTAAAAAGTACCTAACTTTTTAGAATAAGCGGTCGTGTGTACATGAGGAATAACACGATTTATGGCCATTATAGGACTTGTATCCTGCATTTAACAGTTTTCCCCTTTGCAGCCTCTATAATTCTTAATGGTCTCTCAGCTAGTTGGCAGGGCCTAACTGCTATCATGTCTTCTATACACTGCCACACATAGGAGAGCAGGATACTCCTTTTCTATCCTATATATAGAAGCTGCAGCATCATGGAGGACATTATTCATCAGTAAGGCTATGTTCACACAGAGTTTTTTGACGAGGAAACCGCGCCACAAAACTAGTCAAAAATGGCCCTAAAATGCCTCCCATTGATTTCAATGGGAGGCGGGGGCGGTTTTCTCCAGCGAGCGGTAAAACCGCCTCGTGGGAGAAAGAAGGGACATGCCCTATCTTCGGGCGGTTACGCCTCTGACCTCCCATGAACTTCAATGGGAGGCAGAAAGCGTATTACGAGAAGTTTTATGCCCGTGGCGGTCATGGCCGTGGGCGAAAAACGTCGTGCAGGGAGAGGAAAATCTGCCTCAAACTTCCAAACGGAAATTTTGAGGCAGAAATTCCACCTGCAAAAAACTCTGTGTGAACATAGCCTAATGAGTATTGTAGCAGAGAATCCAGCACTAGGGCGACACGGAACTCACCAGAATGTTTCTCACTCTGCTCCTACTCCCCCCCCCCCCACCCTCTCCATAGACTTGTATAGGCAGCATGTTTCTCTCGCTGCTCCCCCTCCATAGACTTCTATTGACAGGCAGTGAAAAGACCCCACCACCACGACGGCCACCTTCTGCAGCCCGTCAATTCTGCTCTGTAATCAGGGACAGACTTTGCTTGACAACAGGATGTGGACAGCAGATTACAAGAATGTTGACACCTAGTGGCAGTAACTTCACACAGAATCTTCATGGATAAAAACAACCCAATTTTAACATTAATTAAAATTACAAAGTTGATCTAATCTCAGGTATACTATTAGATCAGCATAAGTTGTATGAAAACTTAGTGTCCATTTAAGGCAACACCACATTTGTCAGGCTTAATTTTTTTGTTTAAGTTCTTCTTTTCCAGAGAAAATTCAGTAATCATTTAAAATAAGTTACGGCTCAGAGGATAAGCCAGTGATCTTCAGATCACATTTGTAGTTGATTAGCTCAGACATTGTTAATTTACAAAACCGTGAAACTTTCGACCGCCACACAGATGATTTCTAGTACTGGATAGCTTTGACACAATATTCTAAAACAAAGAAGGCCCATTCATTTTGCTCAGATTTCTGTATAATATTTCCAGTTACTCTCTAAACTGGGCGCAGAGCCCTTCAGCCACTTTTGAGCTTCGGCCACCACTAGTTTCAAGAGGAGACTCTAGGACAGTTCCTTTGACATGTCAGAACATCAGTTTTGGTTGCCCTTTAGAAGGCTGCACATAAGCACATACAGTAAAGGCCGATGAATGGCAGAATGCTGGGAGCTTTAGAAGACACAGCTCTGATAGACACACTAATGAGCCGTGCACCTGTTTGTCCATCACATGACCATGGACAGAATTGCATCCACTGGAAGTAAACAATGAATGTTACTATCGAATAACAGGCAGAGATCTTGAAAACCATGAGGAATACAGAAAGTATATTGAAAGTTTGTATGACTTAATTTATATAAAAAATAAGAATTTGCTGAAACCAGACAACCCCTTCAAGCAACATAACAATTTCTTGCACTCTTAGGGCTCATCCACACGCTCCGGAATTGCTGTGGTTTTTCCGGACTGGTTTTCTGGCTGGAAAAAAAAATGCAGCGGAATACAGTAGCAGCATAGTGGATGAGATTTAACAAATTTTATCCACATGCTGCGTAAAGCTTCCAAGCCGAAATTGACCTACGATGCGTATTTTTCGAACCGCAGCATGTAAATTCCTGCTACGGAAAGTGCGCAGAATTGCTGTGTTTTTCATAGGAGATGTCTCCATCTCCTAACGTTGGGAAAAACGCAGCAATTTACGCACCATTTTCTGCCGCAAAAACCACAAGAAATGGTGCATTTTTTGCCACAGCGGAAAGCCTTTGACTTAACTGAATTGCTGCAGAAATTTTTGGCAGCAATTCCGTTCTGTGTGGACAAGCCCTAAAGCTTAACATTTCAGTCACAACAAGAAGCCAAATGTGAAAAGTAGCTGCCACAAACTTCGCCTATGCGAATATATCTATGCTCCGTATACATAATGCAGCTCTGTGAGAGCCTTGCACAACAGCAAACGGCCAATAGCAACATTTATGTTGCCATACTTCACACGCAAAGAAAGAGGGACTTCTAGAAATTACACGGCTCTCGATTAGGTAGGATGGAAATGAGGAACAAATCAAGAGATTTCCGGCTCTACAGCTTAAAGAGATTTGTGACCGTGTTAGTACAATTTAGCGGAATGCCAAATACATCCACATTTGTAGAGCAGCTCCATGGGAACACAGCACAGCGCTTACTCCTAGCTAAACGTGCTAGTTAACAGTCATGCACTTCATCTGCGACATCAACAAGGTCTTAAGCTCTTAGAGAAGGGGTTAACTGCCCCACATACAGCTGCTTTGCAGCGCTTTTATCTCTAGCAATACAAGTTCTTTTCAATTCCATTGGGTTTATTCTCATCTCTTGTATTATTCAGTTAGTGAAGGTTTCTAAATGAGTATACAGAAAGTTTGCCAGATTACCATGCGGTACTTAACCCCTTAATACCGAAGGTATTTTAAAAACGTAATGATCGGGCAATTTTTTAAGTTTTTCCATCGTCGCATTCAAAGAGCTATAACTATTTATCCGTCGACATAGCTGTATAAGGACTTCACCGTGCAGGTTAAAATTAGGTCATCGTTTTATAGTTGGGTGCGTTACGGACGCGGCGATACCAAATACGTGTAACTTTGACAGGCATCAGTTAGGCCGTGCCCCCAGCATGGCCTAACAAGCAATCAGTAAAGACAGACCTGGAGGGGGGGGTCTTTGTTAGGACCCCAGGCTGCCATAGAAACTAATCAGCACCCCACAATGCATGTGGGGTGCGAGGGAGCTCCCTCACTCTAAAACCGCTCAGATGCGGCGCAGGGGTTAAAATATGATCGGAGACCACCGCTAGCGATCTCCGATCGTTGCCCTGAAGCCCGAGGCTGTAAGCAACAGCCAGGGAAAAGTTCTTCTGAAGTGCCGACGTGAAGAGGCGGGCGGCACTTAAGAACTACCCCGAATGACCGACGTATAAAGACTATACGCCGGTCGTTAAGGGGTCAAAAAAAGAATGTCCGGACTACACAGAAAGGTAATCACGCATTATCAAGTCAAATGTAGTCAACCACTGTAGTCCCTTATAGGGTTAATGGAGAAGGAGACACCCCTCTTACCCAATCTCCATGGGTGGTGTGAACCTATACAAGACCACCCCTTTACACACACACTCCCCCCCCCCCCCTCACAATATAAGGGACACCCGCTCTTTGCACAGAAAGACTGTCCCTGCTGCGGCCGTGTCTCATACAGTCACCGGGTTGAAGTGGGAAACACTGTAGGATATATGGGATACCTGTATATAGAGTGAGCATGGCTGGGGGCCTTAGCCACGTAAGAATCAGAGTGCTGCTGCAATATTTACACGTTGCAGCGCTAAGGTCAAAACATGGGTAAAGCCCCATTCACATAACGTTATTGTCCTTCTAAACTTTGTCGGGAAGATTCCTAAATGACAAGATAAACGTCATCATAGGTCTCCATTATTCCGACAGAGACCAAGTGTCCTTTGGGCCTCTGTCTGTCTGGTATAAAAGCCGGTATACATTTTTTTTGAAGAATGGAATAGCATAGAAGACTATGCCATTTAATTCTGAGTACACAGGGTACTTTATACATGGGAGCCTATAGGTGATGATACCACTGTATGGCATCTGTCACTGGTATACATTAAACGTATATCTCGGGGGGCTCCAGACATCACTGTCCATACAGACAATAACTCTGCAATAGTTTTACATATCCAAGTAATTCTGACATGGTTTCTTCGTCACAGGTTGTACTTTAGGTAAAAGTAGACTGATACGATGTGTAAGTTAATTTGAAAAAAAAAAAGTACAAAACCTGACATTTTTAAAAAAAAATAAAAATTGTATATACTGTACACTTAAATTAAATGTAGATTTTAATCTCTTTACTTTATTTTGGCAGCACTTTAGGAAACCCTTGACATCACTGTCCATATGTGGAGAGCGACTTCAGGAGAAGTCCTTGAGTCCCGGGGATAGAGCGTTAGCTGTTGCTCTGCCGGGGACTCCAGTGCTATGTATGGTAGCTCCTGACGTCACTGTTCATATATGGACAGCGACGTCAGGAGCTTCCATAGCGCTGAAGTCCCTGGGCTAAGCGCAAGTAGATTCCTAGGGCCGGTGTGCCAGGGCAGAGCAAAGCTCCTGACGTTACATACATAGGATAGATAGGAGACTCCATTACCGCTCCTGATTTCACTGTCCATAGATTGACCGTGACTTCAGGAGTTTTCCCAGGGCCAGTGCTTGGGCGACGTATCAGACAAGAGGCCCAAACGTATGGTATACAGTAGGAGGTATAAGTCGGGGGTATTCCTGACGTATACATCCGACGGATGTGAATGGCGCCTTAGCCCTCTTAGGTTACATTCACACGTAGCAGAAAAATCTACATCTTATACATGCAGACTTTGTTGTGGATTTCACTCCATCATATGATGGGGGAAAGAAAATTTGCTTGAAAATGCCTCCATTGAGGAGGTGAAACGTTGCATTGGTGGATGTTTGGTGAATAAACTCCTATTTTTTGAGTGCTGCTTCCCTGCTCTGTTCTTTGATATCGAACGTATAAAAAGAGTGGTCACCTTTTTTTATTTTTTATTTTTAGCTTAGCACCTGCCGTATTTGGTTGCATTGCCACAGTGCTGCTCCCATCTCTGCAGCATGCTCATTCTTTTATGATAGGCAAACAGTAAAATCCCCAGATATTCAGATTTCCATGCAGAAAATGGTGCACAGCATGTGAAGGAGATCGGTTTAGTTTCGGTTTGCAAATCTGCAACATTTCCGTCTTGTGTGCAGGTGGCCTTATTTTTCTTCATGAATAAGAGGGCTAGGTGTAAGAACACACGAAAAAAAAAAAAAAAACACCCAAAAGAGTTTTCCTGCCATTTTAAACTGTGCAGACTAAAAGGCAGTTGTTTGTAGTGCATTTTATATTTGAATAAACTTTAATGGAAGATCTAGCTGCAGTAACTAAAAAGACAACTCCCTAAAATGTTGTGTGTGAATGTCATGTTTCGACAGGAACTAGGAAAGCGGCACCACACAGGGTTGTTATCCCCTTCCTGTTAAAATACTCAAGAAAAAGGGTGTCACCGAATCCCGATTCAGACTTGCTATGCAACGGCCCCAGTGTGATATTAAGTGATTGAAGCAGCGAGAAAAAGAACAGGTAAGATTACCTGGATTAGATTCTGGAAAATATATTATTACAATTGTAGCTATCAGATAGGAACATTCCTGTATAGCTATGCACGTAAAGTAAAAGGGCTTGTCCACACACAATGGAATTGCTGCAGCAATTCCAATGAAAGTCAAAGGCTTTCCGCTACGGCAAAAACGCACCATTTCCTGCGGTCTATACGGCAGAAAATAGCGCGTAAATTGTTGCGTTCTTCCCCAACGCAGCAATTCTGCACATTTTCTGAAGCAGGAATTGACATGCTGTGGTCCGAAAAATACGCATCGTAGGTCAATTTCGGCTCGGAAATTTTACGCAGCATGTGGATGAGATTTGTTAATCATCCACTATGCTGCTACTGTATTCTGCTGCGTTTTTTCCCAGACTGTGGACGAGACTTTTCCAGTGTGGACGAGCCCTAACAGATAACTAATATGTACTTCTGACCAATGGAACAAATATAAGTAGTCTGTAGTATTGTCCACAATGGTCCAAGTTTAGGCACAGAACAGTATCCCCGAATCTGGCAGCCCTACAATGATGGAAATTATCTATACTATGACCCCATAGGCTTTGTTCATATAATGTTTTGTCCATCCAGTTGAGGAGAGTTAGAACCATAGGGACTCCAAAACCTTCAATGAGTTCAGGTTTGATTAAAATCTCTGATAAGTTGCTTGTAAATGTCATTGCCCATTAACTACTCCAGTCAGACGTCTACGTGTACTACAAATGGCCAACATCATTTTCCCTGCAGTAAATTATTTTCTGCTCTCAGATGTAAAACATCTCATTATTCATGCTACGTAAATTAGGCCTCCTCCTGATGCTGCGCCAGGAAAGTTTGACAGTTTTCGGAGGCTACTAAAGCAACTTCAAGAAAGAAAAAAAAACAGTGCTGCAGAATCTTACAAGCCCATCAGAAATTTGTATGCCTCAAAAAATGTTGAAGGCCATAAATCCCTTAAAAAGGTACAGACTAAACGAGATCCTATTATGTGGCTTCTTAGAGGCTGCATCCTCATTGGTCACACTGATGAACGCGCCAGGTGCAGACTTCAAAATGGGAGTTGGATTTTCGTTTCATTTAAAGCAAATAAATAAAAAATAAAAGCGAGAGAAGGAGAAGATTGGATCACCACCCTGCTAATCCCAGTGGCTCACTAAGTACTGAAGGGTCTTTGGTAAACACTGCAAACAAGGTTACAGCCGTCAAACAGCTGCAGATGTTCGTTTCAATGGTTCATGACATTACTCAGTCTGCGGTGAGGTATGTGTGTGGGTTATATAGAGAGGGTAGGGATATAAGGAACACTATTGTAAATGAAAAACAAAAACACAGATTTTACATTTTAAAACAGCTGAACATCTCTGGAGTAACCCGGCCTGACAGGCAGAGGGGGAGATGGGTCTGTTTTTATAAAGAATTTAATGGAATTTTGTGTCTTCACTAAAGCAGCTCGGGCATCCTGACTATTTTCTTGCAGGAAAAAGAAAAAAATAAATAAATAGATCTTAAATTTATTTACCTCAGGATGCAAAAAGCACTGAGGCAGAACAGAGAGTAATTCGGTCTGAAATGAGGATAAGATTGGATGTTCAAATTGAGCCAGGACGGCTTTTTCTCTTCGATTATCGAGCCCAGTGCCGTGACATGCGGGTTGAGATGTTACACTATGAAATCCAGCATTAAGCAGAGTTAATAGCATGGTACAAATTCTTCATCCTTCACGGGATTTAACCAACTCATTTCAGAGCGCAATGGGGGGAGCAGTGGAGGGCAAAGGTGCACAAATTATTACCAGTGCTCGCTATTTAAAAGCGACAATTATTTACCAATTAAAATCTCCCGCGCTGACAGCAATAATGGAAGAACAATTCAAGGACATACGTAAAAGAAAAAAAAGAAAAAAAGCCCATAAAAAAAATTATACATCTCACTTTCGAGAAAATCCTATTCACCTCTCCGCAGCGTGAAACACAATGCAATTCTAAAGCCGTGATTGATGAGCAGTGTGGAGGCAGAGTGCCCTCTCTGTTGGCACACCTTTCAGTTTAAAGAGACCGGTTAGGGACAGAAATCATACAAAAACTGATAAGTGAACAGATTCTAGCCGGTTGCAAAATATGTATAGGCATATCTGCTCAAACAGCATATACAGTTCTATACCATGCCATCACCTACAAGGAAGAAAGAAGAGAACATCCAGATTTTAGATGTAATTTATGGGATGGCGTGGAGGTGTATGGCAACAATCTGCAGTGCAGCTGAATATGGATGACAAGAACACACTCCATCTCCCACAGACCGGACAAAACGCCTGCCTGACCTCCAGCTTACCTCACCATTCAACGGTTATTACCTTAACCCAGCCAGCAACAATGACTTGTGTCCCAAATGCAATATTCTTATTAATACAATTTCATGCTAAGCCTGGGGACATCTGCTGCAATAAAGTGCATAAATGGTCGTCATCTTTAGAAATATATAGCTAACCCATCACGCATGTGGGCACATGATAACAAAAAACGATTTTTGAGAAGCCGTAGAAATAAATATTACATCTTATCATCCGGGGGTGTGGGTCTGCTCGCTCGATAGTCACAGCAGCTGATGGGTAATTTAGGCAAGAAGCTGTGTGAAAGACGGTCTCCCCCTAAAACCACTGAAATGAAGAGTTTAGACTGGAAACCTAGCAACTGTCTGGGTGTTAAAACGAAGCTTAATCCTTCCTTCATGGCAGAGCAATATGTTGTACAGCTCTCCGGCATAGTAATTTCTGCCCTCCCTTCTAACATGTGCTAAGCAGAAAGCCAATTTACAAATTGCCTTGGGAGTCCAAAGTCCCCTAGAACGGTTTTCCTTCATGCCACGTTGTGTCACAATTGTAGCTTCTAGGGTTCGGTGAACAAGAAAGCTGCTGTTTACCAGAAATCTCACACTACTTCTGGAAAAGGCCTCTTACTTTAAAAAAAAAGCTTGCCCTCATTTGGGTGCTTCCGATAGAATGCCCAGTATTGACCGTCCTATGGTTTCAAAATGGCTTCTCCAAGTTCTACAACTACATACGTATTCAATAAACTTAGTGTTAAGATGACGCACCGGACTTGTGATTTGCTATGTAAATACAACTAAGTTCACACCTGCGTCGCTGCTTTCTGTTCTACAGCATCAGAACAAAAGGAAAACTGGAAGCAATGGTTCCGTTGCACCACGGACCCCACCGGCAGCCGATGGAACCCATTGACTTTAATGGGTTCCATCAGTTTTCCTTTTTGGATGTCCGTGGTTTTACCAAAAATAGCACATGATGCTGCGATAGAGTTTCCGGTGATCTCTGCCGGATGTGTGACAGAGGCCCCTAAAGGGGTCTCCAATGCAGATGTGAACAGAACCTAACAAAGGAGTAATGACATTTAACACAAGGAATAACAATCACAAAAGGAAATATTACCAATTAAACAAAGCCAAAAGAAAATGTGAAAAGGAATGCTACCCAAATTCTATAGTACTTACATTTTTTACCAACATTTCCTAAAATTACCATAAAATGCATGTCCCACTGAAAATGTATTATACTTTTGCTTTTTGTAACAATGATGTACATTTGATCACTTATTGCAGATAAATTTTTAAAAGAAAAAAAAAAAAAAATCAATAAAAAAATCAAAAAAAATAAATAAATAAATCAACAGTTTACATCTACCGAGCCCACATGGATTCTGAGCCGGGCAATGTAAACCGGATTTTCAACAGTTTTTTTCAGCTGCAATGATGTATTGCATAGCCTTGAATACAGAAGGTTTCTAATTCTGAATAATTGTTCGCTTGGAAAACTGCATACAGTCTTTTAAACAATGTGTCCAGAGAATCTGCGGTATTGTATTGCAGTCGCTTTGTAAAGTTGCATAATAAATTAGTTTGTATTCTGCAAATAAATAGAAAAGAAGTTTCAAATGACAGACGTGAGCAAGCTGGTCTCTTAAATAAAGCTAGCAATGTTTGTCTAGCTCCGCGCTTACCAACTGTTTTGTTGTTTGACAAACCAACTGCGTAAAAAAAAAAAAAGTTGAAAACGAATTTGGAGCCCCATTGGTGACAAAGACGGATGTGAATGGTGTCACTGTACGGAACTGAATTATGTTGGTTCTATATAAGCAATGGGAAATCCATGACCGGTGACGAGGCAGTTATTGTCCGGTCTGAAGGTCTCCAAGCTTAGGAGCACGGTTGGGGTTAGTGGTTGAAAATTCTGCACTAAATCTGATCCAGAATCCGCAGGGCACTCATGCCACTTTTGATGCGGAATTTGAAGCAGATTTTCCGCTATGAAAGACAGGCGAACCCTTTTTTCTAACCGTGGACAACCCTTTAATTCAGTCAATGGGTAGGAGTTGAAATGACTAAGTTGTTCATACCCATATAAAAAAAATCACGAATGGATGCCGACTGCATACTTAACTAAATGTAAAATATTTAGATTAAGTCGTCATTGCCAAAATTTGCCTATTTTAAAACACCAAAGACCTAATATTTCTGTTGTGTAACCTATTTCACCAGGGCTGGGTGACAACTACTGTTGCAAGATCCTATTTGAGTCCCAGTTTTTTCAGTGTGCTTCTCCCACGGGTGTTCCAATACTGTCTGAATCCGTACAAAAATTAATTGTGTTAAATGCTACGAACAGGGAAGAAAAAATAAATAAAATAAAAAGTCATATTTGCGACTTTAGCAGCAAATGTGATGCAACTGCAGTCAGAGGTTATAGACCGATGTTATCGGTGCCCTCCCCCTTCAAAAAAGTCTTTGCTTGCATTTTTATGGTTCCACATCACACACACAAATATATATATACACAAATATACATACAATACTAGCACTTTCAGCAGCAAAATACTCATACAATTTCATTGCATATTGCAGCAATGAAAAAAAAAATAATTGAAGTAGAATGGCTGCCTGGGCTTAAATCTAAAGCAGATGAGTGCATGAGACATAATGAATTGCTTATTTTCTTTACAGCTTAGCCACAGCATGTGATCACATTGATGGATTTTGTTAAATAAGCCCTAACGTATCCCAGTTGCCCAGCTATCTTCTATGCAAGCAAAATTGGGGAAGCGCAAGATATATGGTTACCTTTACTTATCTAGATGTAAAGATATATGCGGAAGATGGGACCTTAAGGTTAGAAAATAATACCTACAAACCATGAATCTAACAGTCAGTATGTAGGAAACTTTACTAGCGTGATTGAACCTATGAGCCGAGAGGGTGCGATGCTGAAAGCTAAAACTGCAGCGTGTATAGGCCTTTAAACCCTTCAGCACAAGTAGTCTGAGGAAAATTGCTCCATTAAGAAAAATAAGGCTTTGCTCACATCCAGCAGGTCCTGTGAGAGGGTCTGTACCTTTCAGGACACACTGCCACATGGGATGGTCAACGGCCACACAATTCTGCCCGTAAAACTGGTATGTCCAGCAAAATCGTGTGGCCATTGCACAACGTGGGAACCTAAGAAGCTGGGTGTACTTCAGCGCTGTCAGACCAAACAAGTCATGATTTGCCATAAAGGAAATCTGTGACAATTTATATTGCACTTACAATATTTATCTCACGCTTTCAATACTACGGAAAACCTTAAAACATAACCTGTTGGGGTAACTTAACTGTCACGGAGAAACAATGCCCTAGAGAACGAGCAGGAAAGAGTTAAAAAAAGTAGCAGTCACTAAAAACATGCAATGATTTCCTAGAAAATTCTATATGACAAATGCTTTTTTCCTACAGCCTTGTTTTTTGTTTTAAGGGTAAACATCATTTAAAAGTACGGTGCATGTCTTCCATATTGCGCTGATCAATAATATTAACCGGACATCACAGGAAATTGAGGAGGCAATTGAAGATAGAAAAAAATAAAAAAAAGAACAGCCATCCAAGGACATGGCAAAATTGAACTCTTAGGCCCTGTTCACACAGAGTACTTTGGGGCTGTTTGACGCGGAAGCCGTGTCGGACACCACTCCAAAATAAACGCTTATTGATTTCAATAGGAGACGGAGGCGTTTTTTCCCACAAGTGGTAAAAAACGCTTGTGGGAAAAAGAAGCGACGTGCCCCATCTTCGGGTGTTTCCATCTCTGATCTCCCATTGACATCAATGGGAGGCAGAGAAAATGGTTTCCGCTGCATTATTTTGCCTGCGGTGCTCAATGGCCGCGGCAAAAAAACACTGCGAAAAAACACGGCAAACAGCGTACAGCCAGGTCAAAATCTGCCTCAAAATTCCTGAAAGAATGGAGGCAGATTATTCCACCTGAAAAAAAAAAACAAAACTCAGTGTGAACAGGGCTTTGCGTTATAACTTACTCCTCAGGCACCGAACAGGGAAACCGCAATTTCATAGAATAGCAGCGATACAATATAAAGTACAAACAGGGTAATGGGAGCCGTGGATTTATAGCACTAGAACGGTCAGCTCTACGTATAGACAGTCATCTTCTTCAGAGACGCTGTGTATCTGCAGACATTATCGGTTTTTCACTGCAGTGAACATTATATCAGCTACTTCAAGCTCCACAAATAAGGTTTGAAGGTTCCAGACACTAAAGAAAGACAAAAGAAATGCTGTTTGCAGGAGTTACAAACCATCAGTGAGATCAAACCAAGAACAGGAGTCCATGATCTTACACCATTAGATGGGGGGGGGGGGGTGATCTCGTTTGATCATGCCCTGCACTTTTCATAGATCGCACTCACTCCCTGCAGTCCGGCCTATTGTCGGCTTCTGATCAGACACTTTTTTTTAGATTTTGTCCTGCTACTATGTTCTGCTATCAACCCCATGTTCCCTCAGTACAGTATCACATGAGCATCTAGAACCAGTGCAAGCGACAGCACTATTGTTTCCATGAAAAAATAAAAACTTTACAGAATGGAAACAAACCGAGACAGAAGCGTTAGTTTCCGATTGGCTTTCCATTCATCTGTACCTCTGATGGAAAAGTTGAACGGAACTCTGACGCTGATGTGAACAGGCCCCAAGCCGGTCAGCTTTTAGCACCACAACTCTAATCACTAACAGGATACACCTGAAACAAAGAAGCCGTAAAAATAAAAAAAACTGAACATTTAATTTTTGTAACTATCTTTTTCACTCCCATGATCCTGTGCCCCACTGCTTTCCCTGCTCGGTTGGTGGCTTGTAGGCGGGCAGCAGCGCAGCACCACCTGATGCTCCTGCCACTCTGCAAAGAACCACTTGAAGACAGTCATCTTTATACCATAATAATCTTCCATTGAGTATTATTTTTACAAACAAAATTCCTTGGACAAACTGTAGAGTGGGTGCACAATTGTGACCCCACATGACTCAAGGATAACCAGCTTGTAATCATGCATGGTGCAGACAACTCCTAACCCCGCTGCCCTCCCTCTCCCGGATGCGATCCAAAGTCGTGAATTGGCCCATCCAGGAGAGGGAGGACAGCAGCGTGAGGAAGAGAGCAAGCACCATGAAGGGGGCACTGATTATTGTTCAAAGATTTTATTTTCTTTAAAACATGACCCAACAATAGAAGACTATCAGAAAGCAAGTTGAAGTAGATGTGACCAATATACGGGGGCCTGTGTATATGTAGATTCAATAAGCCACATCGCCAGGAGGGATTGCTGCGCAGCACTGAACCAGAGCAAGGAAAAGTAGAAGAATAGTGCATGCGTGTCTACAATTGCTTGCTGTAGAAGGTGGCCAAAGCTATACGGGCCAGAGATCAAATAGGGGGCGCTATCACTGCCACCAATGTAAGTGTACTGGACACTGAAAAGGGCTCTGTTCACAAGGGCCTCAATATGGTTTTACCTTCACCACAACATCTATTACATAGAAAACAAGTAACCAAACCGGTTACTAATATGAAGCCATACAATTGTGGTCTGATCACTGAAAGAATGCATACGCAAGAAAATTGGTTCACAACCTGGCAGACGCTTGTCTCCCTCTCATTGGTACTACAGTTACCAGAAAACGTGTCACTGTTTACAGGGAGTTCAACAGCACTTTTATGATGAAACAAGCAACGGAAATTCAGCAGAAATGGTCTAAATATTACATAACATTTCATCACAAAGAGGAAGGGGGGGGGGGGTGTTTATATTTCCACAACATTTTTTACTTCCTCTCAATACATATTGATCATCGGTGGTCTATCTTGTCAAATACAGACTTCTGTATAATTCATCTGCCAACTGCATCCTTATTAAAAAATACTTCAAGTCTCTAGATTTCTTGTAGAATGTGTAAAATGTTTAAAGGGAACCTGTCACCTGCATTTCAGCTATTGAGCTTTACTTATCCCTCACTGGCCGCTGCTATAAACAGTTCATTGCCGTTATCCCCTCTCCTAGACTCCTCCTCCGACTGTAAATAACGGTCTGCAAACATTTCACGCCTTTTACGGTAATAATCCGGTGTCCCTTTGTGCACACACCAGAAGAGAACATCAATGCACAAGCGCGGGATACTGTGTGCTGGGGGAAGGAGAGGAGCTGTCAATCAAAAGTAAGAAGGCAGGGTAAACTCGGAAAGACTTGGGGGAATAAAGATATGACTCTTCGGATATGTTTACATGACCTATTGTCGGCCGTTTTTCGGGCCGTAAACTGCAAAAAAAAATAAAAAATAAAAAAATCGGAAGCAGAACGTCTCCAAACATCTGCCCATTGATTTCAATGGGAAAAATGGAGCTGTTCAAAGGGGCTATTTTTTTACGCTGTAGTTTTAAAAAGCGGTCGTATAAAAAAAAAAAAAAAAAAAATGCTTGCTTAAAAGAAGTGCAGGTCACTTCTTGGGTTGTTTTTTAGAGCAGTTTATCATGGTTATGGAAAACCGCTCCAAAAATCATTCGTAAAAAAACGCCGCGAAAATCACGAGTGGCTTAAAAAAACGTCTAAAAATTAGGACCGGTTTTCCTTGAAAACAGCTCCGTATTTTCAGAAGTTTTTAGTCTAGCGTGTGAACATACCCTTATGCACATTAGAACATTATGCACATGGGAACACTAAAAAAAACGGAATACTAAAGCTACAGAGCCGACTAAGACAATTATAGGTTATATAGAAGTGAATTTACCACCCACTGCCACCAGGTATTGCTGGTTTAATAGGTGAAATGCTGGTGACAGGTTCCCTTTAAGCAAGTTCCTGCTTGAAAAAAAAATAAAAAAAATATATATATATATATATATATATATATATATATATATATATATATATATAATGTAGCACGAACCAATTTTTTGTATTTTTCCACCATGATGACAGGAAGAATTCAATAAACAGGTTTAGCCCACTTTAATGGCGTTCAGAAAAATAAAAATAAATTCGGCACATGCCTGTTTTGTACAAAACAAATGTGCGACAGTCAGTTTTACGCAACTCTTGCCACTATTTTTTTTTATAAAAGCGGGGAGGTGGTTAGCATCAGTGGTAGGGTCACCCAGTGCCGGACAAATTTAAATTTACGCCAGAAATTGGCATATATAAATGGAAATTGCGCCAGGTCATGACCAGCAGTGTTTTCAGTTAGTGGCTCATGGATAGCCCAAGATGCGTTCAATTTATTAAGAGGAATGTGTCTAGCCTTCACCCAGTCAAACAGATTACATAGTGACCAATAACCACCCTAACCCTCCTGTGGCATGAGGATCGCGAGAGCCTTTCCTTGGTTTATCACCACCCTATGGTCCAGTTGTGGGGAAGTCCCCATTGGCGATATACCACCTTGAGCTATATACTAGATTTTTACAACAATTGATGCATGACTGAAGAACTGAATAGATTGAAGTGCTGAAAGTCTTTAATATGGTCCCTAAGGGTCACTTAAAAATAAAGATCAACATTTTCTACATATTTTCACAGATGTAGGACTGTCGACAACGTTAGGGTGTGCTGAAAGAAGTTTGGCATCCCACCAAGTGTAATTGGGCCACTCGCATTACTTTAACCACACCCAAAAACATTTCATCACTTCTCAGTCAGTCTACCTGGTTAGTGGAGAACCCTGGAGGAGTTATCAGAACATTCAGTACTTGCGTATGCAAAATATTCACATTTGCCCTCTGGAAATAAACAGAAATAATGTCTTGCCAAGCAGATTACAGATTCTACCGCACGTAAAAGATGTTATTTACCTCATCTCCGATAAATCGACATTTTAATAAATAGGTCCGCATCAGCCGACCTCTATTAGGTTTTAAATGGCATATTTTAAAAAAGGTGTCCCTTATGTATAATTAATTTATAGGGTTAACATTCGAGTGCAAGGCAACATTCCACAGGGTTAGGTTGGGGATAGACCTAGACTAGTTTTGCAACGAGCGAATAAAATCGCCGTCCATAGGAATGAATTAGGGTAGGGCTACACACAGTATTTATCTCACTACAAAAAAAAATTCCAGCAAATCTCAACTGAAGTTATTTTGAAGACATTTACAAACGACTTAATGCAATCCTATGGACCGTGTTATTGCAGTAACTTTAGTCTAATGTATTCCTATGGACAGCGATTTATCTCGAACTACGAAAACAAGTCTAGGTCTAGCCCCAGCTTCAGCCTGAAGCACGAAATAGAATTCTAGGCCTCAGGAAACTGGCCCCGGCACAGATGTGCAAAACTAAATGGAAGTCTCTAAGAGCTCTGAATGAACAGCAGGGCAGCCTTGATAAGCAACGGTTTCGCATAAAAAAAAAAAAAACATTGTTAATAATTTGTTTGGAAAATTTCCAAGGAAAGGCCTGCTGGGGTAATCCATTGGTTTCTGTTGATCCCTATTATAATTGAAGTCCACCGCCTCATTTTTGCATGGTAATTACTTTACTGGTTGTTGTGTAAAGAAGAGAATACTTAAATAGGCACTATACGTTAAACTTTGCATAAATCAATAGTATAAGGGCCTGTTCACACCTGCGTTGATGTTTGTCGTTCTGCTCCTCTGAAGGAGCAGAACGAAAATACCCGAAGCACCGTCTCCGCTGTATCCTTCATACAGCGGCGTCTGATGAAACCCATGGACTTTAATGAGTTCCCTCGGGTTTCTGTGGTTTTACTAGAAACAATTAGGCAGCATGCTGCGCTATGGTTTCCAGTATATTCATCCGTATCTGTGACAGAGGACACCAATGCAGATGTGAATAGGCCCTAAGCGAATATAAAAAGTTTTGGAGTATAAACTATGTGGACGAATGTAGTGGGACGCTTACAGGAGCTTTTGGGCATCCTGTTCTAGATCCATAGACATCAATACGGTGTGGTTTCCCTTTATTCTGTGTGGACCAGTCAAGTTCTTCCACACCAAGCTCACCCAAACATGTTTCATGGACCTTAGTCATGCTGTAATATTAAAGGGCCTTCCCCAAACTGTTCCCACCAAGTTGGAAGCAAACAATTCTCCAACATGTCTTGGTATGCTGAAGAATTAAGAATTCCCTTCACTGGAACTAAGACGCCTGTGCCAACCCCTAAAAAAACAAACCACATCGCATTATCCCTCCATGTATGTGATGTAAGGCTTACATGCAGCTGCTCGGGCATGGAAAGCCATGCTACAAGGCTCCCGGTGCACGGTTTGTTAATGCCAGAGGGGGATAGGAACTCTGCAGTTATTAACCCCCAACGACATGTTAGGGGGTTAATAACATACAGACAGCGTACATACAGCCATTAAGGGGGGAAGTATGGAGCGGGCTCATGGGCTGAGCTCGCTCCAAACTTCATGCGTGATGGCTGTGTAAGGGTATGTTCACACGAGGGCGTCCGTTACGGCTGAAATTACGGGGATGTTTCAGCCTGAAAACATCCCCGTAATTTCAGCCGTACCGGCATGTGCAGGCGCTTGAACGCCGCGTCAATTACGGACGTAATTGCCGCTGCTATTCATTGGAGTCAATGAATAACGGCTCCAATTACGGCCAAAGTAGTGACAGGTCACTTCTTTGACGCGGGCGTGTATTTACGCGCCGTCATTTGACAGCGGCGCGTAAATTACGCCTCGTGTGAACAGAAAAACTTCTGCCCATTGCTTTCAATGGGCAGATGTTTGTCAGCGCTATTGAGGCGCTATTTTCGGACGTAATTCTGGGCAAAAACGCCCGAATTACGTCCGTAAATAGGCCGTGTGAACATACCCTAACACAGCCAACACCTCACTGCAATGGGCTGAATCAAGGATTACTTTGATTCCGCCTGTTTAACCCCTTAGATGCCGTGGTCAATCACAACCACAGCATCTAAAGCGTTATCTGAGGGTGCTACCCCCTTATTCTAAGACATTGCACGGGAGGTGGGCAATGTGATCGCGGGGTACTGTTGGCTGTCATGGCAGCCTCCAGCAGGGCTTCAAAGGAGACTGTTAGAAGCATGATTGTTACAAAATATATATATATATATATATAGCAGACAAAAAATGGCGACAGCACCCTGCAACACTAATGCCACCTAAACCACTAAATATAAATAAATATGCACTAAAGCTAAATCTACTTACAAATAGGGAGGTTCTTAGTGCACATTTTGATCAAAAAGTGTTAGCCCACCTGCCACGACAAGGCGACCTCTGTAAGGTGGGAACCTACACTGCACATACACCCAGAACTGGGACTAAGCCTGGGGATGGTAGGATCTATATATATATATATATATATATATATATATATATATATATATATATATATATTCAAAATGCTTTTAAATACCTTCTCCCATTTTTTCCCTAAAGTAAATATTAAAAGATAAAAGTTAACGTAACCAGTATCGCCACGTCGATAAAAGTCAGAATTACTACGATATAGAAACATTTAACCCGCTGCGTGAACGGCGTTGAAGATCTATATATTAAAAGATGTAAGATACACCCAAATTGCTGTTTTTTAGTCATCCTAGCTCCCCAAAAAAATAAAAATAAAAAGCGGTCAAAAAGCATGTACACCAAAATGGCACCAATAAAAACTACAGCTCGTCCTGCAAATAAGCTATCACATCACTCAAATCAACGAAAAAAAAATAAAAATAAAAAAAAGTTATGGCTCTTTGGCCTTATTTACACGTGTAGTTCACATCAGTGATACGCGCGTGACACTCATGCACGTCGCACGGACCTATGATAGTCAATGGGGCCGTTCACATATTCCGTGTTTTTCACGCAACGGTGTCCGCTGCGTGAAGCTCACAGCATGTCCTATACTTTAGCGTTTTTTGCACTTCACGCATTGAAGTCAATGGGGGCGTGAAAACCGCACACGGCACACTGACGCACTTTGTGTGCCGCGCGTGATCCGCGCTACAGTTGAAGAAATGAAGGGAATAATAAAACTACCTCCTTAGTTTCTGTTTATAAACATAAAAACCACGTGTCATAACGATGCCATACGCGGCCACGCACCAAATACTGATGCCACACGGAACTGCAACGCGCAAAAAACGCAGCGTTTTTTGCGAACGCAAACGCTCCTGTGAATTTCGCCTTAGAACGTGGCAAAACAAAATGGTTTTTTTTCTTTTTATGAAAGTGGTTAAAAAAAAAACAAAAAGCACACACAACATACATTTGGGACCACCGCAAACGTATCAACCCGTAGAAGTGAGCATGTCGTTTTTAACCACCTGATTGACACCATAAAAACTAAACCCCCCCCCAAAAAATGGCATAATCGTTTTTTTTTTAAATTTCACTCCACAAATAATTTTTTTCTCAATTTCCCAGTACATTATACGGTACAATAAATGGTGCCATGAAAAACTACAGCTTGTCCCACAACAAACAGCCCCTCATACAGCTATTTTAACAAAGGAAAATTAAAAAACATTATGGCTTTTGGAAAGCGGGGGAGGAAAAAAAAAAAAACAGAACAAAAATGAAAATTGTCCGTGTCCTTAGGGGGTTGTGTCATGCGGAGCTTTGGGACTTCTATGCGTTATGCACCTGAGCACTCCTTTGTGGCGGAGTTGCTGTGGTTTTTAAACGCTTCCGCTTTGCAATATCACTCACAGTTGGTAGTGGAATATCCAGGAGGAAAGAAATTTTACAAACGGACCTGTTACAAATTACAGTACCACATCTGAAGTTCAGTGAGCTCTTCAGAATGACCCATTCTTTCACAAATGTTTATAAAGGCAGACTGCATGGCTAGGTGCTGGATTTTAAAAACCGGTTACAATGGGACTGAATAAAACCCCTAAATTAAATTATTATAGAGAACCTTTCACCTGCCCATACATGTGCAGCTGAGTGCAGCAAGTAATAAGCAGAGCTGCACAAACCCTTGGGCACTTTAAAAAAGTTCCTATCCTCCGTTAGTTAGATATCGGTGCCGTTATATTTGGCGCCCGATATTTCAATAACCCCCTGAACGGTCAATGGGGTGTGTAATTGGCAAGGGGGCATGTAACATCGCTGTGACACTGTCCAATCAGCTACGGACAGTGTCACAGCAAGAGCTGGAGAGAGGAGAGCGTGTGCGCGCAGCTTGGGACTGTGGGAGCACGCTCACTCTTTAGCTCTCGAAAGACAAGGACGACTAGACTGATCTCTCTCTCTCGAGATCAGTCGTCTGCCAAGAGCTGTAGAGTGGGTGATTGCGTGCAGCTCAGATGCCGCAGCTGAAGATACTCCCGCCGCAATGTAACTGAAGAACTCACCACCTCCTCTATTCCGTGGTGGAAGTGGAGCTGTGCGTGCGCACACGCTCTCCTCTCTCCAGCTCTTGCGGTGTCACCGTCCGCAGCGGATTTAACAGTGTCACAGCGATGTTGCATGCCCCTTTGCCAATTACATGTCCCATTGTCATTTCAGGGGGTTATTTAAATATCGGGCGCCAAAACATAACAGCACCGATCTCTATATAACGGAGAATGAGAAGAATTTTTTTTTTATATAGTGAGACAGGGTTTGTACAGCCCTGCCTATTACATGTTGCACATGTATGGACAGGTGAAAGGTTCTCTTTAAGCTGTGTGTCACAATACTTTTATCCATATAGTGTATATTTTTAGAGAAAAATGCCTCTTTCCACTTATCAGTCACCCCCCCCCCCCCCAAACTGTTCCCTCACTCTGAATTAACTTCTGTCAGTCTTATCTTACACAAGACAAGCTCTCCGCTCACTGAAGACGAGATTAGATGTTGCCCACAGAAGTCTATGGAGGGGAGTGGGGGGAGAGAGCAGGAGCACAGTGAGAGAATGATTCTCCTCTATGTGTGTGGTGTATAGAAGACATAACAGTTAGGGGAAAACTGCTAAAAAATAAAAATATAGTCACTAGTCCGCAGCACATCTCCCTCTGTAAACAGGAGACATGCTGCCGACAGGATGCAAATTCATGGGGATGAACGATCGTTTCAGTATGGGGCGAACAATCATTACTCTGTTTGAAGGGAGCAAACGAGCAACTTGCTTTTTCAGTCGCTTGTTTTAAAGGTGGTAAACACAAGCGATACCGGAACGTGTAAAACCACCTTTAGGGTATCTTCACACGGCCTATTTACGGACGTAATTCGGGCGTTTTTGCCCCGAATTATGTCTGAAAATAGCGCCTCAATAGAGCTGACAAACATCTGCCCATTGAAAGCAATGGGCAGACGTTTGTCTGTTCACACGAGGCGTATATTTACGCGCCGCTGTCAAATGACGGCGCGTAAATAGACGCCCGCGTAGAAGAAGTGACCTGTCACTTCTTTGGCCGTAATTGGAGCCGCTATTCATTGACTCCAATGAATAGCAGCGCTAATTACGGCCGTAATTGACGCGGCGTTCAAGCGCCTGCACCTGCCGGTACGGCTGAAATTACGGGGATGTTTTCAGGCTGAAACATCCCCGTAATTTCAGCCGTTACGGACCCCCGCCGTGTGAACATACCCTTAACCGTGGCTGCATAGTAAGTACTTCAACAGAAAGCGATATCTGGTGTGATAAAGGGGAAGTTTGATATTAGAGAAATATGGTTGCCTCAACTCAACAGCGCCACTCTTATCCATGGCCTGTGCCTGGCAAGGTTTCAGGCGAAAAAGTAACAATAGTTTTCCATTCTCATATATCAAGTGGTACATGGGTCAGCATCTACAGTTCATGTACCTTTAAGACATTCCCTGCGTCAGCAGAAAACCGAGGTAAGCATTTAGGGTGTGAACTTATGCAAAATTGGTCTTGAACTATACATTAGAGAGAAAACATCTTAAAACCTTTTTCCTGTTAGAGCGATGAGATGTTGGTAAAGGGGGATATATTACCATGGGCAACACTAGTTCAATGCGGTGATTAACAACAACAACAACTTGATCAGAAAAATATACGTTCAGGCGGTGTTTACATGTCAATTTGCTTTTTATTTTGCTGCGATTGGCAAAAAAAAAAATAAGAAGTTCGGTGTGTGAATAAGGCCTTAATGATTGGGTTGAGGCTGAAGTGCTAAGGTAGAAAACACTTCTATGTGCAGGTTTCAGCTGGACACAAATGGCGAGAATAGAGGGTTTGCAGGTCAGGAATGTTTTATAGTCTCTAAATTGTTTTTTTGTTTTCAAACTTATTTTTATTGAAAGTTGACATCTTATATACAAACATAAAAACACAAACTACTGTGATAATAGCCGGCATGAATCACAGTTTAGAGGAAGTAACGGCGAAAACATGATATACATCACAATGAGCATTTCACAAGAGACTTTATTTTTTGGCTCGCTAAAAAACACATTTCACGCTTCCAAATACCCAAACAAAGCCTCCCAGCCCACCATCAACAAAATAAATAAAACAATTAATTAAAAAAATATATATAAAATAAAAAAAATAAAAAAAAGTCAGACCATTTGTGTTTGTTTAAGTTTTTAAATATTAGAGGTCTCATTTTCTAAAACATATCATTTGGGGGTGGGGGGTGTTTTGCCATATTCCAGGCAAACTCCTCTACCCCAGTTAGATCATCATAGGTTTGTTGATCGGTCATCTGTTAAAGGAATTTTGCATTGCCAATGTAACTTAGCCTTTAACTGGATTAAATATCCAATATGATAAGTTCACATCTCGTTTTTACTGTACGTTTGACATGCACGTTTTGACATAAACCGTGCCAAACGTGTACCACAGCGTGAACACAGATTCCTATGGTCGGGACAGATGCCCCGAAGGTGTAGTTTGTGCATACGTTGTGTGCTTACGTTCGATACTTTTTTTTCCCAAGGTCCAGAAAAGCGTAGTCTACTTTTCAGTGCTTTTCCAAAACTTATACGCTTTTATTTGTATTGAAGTCAATGGTGACATATTCAATCTTCACCCCTTAAAGAGGCTCTGTCACCAGATTTTGCAACCCCTATCTCCTATTGCAGCAGATAGGCGCTGCAATGTAGATTACAGTAACGTTTTTATTTTTAAAAAACGAGCATTTTTGGCCAAGTTATGGCCATTTTTGTATTTATGCAAATGAGGCTTGCAAAAGTACAACTGGGCGTGTTGAAAAGTAAAAGTACAACTGGGCGTGTATTATGTGCGTACATCGGGGCGTGTTTACTACTTTTACTAGCTGGGCTTTCTGATGAGAAGTATCATCCACTTCTCTTCAGAACGCCCAGCTTCTGGCAGTGCAGATCTGTGACGTCACTCACAGGTCCTGCATCGTGTCGGCACCAGAGGCTACAGTTGATTCTGCAGCAGCATCGGCGTTTGCAGGTAAGTAGCTACATCGACTTACCTGCAAACGCCGATGCTGCTGCAGAATCATCTGTAGCCTCTGGTGTCGGTGTCCTTGCTCGTCTGACACGATGCAGGACCTGTGAGTGACGACACAGCGTGATCTCTCGAGAACACGCTGTCTGCACTGCCAGAAGCTGGGCGTTGTGAAGAGAAGTGGATGATACTTCTATACACAACACCCAGCTAGTAAAAGTAGTAAACACGCCCCAATGTATGCACATAATACACGCCCAGTTGTACTTTTACTTTTCAACACGCCCAGTTGTACTTTTGCAAGCCTCATTTGAATAAATACGAAAATGGTCATAACTTGGCCAAAAATGCTCGTTTTTGAAGAATAAAAACGTTACTGTAATCTACATTGCAGCGCCGATCTGCTGCAATAGCAGATAGGGGTTGCAAAATCTGGTGACAGAGCCTCTTTAACAACATGTCCCATACTGGTACGCTGCAGCCGTTAAGGGGAAGTATGGAGCGGGCTCATAGGTTGAGCGCGCTCCATACACAGCGGGTGACGGCTATGTTACACAGCCAACACCCCACTGCAACGGGCGGAATCAAAGTTCACTTTGATTCCACCCGTTTAACACCTTAAATGCTCCGGTTTATCATGACTGTGGCATTTAAAATGGTTAGAATCAGAGGGGCACCCCCTAAAAACCCTCCATCGCTCGCCCCGCGGCGCTATTGGCCGTTTACAGTGGTTATGGCAGCCTGGGGGCATAATAAAGGCCCCCAGGTCTGCTATCTTTGTACTCCTTTGAAGGGCTTCAAAGGAGACGGTCAGAATCCCGATATACTGCAATACATTAGTATTGCAGTATATCATGCAAGCGATCCAACGATTGCTGCTACAAGTCCCCTAGGGGGACTAATAAAAAATAAATAAAAAAAGTTTGATTTTTTTTTTTAGAAGTTTCCAAAAAAAAAAAAGTTACGTTTCAAAAACCCCCCTTTTCCCATTTTTTTTCCCTAAAACAACGTTAAAAAATATAGATCTAGATCATGCAAATTGCTGTTTTTTTGGTCACCTTAGGTCTTAGGTTTTTAAAACAAATAGACAAACGTATAAGACGTATACTACAAAAAACAAGCATATATTGCAAATGCATACGTTTTTGTAAATTTAAAAAACGTATAAGTCGTCGTATACCACAAATGCCCCATTCACATCGCGTCTGCAATCCGCCGAGCGTATAAGTTTTTTTAATAAACCATATTGTATGTTTTCAATGGTCCACATTTTTAAGTCTGTTTTCTTATAGCGTGTATGTTTAGCGTATGCTCATACGTCGGTATAAGTTTCACCTTAAAAAAGTAATATGGAAAAGAGAAAAAAAAAAAAAAAAAAAGATTTAGGGCATGTTCACACGCACTATTTCCGGACGTAATTCAGGCGTTTTACGCCTGGAATTACGGCCGAAAATACTGCTTGAAAGCGTCGGCAAACATATGCCCATTCATTTGAATGGGTTTTACGATGTACTGTGCAGACGGTCATTTTTTTACGCGCCGATGCCCGCGTCAAAGAAGTGCCTGTCACTTTCACTTCTTGGGACGTAATTGAGCCGTTTTCCATTGACTCCATAGATAAACAGCTCCAATTACGTCCGTAATGGACGCTGCTAAAAATGCCTGCACTTGCCATTACGTCTGAAATTCAGGAGCGGTTTTTGCCCGAAAACCGCTCCGTAATTTCAGCCGTAACGGACGTGCACGTATGAACATACCCTTACTGTGTGTAAACACTTATAGCATTACGTTTGCATACGTCGTCCATTGACATCAATGCTTAAAAAAATAAACACATTACGTCGGATATATCTTTTTTGAAGTAGAGAATAGTGTAGTAGCAGACTACACTTTTCAGTACTTAAAAAAAATAAAAACGTATCCCAATGTAAATCATGACAAACATGGGCCAAACGGATGCTATTTTGGTCTAAGATTGACCCATTATAGTCTATGTATGCGCCGACCTATACACTTCAGTGTTTAAAAACGTATATGCTCAGCGGATAGCACAAACACGATGCGTGCGAATGGGGCCAATTGTGTGCACAAAATGAGATGTAAACTGAGCCAAATTCCTACACCTTGGAAGGGTACAGAGCAGGAACATAGATGAGGTGGTCTAAAGTATGATGGGAAAAAACTGCTTTACATTTCAATTCCAACACCCCAAGCAGAGTATTCATGACATGCAAATGATTCAATATAAGATCATCAAGTCCTTATTCAGAGGTAATGGTCAAATAAAGGCTATGTAAGGGCCCTGTTCACATCAGCGTCGGCCTTCCGTTCATGGGTTTTGTTAGACCTTCCCGACGGAGGAACCAATGAACGGAAACCATTGCTTCCGTTTGAATTACCATGGATTTCTGTATAACGCCGAGGTAAACAGAATCAGTGAGCTGGATTGACAGCTCGGAGGCCAGCTGTTCAACTAAGATTTAAAATCGGTATTTGGGTCATATTAAGGCCGGATTCACACGAGCGTTGCGTTTTTGCGCGCGCAAACACTATTTGACAGCTGCGAGTGTCATCCGTGTCTGATGCGCGGCTGCGTGATTTTCGCGCAGCCGGCATCATAGAGATGAGGCTTGTCGACGCCCGTCACTGTCCAAGGTGCTGAAAGAGCTAAATCTTTCAGCACCCTCGACAGTGAATGCCGAACAGAACAGCGAAAAACCTGTTCAAAAAAAGATAAAGTTCCTACTTACCGAGAACTTCCCGGCCGTTGCCTTGGTGACGCGTCCTTGGTGACGCGCCTCTCTTGACATCGAGCCCCACCTCCCTGGATGACGCGGCAGTCCAAGTGACCGCTGCAGCCTGTGATTGGCTGCAGCCTGTGCTTGGCCTGAGATTGGCTGGAGCTGTCACTTGAACTGAAGTGTCATCCCGGGAGGTCGGACTGCAGGAAGGAGACAGGAGTAATCGGTAAGTTAGAACTTCGTTTTTTTTAACAGGTTCATGTATTTTGGGATCGCAAGTCACTGTCCATGGTGCTGAAACAGTTTAACTCTTTCAGCACCATGCACAGTGAATGTCTCCCGACGTCGCGGACCGGAAATTTTTTTGCCGGGTTCGGCCAAAACGAGTTTGGCCGAACCCGGTGAAGTTAGCTTCGGTTGTCGGGGTTCGCTAATCGCAAAGACACTCCGTTTGGATGTTCGGAAACAGAAAAGCACGTGGTGCTTTTCTGTTTACATTCATCCTTTTGACAGCTGTTGCGCAAACACGCAGTTCGCACGGAAGTGCTTCCGTGCGACATGCGTGGTTTTCACGCACCCATTGACTTCAATGGGTGCGTGATGCGTTGAAAACGCTGAATCAACGGACATGTCGTGAGGTTTTTGCAACTGAGCAACGCTGCGCAAAAAACGCTGCCATGTCTGCACGGCCCCATTGTCTAATATAGCTACGGGCAACGCACGTGAAAATCACGCGCGTTGCACGCGCGTATTTTACGTTCGTCTGAATAAGCCCTAAGTGATCGAGGCACACAGAGGTCGCTGTCAGCCGAGCCGTCAGTCCAGCTGACGGACAGATTTAGGTTGCAGCGGCGTTATGCAGCTTCTACGTGTAGTGGATACATGGAAGCTGTAGTGCAAAAACAAATTTTTGGGGTTAATGTCTAATAGAAGATATTTTTTTATTTAATGTATGTGTTTAGAAACATGTTGTCACAGCAGTTGTCACAGCTCATAAAAGTGCTGGGAGGGGGGCGGTTATTCCCATGACCTACTATTAGGTCACAGTTAGCATGACCTAATAGTAGGTCATGGAGCGTTAAGTGGTTAAAGGCTATGTTAACCTTTGGAAGTGCTATTTTTTTTTTTTATAAAAATGTCCGTGTTCGGTGCAAAAATTCTTTACTTTGAGATAGAGAAGCTGTATCGTTCGCCGAGTCCTGTACCCATCAGGTCAGTGGGACTGACTAGTTCTGTGAAAACGGGTCCGGCGTGTCGGACACGCAGGATCCACCGGTTATCCATCACATCTAAGTTTATAAAACATATGTGATCAATTTCAGGTGGATCCTGCGTGTCAGACTTGCAATCACACTGACTGACTGTATTAAGAAGAAAAAAAAAAAAATATATAAAAAAAAAAAAACTTTCAAAAAGGTTTACATCGCCTTTAAAGAGACTCTGTCACCACATTATAAGTGCCCTATCTCCTACATAAGGAGATCGGCGCTGTAATGTAGGTGACAGCAGTGCTTTTTATTTAAAAAAACGATCTTTTTTCACAACGTTAGGAGCGATTTTAGTTTATGCTAATGAGCTTTCTTTATGCCCAAGTGGGCGCACTTTTACTTTCGACCAAGTGGGCGTTGTACAGAGGAGTGCATGACGCTGACCAATCGGCATCATGCACTCCTCTCCATTCATTTACACTGCACTAGCGATATAGTTATATCGCTATGTGCAGCCTCATACACAAGCCCTAACATTACTACAGTGTCCTGATAATGAATACACATGAAATCCAGCCTGGACGTCATGTGTACTCAAAATCCTGACACTTCTGAATCTTTATTTTGTGAGATTCCGGCAAGTGAAACCAAATCTCGTTTAGCTCCGTGATCTCGCGAGATTTGGTTTCACTTGCAGGAATCTCACAGAAAAGATTCAGAAGTGTCAGGATTCTGAGTACACATGACGTCCAGGCTGGATTTCATGTGTATTCATTATCAGGACACTGTAGTAATGTTAGGGCTTGTGTATGAGGCTGCACATAGCGATATATCTATATCGCTAGTGCAGTGTAAATGAATGGAGAGGAGTGCATGATGCCGATTGGTCAGCGTCATGCACTCCTCTGTACAACGCCCACTTGGTCGAAAGTAAAAGTACGCCCACTTGGGCATTAAGAAAGCTCATTAGCATAAACCAAAATCGCTCCTAACTTTGTGAAAAAAAGATCGGTTTTTTTAAATAAAAAGCATTACTGTCACCTACATTATAGCGCCCATCTCCTTATGTAGGAGATAGGGCACTTATAATGTGGTGACAGAGTCTCTAACATTACCCCACTTTTTCTACACCTTGGTTTAATAAAGGCATCACATTTTGATGAGCATGGCGCAAATGGCTCTTAAGTCTGGCGCAAATTATTAATAGATATAGGTCACAGCAAATTAGACACTATATTGTAGTAAAGTGCCGAAAAAAGGTGCAAATACATTGATAAATGTGGATTTGTATGTACATAGCGGTTTTTGAGACTAACCCAAATATTCTGTCCGTATAATTTGGAGATACCGATGTGTCTAAGACAGAAGAGTGTATAATAATTTGTAGGGATGGTAAAAGTATAAAATGGATACACTTTGATAAACCTTGGCAATAAAACATGGAGTATACTATGTAAATGGACATTCAACGTCATGTTTTACCACACACCAAATTTGCACAAGGCTACAAAGACAATTTCCATCCTCATTCCTCTGTGTATATAAAAGGCAGAATTGGAAAACAAACGGTTAACACCATTTGTTATATTAGAAGAACAGTATTTGCATGCAGATACATCTGCTTTTTTTACAGGTTGCTAATCCCCTTCGTGAGCGGCATTCTGGCAGCACAGCGCAGAAATTAGACAACTGGCTTGCATGAAATATGCTGGAGAAGTTCTGATGAGATTTACCCCTTCTAAATAATCTCCTAACTCTTGTAATTTGCTGCCTCATTAGGCCTCATGCACACTTCCATCACCGTTTTCACGGCAGTTTTTCACGGATCCGTGTGTCAGTGATTGGAACAGTGTGCTTCCCGTGTGTACTCCGTGTAGACTTCCGTGTTTCCGAGAGGAAACTGAAACCCGTTCACACTATGTACACGATCTTGTGAGTGCCGCACATGCTATTCCCTGTCCAGCGGTACTCACTGTCCAGGGTGCTGAAAGAGTTACTGCCAATCAGTGCAGCCCCTCTTTCAGCACCCTGAATAGAGACTACCGCTGGACAGTGAGTACCATGCGTGGCACTCAATATAGATTAATAGTTCATTAAAAATAAACCTGCAAAAAAATTAAAAAGTTACTACTTACCAAGAACTCCCTGGTTGCCTGCTTCTTCCTCAAGTCCGGCCTCCTGAGATGACCTTTCAGACCATGTGGCCGCTGCAGTCAATCACAGGCTGCAGCGGTCACATGGACTCCCGCGTCATCCAGGGAGGTCGGACTGGATGTCAGAAGAGGGACGCATCACCAAGACAACGGGCGGGGTACGTATGAACTTATTTTTCTTAATATCACTGTGTTCCAGCACTAATCAGCAGCCTCTTCTCACTATCAGTGCTGACCGAGAAGGGACTGCCGATTAGTGCCGTGCAGTATATGTCTATGTGTACCTCTGCCCGCCCGGCCGTTGTAAGGCAACGGCTCCGTCACACACGGATGCCTTCCGTGTGCCTTCAGTTTTTTTGATGGCCCCACGGTCACGGAATCTCGGACCAAAGTAGGACATGCTCTACCTTTGTCGGAAAGGAGAAACAGGGCTGTCAAAAAAACTGAAGTGTGCATGGCCCCATTGAATTGAATGGGTCAGGGTGCTAGCCGTCTGAAAAACAGCTAGCACCCTGAAGAAAAAGACTGAAGTGGGCATGAAGCCTTAGGGACATGAGGCAGGTAAGCACACCTACAATGCAGCAGTATTAACAGTTACCCGCTGTACTACTGCCAAGATTAGGCTTAACTTCTGTATTAAAGGATCAAGACGTAATTTGATTGCTTACACAATTTTTATTCTTTATGAACTACATTTATAACCCTATGAAAAACATCCTCTATAAATACAAGTTAGGTTGTCCAGGACTGATGCAAGGGGTCTGCTTTGTATGGCTTTCTCCAAGGAATTGAATAGACTTTTCATGCAGGTAAGAACATAAGAATAGAAAATCTAAGTGATTCAACCTGACATGTTACTATGGATCTATCGTGCACAGCAAACAAATTTTGTTTTTCTGAGCCTCTAATACAGATAAACCCAATTCAGAGTGACAATAGCAATGTTATATAACCAACAGAACAGAGCACATCCTTACAGTTGCCATAAGACAGATGAAGTTATACATAAGTATAGGAGATTGAATTTCTATGCTCTGGCTTGTCAAGATGTAGGCGACTTATTTTTTAGGCCTGCCTTTATATCATCTCTTTCCATTATGCAGAACTGACACTTAAGACAGGTTTATTTGATGAGCCGCATTGTGCTGCCAACTAAGATCCATCAAACCTGGACACCTACGCGACACAGATATCAGTTTAAGTTTTGGATCTTTCTCAGAGAAGAAATACAGTCTAGAAATTTGTGAAAAATCTATTAGCCTGTAAATAAAAAAATAAAAAAAAACAGACAATTACTCTTACCGGTAATTGGATTTTCCATAGACCTCCACAACGGCACTTCTAGGAGGATTTTGAAAAAGTAGATTACAAATGTATTTACATACATTAAAGCGTTTTTTTAAAATATGATGGTATCTCGGACAACCCCTTTAAGTCCCAGGGGGAAACTAAAGAGTGGACCATTGGACGTAGACGTTCAGACCCCTTTATGAACCTTCTAACAAAAGAATTCTCAGCTAATTTGCCATCCAAAAAAGCATTTAGAGCGGATATATGCACTCTAAGGCTGGGTTCACACAACCTATTTTCAGACGTAAACGAGGCGTATTATGCCTCGTTTTACGTCTGAAAATAAAGCTACAATACGTCAGCAAACATCTGCCCATTCATCTGAATGGGTTTGCCGACGTACTGTGCAGACAACCTGTCATTTACGCGTCGTTTGACAGCTGTCAAACGACGACGCATAAAAATACAGCCTCGTCAAAAGAAGTGCAGGACATTTCTTTCAGACGTCATTTGAGCCGTTCATTGAACTCAATGAAGCACAGCTCAAAATTTACGGCTGTCAGAGAAGTCTCGCAAAATGCGAGGAGGAGCATTTACGTCTGAAACGAGGGAGCTGTTTTCTCCTGAAAACAGTCTTTTCAGACGTAAAAGCCTGCTACCGTGTGCACATATCCCAAGAGTGCTGGTTTTTAGGCCCTTTTCTGGACCCTTTTGTAAAAAGTCTAATATTAATGCAATGCTAGGTTTGGAACAGCCATCCCATTTATCCTGTGAAAAATAGATAAATTGCTCCCAAACTCTTAGAGAGCAGGAAGAAAATCACTTCCAAGATATATCGGACATGGTTAAAATAACACCCTCAGAGAATCCCATATTTCTTAGGATCCTTCGTTCAACATCCAAGCCATCAGATGAAGTTGAGGGATGTTCGGATGACAAAACCGGCCCTTGAGATAGATCTGGTACAGAAGGAAGAGGCCAGTAATTCGCTGCTGCCAGTTGTAGGAGAAGAGGGAATCAAGATCTTCTGGCCCAATGAGGAGCAATCATAATCACCTTGGCATGTCGGAAAGGCATAAAAGAAGGTTTCACGGCCATACCGGAGATCGTGCATCTATTTTCCACAGATCGTCCCTGTGAGAGAGGGAGTAAAAACACTGGGACTTGATGTATCTCCTTTGAGGCGAAGGTCTAGATCTGGCATCCCCCATTTTTTGGCAATCTGACGGAAGATGGAATGATTTAATTTCCATTCTTCTTCTTCTTCTTCGCTCAGACACCCTGCTGAGAAAATCCACTGATTATATTTTAATTTCCTCTTAGGTGTTTTTCTCTGCACATATTAGTATTTGAGCTGCTACTTGGTACAGGACCTTGCTTCTGGTCCCCCCATTTGTTTAGGTATGCCACGGTGGTTACGTTGTCTGATCGGATCTTTATAGGTCTGCCCTGCAGAGAAGAATGTAAAGCCTGAAGTGCCTCTTTTACTGCCGGTCGCTCTCAGATTGCAGGATGCGCGTCCCATCAGAGGATCCCATAAGCCCTGAAACAGAGAAGCGGATGTGTTGGCTCCCCACCCCCGACAACTGTCGTCTGTCGTGATGACTAGTTGAGGGCTTGGTCTCCAAGGGAGAGATGAGCTGAGCGGATATAAGCCACCAGTTCAGGGATAACATTACTCCTGAAGGAACTTTGACTGTCCTGTCCAGGGAGGATTGGTTCTTGTCCCACACAGAGGAGAAACCGCTGCAAGGGTCTTGAATGGGCTTGTCGTCATCGTTGAGGTTAGGAGGACCAAGATAGTCATAACCTGTCGAATGGAGTGAGAACGTCTTCTGCAAAAAATAAATTTTCAATGGGATGGAAATTTGTTTCTTCTGGAAGGTATGAGGACATTCTCAGAGACTTAAAAGGACCCCTAGGAAACACTTTTTCTGGTTTGGGAAGAGGTCCAATTTCCTGTGATTTATCAACCAGCCTAGGGAGGAGAAAGTTCGAAGGACAAGTTTCAGATCCAGCAACAGTTGTGAAGCAGAGGGGGCCGAGATAAGGAAGTCATCTAGATAAGGAATTATCCGGACCCCGTTTAGATGGAGAAACCCTGTAACTTCCACAATTCACGAATGGGAAAGATTTGAATTCAAAATTATGAATTGTATTGTTGAGAAATATGGCCGTCCTCAAACATCTGAGATTCTGGGTGAATCAGAACGTGATAGTAGGCGTCCATCAAATCCAGTGTAACCATATGACAACCTGGAGATAGAAGGTTTATAGTGGATTTTATAGTCTCCATCTTGAATTTGTGTGTTAAATAATGGTTGAGGGTTTTAGATTTATTATGACTCTTGCTGAGCAATCGTTTTTTTTTGTTGTTTTTTTTTACAAGAATAGAACCCCCGACCTTCTTGGGATTTTGGCAACCCAGTGATGACCCGTTTCTGAAGGAGTCAAATTTTTTTTTTTTAGAGTTATCCGACTCTGTGGAAAAGAGTCAGATAGGAACATTTGTGGGGGGTGGGGAGGAAAGGAATTCTAGCTGGTAGCCGCAATGAATTATGTTTAGAACCCAAGAAGGTGAGATGTTCTTCCAGGCTACTAAAGAGGGTTTTAACGTTCCTCCAACTAGACATCTGGCGTCACTGTAAAGGTTGACTGGACGGATTATCCCGGTTGAACAGGAATTTTTTTTGCTTGACTCTGTAAGGTTGAAACTTAAAATGATCCCTGCTTCCTTCTGTCTTCCTCCATAACGGTCCTTTTTTTGGTTACGAAAGGATCTTCATTGCCAAAATAATTTCTGATCTACTGGGAACTTTTTTCATTTCTGCCACTTCAACGAGGTCATCTAATCCAGATCCAAATAGACAGTCCTTCACAGGGGATGCCTATGGGCTTATTCTTAGAACGAGGATCCCCGGACCAGATCCTTACGCAGCAAGAAGGGCCACCTGGTTTAGATAATGCAGCAGATCTAGCTGACAGCTTAACTAAATCCGCTGAGGCATCTGCTAGGTAGGTGGCAGCTTTCTTCAACATGGGTAAGGATGAGATGGTCTTCCCTGGGAGTACCAGCTGCAAGATGGGTTCCCAGTTGATAGATCCAGAGGTACCGTGATCTCGCTGTACAGCTTGCCGAGATCCCTTGCCTAAACATTGCTGTGAAAGCTTCCCATGTTCGCTTTAGAAGAGCTTTTGCTGTCTTATCCATGGGGTCCGTAAGTAACCCCATATCCTCGTAGGGAAGTGAGGATTTCTTGGAGATACCTGCTACAGGGGCATCTTTTGTAAAGGGATATTTGTGTTTGAAGGAGTCGGAAAGTGTTGTTCTCTTTTCAGGATCCTTCCATTCTTTAGATATTAGTTTCTTGACGTTATGAACAGGAATTGCTTGTTTTCTCCTTTCTCCCAGGCCCTGGAACATAGAATCCTGACTGGAGAGAGGTTTTCTAGTATCCTCGATATTCATGGTAGCCCGAATGGCTTTGAGAAGACACTCTGTATCTTCCATCAGACTGCAGGGCATACCAGTAGTGTCATCGGAGTCAATCTGGGACTGAACTTCTCCATCAGGGTCAAATAAAGCCGGAGCTGTAGAGAGTATAGAGGGTTGATGGCTGCTAGAAGTAGGGGGAGTGAGAAATACATTTTTGTAAAAAAAAACTAAAAAAAAAAACCTCAATGCGATTGGTGCATTGGTGATTTGAGATACAGCTGCTTTGTATCCTGTATACAGAGCAGCAGTATCCAACACTGAAACCACTAAACTAGTCAGTCCTGCAGACCTGACAGATACAGGTCAGTGGGTCCTGCGTGTCAAGCCGCTATCGAGCACATCCAAGTTTATAACGGAGATGTGATGAATAATAGGTGGATTCTGCTTGTTAGAGACATACAGGACCCGCTTTTACTGGACCCAGTCAGTCCCACAGACCTGACTGATAAGTGGTTTTAGCATCACCGGAGTATTCTATACTGGTCTTATGACAAAGCGGTGTTGCCTAAGCAGAAACCAAGGCCAATAGGACTATGTACGTCCCTCAGTTTGGCTGCTAATAAGTCTTAGAGAGGTAGCCTGCATAGCACATTATCCACTTTCATGCTCGGTAAACATGTAAAATGTCTAATTATGGAAATCAACCCAGGAAAAAAAACAAAACACTTCCAGTTCTTCACGATTTGCATGTATATTCCCCAAGGTCTTGATCAGTGAATAAATTTAATTCAGAGATGATTAACTTCCTTAACAAACAATGGATAATAGTTCTTTCATAAGGATGACAGTCCATGAAGATAATTAGACCACATGTAGGAGGTAATAAAAGGATCTGCTGGATGAGGACCAGGCGGTGTCAAAGTGTCCTAACTTCAATAAATAGAAAAGCACTTCACCTTCAAACATGTGCACAGATGGAGCAGGCAAGCACATAAATAGTGGTAATAACTCGTGCCTTCAAGCTGGTTTTACCAAAGCAAAGTCTAGACAAGGCATCAAGATACAATCTGGGGGAGTCTCTCCCTCAGCAGACACATACCACCCTTATCCTGAGCACAGTTTACTATAAAAAGTCAAATTCCATGCATTGCTGAGGTTTTCGCTCATCCAATATGCATTTTGTATACAGCATCGCCCATGGAAAATATAAACAGTTTTAAAAGCAATTCTAACAATGAAAACCGGTTCTTGTTTTTCTTTTACAATACGGGGTAAAATCTATTGTCCACAAGACCTTTAGGAACCTGAACATTCAATTATGCCTGTAGTTAAATCACAATGTTCATCTTCATATCTCAGCTATCTGGGACCCTTTGCGTGTGAAGTGGTTTGGTATAGCGCTCCCACTGGAGAGGATTTTTAAAGCCCTTTTACGCTGGGTGATTATAGGGCAGAAGAGCATTTATAGAACGTTTGTTCCCGATAATTGCCCTGTGTAAAGAGGGGAACGATCAGCAGATGAACGAGCAAACACTTGTTCATCTGCCGATCGTATAGTTATAAAAAAGGGAAATATCGTTGTCGGCAGCACATCTCCCTGTGTAAACAGGGAGACTCTGCCGACATAATAATGTATGGGGACGAGCGATTGGAGTAGCGACCGCTCGTCCCCATCCATAGCTCCGTGTGACAGGAGCAAACGGGCGCAGATCAACGATGTCTCGTTACATCGGTGCTCCCTGCACTGGCCGAATATTGGCAGGTGTAAAAGGCCCTTTCGTTGTACTTGTCCCGGTCAGTGACCTGTAGGAAACATACTTAGTAGTCTTCTTTCCTTGACTAAGAACTCTTAGATGGTACGGACTCTTCTTGCAGAGATCCAGTTGGTAGGGGTGTCTTGTAAGTATGCAACTGGTTCAGACAAAAAGTGGGGCTATAAGGGGTCAGACATTGACCTATAGGGGACCTAGGGAGAGTCTCCTTCCTTCTGGAGGAGAGCCACATTGCTTTCCTTCACCAACAAAACCTTAGATTCATACTTGACCCAACATTTTGAAAAACACATTACACAACTCTTTCAGTCATGGACATTGAGCAAAAATTATAGAGGGAGCCACACACATAGCTAACTAGAGTTGGAACCCCACAAAACAACACCTTGTATATCAGGTATTTTTTTTAAAATAATATTTGCAAGTGTGATATGGTAAGGAGAAAGGCATATTCTGGTTAACTACAGGCATGGCAACGGTTTCAAGTAAAGCACTACAGACATCCGAAGCTCTGTAGCTTAGAGTTCGTTAGAAAATTTATAAGTTAGGCCGGATTTACACGAGCGTGTGCTTTTTGCGCGCGCAAAAAACTCGCCATTTTGTGCGCGCAAAAGGTAACAGCTCCGTGTGTCAGACGCGTATGATGCGTGGCTGCCTGATTTTCGCGCAGCCGCCATCATTATGACACTATGTTTGTAAACAGAAAAGCATGTGGTGCTTTTGTTTTCATTCATACTTTTTACTGCTGTTGCGCGAATCACGCGCGTCACACGGAAGTGCTTCTGTGTGCTGCACGTCATTTTCATGCACCCATTGACTTCAACGCACAAATATCGGACATGTCGTGAGTTTTACGCAGCGGACACGCTGCGTGAAACTCACGGACAGTCTGCACGGCCGCATAGACTAACAGAGGTCCGTGCGAGGCGCGTGAAAATCACACGCGTTGCACGGACATATTACACATTCGTCTAAATAAGCCCTTGGGGTATGTTCACACAGTTCTTTCAGGCGTATATCTGTGCATAAACGCCTACAAACAGTTTCACATGATTTCAATGGAAAATACATTGCTGTTCGCGAGGTGTATTTTTACACTGCCGAATTTAAAAAAATAAACACGCCTCGTAAAAAGTAGTAGCAGGTCACTTTTTTGAAGCAGACTTTCCATTGGCTCATTTTAAAATACACACCGCAGGTCAATTTCCGTACAGTAAAAATCTGCAACACGTAGATGAGATTTCTTGTAATCTCATTAACTTTTTTTGTAATGTGCAGCATACGGTGGTCTTGTGTTAGCATGTCCTGTACAACTGTAAGGCCAAATGCACAAGTAGTTTACTTTTAGCTACAGTACTAAGCTATAGATATATATTTTATACACACATACCGTAGTAGTCGACAAAATTGTTGGTACCCTTCCGTTAAAGAAAGAAAAACCCAAAGTGGCCACGGAAATAACTTGAAACTGACAAAAGGAAGACATTTTAAGTTACTGAAAAATCAACCAATGTAAATCAGACAATGTTTGTTTGTTTTTTTAAATTCTGTTGAACCCCAATTTATAAGCAAATTAATGAAACTGGCCTGGACAAAAATGATTGTACCCCTAGAAGAGATTGAAAATAATGTGACCATAGGGACACGTTAAACTAAGGTGTGTTCTGTAATTGGCACCACAGGTGTCCTAAAACTTTAAATAGGCAAATTGACTGCGTGTGAACATACCCTAACTACTTTTCACCCTTGGAGGTTCAAAATGCATACCTCATGCCTCACATTAATAAGTGAAAGAAAACAATTTTATAACCGCGTGAACACCATAAATGAAGCTATAAATTTGTTATTACTGATACGACTATACCGAATGTGTATGTTTTATGTATGGAGACTTATTTTAATAGTGTGTGTGTGTGTGTGTGTGTGTGTGTGTGTGTTTTTTACTTTATTTTTAAACTTTAATGCACTGGCATAGATCTATATGCCAGTACATTAGCCTGTGTACAGATAGGGCTTACCCAAGCATGCCCTAACAGAACATATGGTCAGACAGCCCTGGGGTCCTTCAATGGACCCTGGGCTGTCTGCCCACATATGGTATGTCCCTCGATCGAATCCCTGTGACACAATCCAAAGGGCACCCCTTTGTTCTCATTTTCCCCTTGAATGCTGCGGTCAGCTTTGATCCTAGCATTCAGGGGAATAGCGGCGGAGAGGTTTCTACGCTTCGCCGTTAGAGCGGAGCGGTGTAATACAGCCATTGCCCCACTCCTGACAATAAGTGTGCACACGGTCAGCATGAGGTGATGCAGCCGGCACTGCACTAACGAGCGGTGGCGCTGCCGGCACTGAAGGCAGAACATCTGGGTGTTTTGTAGTGCACCTGCCACGTTCTGTCTTCAGTGTCTGCAATCATTAGTGCAGCACTGGTCAAATCATGGTGACCGCGTGCGCACACTTGTCAGGACTCAGGAGCGGGGCAACGGCTGTATTACACAACCGCAGCCCCGCTCTAACAACAGTCACGTGTTACTATACTTAGCTGTGCGGCCGCACAGATTAGTATCGATATACATGAATTAACGGTAGTAAACCATTTGAGGGTGCACGGTATCAAAACCATATTGAAATTTTGATGCATCGTGCAACCCTACTACAGTTGCACATATTATTCAGAAGTTTAAGGTCAGTAGCCAACCAGAGGAAAATTGATGACCAATTGAAGAGGCGGATCATACGAATGGTAACCAAAGAGCTCAGAACAACTTCCCAAGGGAAGAGAGGTTAGAGATGAACTCCAAGGTCAAGGTACATCAGTGTCAGATCCCACCATCCATAGCGATCTTTGCCAAAGTGGACTTAATGGAAGCCGACCGAAGGAGGAAACCACTGTTGAAAGCAAATCATAAAAAAAAAGACAAATTTGATAAAATGCATATTGACAAGCCACAAAGCTTCTGGGATAATGTCCTTTGGACAGATGACAAAACAGGAACATCTTGGAAAGTCCCATCAGCTCTATGTTCAGAGACGCAAAATGAAAGCATACAAAGAAAAGAACATTGTACCCACTGTGAAACATGGGGGAGGCTCGGTTAGGTTTTGGGGCTGCTTTGCTGCATCTGGCACAGGGTCTTGAATCTGTGCAGGGTAAAATGAAATCCAAAAGACTATCAAGGAATTCTGCAGAGAAACGTGCTGCCCAGTGTCAGAAAGCTTGGTCTCAGTCTCAGGTCATGGGTCCTCCAACAGGATAATGACCCAAAACACAGCTTAAAACCATCCAAGAATGGCTAAAGCAAAGCATTGGACTATTCTGAAGTGGCTTCTATGAGCCCTGATGTAAATCCTATTGAACATCTGTGAAAGGAGCTGAAACATGCAGTCTGGAGAAGGCACCTTCACACCTGAGACAGCTGGAGCAGTGTCCTCACGAGGAGTGGACCAGAATACCTGTGGACAGGCGCAGAAGTCTCATTCAGAGTTACACAACCTTTTGAGGCAATCACTTCAAACATACGATTTGTGTAACAAAATATTAAGTTAAGGGTATCATTTTTGTCCAGGCCAGTTTCATAAGTTTGCTTTAACAATTTTCTGTTGGACAATTCATAAGCAATGTCTGATTTACATTGGTTGATTTTCAGTAAATTAAAATGTATTATTACTTTTGTCAGTTCCATGTTATTTCAGTGACCATTGTGGGATTCTCTTTAACGGAAGGCTACCAACAATTTTGTCTATGGCCATTAGGACCTAAATCAAAATCAAGTGAATATGTAACCTTGATTATGATGGATCGATTTAGGCCACACCCCTTGCATGACACTACCCTATTTGCATGCTACGCCATTGAATATTTATCCCACTGTATATAATATACCCCGACACTGCCACACACTGTATATTGCCCCATACTGCTCCCGACGCAGCTATGGGGGCATTATACTGACTCCACACAGTAATGTCCCTATAGTTGCTCTATACACAGTAGGATACCCCCCACAGTATAATGCCCCTAAACAGTATAATACTCCCCATAGCTGCCGCCACATAGTATAATGCCACCCATAAATGCCCTCCCTTACAGTATAATGCCTCCATAGCTGCCTCTACATAGTATGATGCCCCCATAACTGCACCCCACACAGTATAAAGATCCCCATAGCTGCCCCCACGCTGTTTAATGCCCCCACAGCTGCCCCGAATAGTGCCAGATAAAGATATACACACTCCCCTAACCCTGTTCTAATGACGAGTAGAGGAGATCCCTCCAGTCCTACGGTCTGTGCAGCTCTGCGCAGACAGGCGCGATAACGTCACTGCTTCACATCTATCAAGGGACCTCACGGTCCCCTGCTCTACCATTGGATTCAAATGTATCAGTGTCGTGAAAATGCAGATACAGTTCAAACCGGGAGAAAATATTTAAACACAAAAAAAAATTAAAAAAAAAAATCTACAAATTTGCAAAAAGACGTTGATTAATTGCAATAAATTGCCCAACCCTAATATATACATATACACAATTTTTTCCAGGCATCCATGCTTTATTTGCCAACTAAGGTTTTCTAATTTGAATAGTTAAATGTGCAGGAAGTCATATTTCACTAAGCAAATGACAAACATGCAATGCAAATTAGTGTGGAAGGGATGGGTAGGAGGAGGAGGTGTATGGAAAAAAAATAAACAAATGTGTGTCCACTGTAATGAGCAGTCTGGAACCTATAGTCAAGCATCTGCATTTTAGTTAGCCACTGCTGTTTGGCTACCCGTATGTTTCATAAAGTTCACATACTGTATATAACCTTCGGTGTCAGTGCAGTATGAAAGGTCTGTTTTAGAACAAATTCTGGCATCTATAACCATAAAAACAGATTTATTTAATAAAAACCTCACAGTAAGACACCAGCGTTTCAACATCAGCAATTGATGAGGCACAGAATGTCACAGCCCATTAATAAAGCACTGTAATAACAAGACATGATGTAATGTGGATGGAGCGGAGGACAGATTATAAAGTCTAACTGATGGCTGTGCACGCAACCACCATTTCTAGGTATTATAAGAGACTATGTCCTAATACGAAGGTGTTTGTATCTTTCATTGGAATGGCTAGAAATCTTTGTCCATAATCTCACCAACATTCCCATCAGGTTCTAAGAAACACAACCATTCACCAAACATCAACAGTCTACACTACATCATTTAGACCCACAGATCACACAATTTTCTCAGTAATTAAAAAAAAAAAACAACTACAAAAAAGCAGTGTGTTAACATAAGGCAATGTTCATATGTGTCATATTTTTTTTTTTTTACCGGCAATGTGTATTTCCGCAAAGTCTGAACAGAGACGCCGATTTCCCATTGAAGTCAATGGGTAGCAGACATTAGCGTGGAACCTAACCAACCATGTAAGCAGCATCTCCTAACGGTCATGCCGAAAAACTAAAAAATTACCACTATAGCCATGGCCACATTAACATTTCTTCAGGTTGATTAACGGTTGCATGTATTCTTTAGCAGAGCTCTGACAAGACAACCATTAGATAAAGGGAAGGAATAACCTCAACCATGCACATCAATTTTGCAAACCGACTCACTAGCTCGAACAACTTACATTTTATGTATAGGACTTTGTTTCGCTTGTAAGATGTATACGAGACAACTGCACAGACATAAGGGATTACAATGCCCCAAGAGTACATCACCAGAACTGCTAAAACCCATCATCTCATGCCCGTCTGCACTAGCCTTCTATGCTCTGAATGCGGACAAGCTGCAAACCTTAATTAAATGTAGAACAGTAGAGTTCTTGAAGAAATGGTTATGTCAAAGGCATCGTAGAGCAGTTTAATGTAATTGGCCTTTACAGCATTTTCATATCCAAACTTTACTACTAGTAATAAAATAGAATTGGTTATCCCAGAAGATTTTACTACTAGCCCAACATCATAACCACATCTGATCTGTAATGTGCAAATGCCATGTAAAGCAGTTGGCGAGAAGATGCCGGTATTCTATTATGGTCCACCCTGTATATTTCCCCTCTTGGCATGCAATGACCCAACTATCAGAAAGTGCGTGTGTGTTTCTCTCGAATGTTGTTGGCTAACTTAGAAAGAAAGTCTACCCTTCCTCACCGGCCAAGAGAATCGAACAAGTCAGTGGCTACCCTCCCTACATGGTCAGCACAATACAATGCACGGCAAGTTAAAAGCACATACAAAACTAACTGAAGAATAGTTCTACATGGTCGCACTGACATGCTTTGGCTGAAATAAAGACTGACTGTCAGCGCGTTGCGGAAAATCGTAGTTCTGCAACAGCTGGAGGGCCGAAGGTCGCTGACCATTGCAGTAAATTTTTGGCTGGAAACGATGTGATGTTTCCAACTAGACATCATGATCATTTATTCACAGAATATTTCTAGACAGCCATCAGCTAAATCATATGTAAAATCTATAAATTGTGCCCGATTTCTGTATATCATGTATAGACCGCTGTAATTGTAAAAGTACCTTGACCAGTGTACCGAATATTCTACTGTAGCCCTGTTAAAATATTTAGCAAAAAAAAACAAAAACGGGAAATCCAGCGTCAACCTACAATATGGATCAAGTGCTCTACAATTCTTAAAGAGGACCTGTACCGAGGGTTGCACGAAGCATCAAAATTTCAACAACATTTAGACACTGTGCACCCTGAAACTTTTCAAAACCATGTGGGCACACAGCTTAACATTGGAATAATTGAACATGGTGCGCACACTGTAGAGCACCAGAGTTGTACTCTTCCTTCAGCAACCGACCCGCTCGTCATTAGTGCCGACCAAATCACAGTGGGGGGGGACGCTCCTCCTTACTTTCTCTACTGCCACCACTGATAAGCTGAGAAAGTGAGAGAGGAGGGAGGGGACTGTCGCGAGCAGCACTGGTTTCCGGATGACGTGCCGCTCGCGCTGCAGTGCACACAGTGACAGATCGGCCCCAGGCAGGTATTACAGCAGAGCAAAAGACTGAAATAAAGGCACTAGTATTTTACGCAGCCAGCATTGAGGAACATTAGGCTTAATGTGACCCACATTAACCCCAATGATGCCATTATGCGAGGGAAATTATGAAGTCGCGTATTAAATGTGGGGCACATGGTGTTATGAATGTAATAACTATGTGCCTCACATTAACAACCCCATCATGTACCTCACACATTAACCCAATGTTGCCCATTAAAACTGTGAGCTAGGTACTTGATGGGATCACTTACTATAGACACTATAATGGACACGATTGGGTTAATGTGTGTGGGAAATTACGTGGTTAACTCCCATGGCGGTGTTCAGTGTGGAGATACGGACCGTGTCACCCGCTTTTCCTGGATCCAACATAGTTGAGAAAGCCAGGCCCTAACATCATAGTCAACCATGCTGCCGCGAGTCACTGCCTCCCCGCGGGACTACTGTCCTGTATTGAAAACATGATTACACTATGGGACAGGTCCTCTTTAAAGCAACTGTAAAAATTCATTAGCCAAACCACTTTAAGGCGCAGTTCCCGCGCAGTGTTTTGGCACAGATTTTGTCACGGAAACTGCGTCGGAATCCGCGCCAAAATAAACCTGGGGGTTTTCAGCAGCGGCTTTTGGCCCCTCACGGGAAAAAAACAAACCAATTTTTTAAATATATGTTCTTGACGCGGTACCGCCTCATATCTCCCAAAGAAGTCAATGGGAGGCAGATCAAGAGCTTCTCACAGCATTTTTTTGCCCGTGGCCCTCAATGGCTGCTGGGAAATCCCACAGCGAGAACCGCGGCAAGAAAGTGCAGGCAGGTCAAAAAGCTGCCTCAAAATTAAGGAATTTTGAAGCAAATTCTTTCTGCCTGCAAAATCCTCCATGTGAACAGGGTCTATGATCCTTTATTAAAATCACACATATGACACGCTCCTGTACTTGCCCCTTTCAAGAACTCAATTTACTGTATTTAAAAGTCTGTAAGCCTGACAAATGCTTAAACAGCTCCATTGATGGGAACCTAATAGCAGGTGGAGAAAGCCGGACAGACATGTATTACCTCAGGAACACATCCTTTGCGATACATTACTGTTAAAGGAAGATTTGCCTCGCTCTAAAGTACGAGCGGACCTTTTACTGTAGGTCAATCCGTCTCCCATGTCTAATTACATGCTAAACACATTGTACTAGACGTTGTATCGACCACTTAACTGCTGTCAGATTACAGTACTGATCTTTATAGGCAAAAGTTCACTTATGTGGAGCCCACATCACTATTATTTGGACTACGTCAGCCACAACATAGCAGCAAAGTAGAAAAGCTAGTCATGCAAACTTTAGTCCAACTTAACGTACCTTAGAGGTAAAGATCTAATATGCCAGACCTATAGAAGATAGACATTTCGTTGCAAAGTGCTTTCTACTTTTAGATTGATTTACACTTTATATTAAATGTCGGATTCAAAACTTTACAACGTCTCGCAAGCTTCCCTCACAGTAGACAGGCTTCAATCATTCTTCCTGCATCTTTTTGCCTTGTATGTTTTTTCTCTGCATGTTCTTATACATTTCGCTCAGGCTTGTATTAGATCACTTTTACAGAAAGCATGTGCATTATGGAGTCGAAATGTACACTTACACCAAAAAAAAACTTTCTGCAACTACATCACTCATGGAATTATAGAAGTGCCAATGGTGGTCACCAAAACAGTGGTCAAGTAGGTACATTTTCACTGTGGATGTTGCTGCAGACTATTTTATTCTACGATCCAGACACATCCACGTATGGACACTGAAAAACACCAATTCTATCTGAATAAGCATGTATTTAAAAAAAAAAAAAAAAAAATTGTACGCTACCATTTCCCATTTCGGTTCTGAATGTATGATTGTCTCATTTCAGTGCTTTAGTAAGGCATATTGTTTTTTATTTTTGTACAAAAGACCTGGTTATTCAAATCTCCAGAGACGCACTTTATGATCTGCATCCTGTTGGAAACGTATTATATTTCACAGCATTCGTTTTTCCCTGGTGTGCAGAGAACAGGTTGATGTTACAAAGGCCCCCACCTGCCTCCTGCTCTCATTGTATTCGTATATTTTGAGGGAGCAACTGACGACAGCAACATGTCACTATTCATCACGCAAAGAAAAACCTGTTTTTAGGATCAAAATAGAGGCTTTTCATCAATGTGGGATTCATAGCATGAAGACTGTTTATCCCTGCAGAGGGAGGCAGTACTGCCAAGCCTGAAAATACACCTGCAATTATTTGAGACTGTTCTATGTGTCACAGAAGATCACGTTCCACCAGCCCCTTTAGGTCATTCAAAAAGGCAAAGAAAAATAAAAAAAAATTCAAAAAAGAAGAGCAAAGAGGCGTCAGCAACTGAACAACTGTCTATAGAAGTAAAAAAAAAAAAAAAAACAAACAAAAAAAAAAAAAACACGACAACCACAGTGGATACTATTAAAGAGACTGTCACCACATTATAAGTGCCCTATCTACTATATAAGGAGATCGGTGCTGTAATGTAGGTGACAGCAGTGTTTTTTTTATTTAGAAAAACTATTTTTACCACTTTGAGCGATTTTAGCTTTATGATAATGAGTTTCTTAATGCCCAAGTGGGCGGGTTTTACTTTAGACCAAGTGAGCGTTGTACAGAGGAGTGTATGACGCTGGCCTATCAGCGTCATACACTTCTCCCCATTCATTTACAATGCAGATAGCGATATAGCTATATCGCTATGTGCAGCTACATAGACACTATAACATTACTGCAGTGTCCTGACAATGAATATACATGACCTCCAAACTGGACGTGATGTGTATTCAGAATCCTGACCACTACTGTAGCATCTGTGATATTTACAGCAAGACAAACGTAATCTCGCGAGATTACGATGTAACCTGTCATTTCAAACGAGATTACATTTGCCTTGCTGTAATCTCACAGAAAAGATTCAGAAGTGTCAGGATTCTGAATACACATCACGTCCTGGCTGGAGGTAATGTATATTCACTGTCAGGACACTGCAGTAACGTTATAGTGTGTTTATGTGGCTGCACATAGCAATATCTCTATTACTGTATAAATGAACGGAGAGAAGTGTATGACGCTGATTGGTCAGCGACACACACACCTCTGTACAACGCCCACTTGGTCTAAAAGTAAAAACACGCCCACTTGGGCATTAAGAAAGTCATTAAAATAAAGCTAAAAATCGCTCATAAAGTGGTGAAAATAGATCGCTTTTTTAAATAAAAAGCACTGCTGTAAGTGTAAGTGACATTACAGTGCCCATCTCCTTATGTAGGAAATGGGCACTTATAATGTGGTCATAGGCTCTTTAACTGCATGTGAAAAAAGATTCTGAACTACCAGCAGCTCCCGTGCCAACACCTTATTTTGGAAGCACAGCATTGTGTCATTTTATTTTGTTTTATTATTTTTATCCCATTAAGTGTCCCTCCCTGACTTTTGTGCTTTTTTTTTTTTAAAAAACATTTTTTAGTTGTCTGCCAATGAGAACTTCATAAAAAAGAAAAAAATTGCCAGTTAGGGGTCAGTAAATTTCTAGATGCACTGGCAACTTGCTCTTGCCTGGGTAAAGGAATAGGTAACAGCAGCAGGTCAGCTTTTTTTTTTCCAGCTTTACCATGCTCTTGATAAAGGCAGCGTATCTAGCACCAAATGCAGAAGATTGGGTGAATAAAGGACACCGCTTCCATTCAGTTTCAAATTTGAGAGAGGGGGGCCCCAGGACCTGAGGGTCCATGTACACCAGGTACAGCTGCTGCTTCCACGAACAGCTGGGGATTAAACTAGATTTCACAAAGATTCCTTAGCTTTAACATGTTGCAGGGAATTGGCAAGGGATCTGCACATTTTTATTTTTTTTAAGGCTTTGAGCGCTCAGAGAATAATGGGACTTTGTAAGAGGCTTTACAGAAATACAGAAAAAAACAAATAATGAAATAAAATCTATTTTACTAAGCAAAGACAGATGTTTCTACGCAAGATGTCAACATTGGGGACTAAGGGAAGAAGTGGGAGAAAAGGGGGCTATAAACACACAAGATAGGTATGTTTTTTTTCTGGCATTTGCATCAACCGCGGGACAAGAATTTAGAGCAGCTCGGTCAGTGTTTGTCATTCTAAAAATATTCATAGAACACGCTAAGACAACGAAAGAGATCCCAGAAAAAAATAAAAATAAGTTCAGAACGCGTAATTACCCACTTTTTTTTTTTTTTTAGCTCAATGCATGTATACGATTCATGACCAGGCCATCGATTCCTCCATATTCATGCCAAACACAGTTGGATCAATAGAATTTACTGCCCAAAAATATATCTACAGATGTCCACCCTTACTTTTTCTAGAATTGAATTAAGTTATTAAATTTTTCATGATACCAATTCAATCTAGCGCCACCCAGTTTTTGAAAAAAAACAAAAAAAACAAAAACAAAAAAACAAAAACAAAACACGTTAAATGTCTTTTTTCCACATGGGAAGCGTGTACGTGTAACGCATGTCATTTTTTTTACTGGATGGCTGTGATGCATAACTTTTTTAAACACAGGAGTCCACGGCCAACTTTCATCGGAGGTGTACGTTTGTTTTTTTCTTATGTTTCTTTAACATCTCGCACCATACATCTCTGTTTACGTCAGCTATAGAGAGAAAGTGAGGACAGACACATCTATAATAGGCCAAATGTACAACAGTACCAAATATACATTTTTTGGCTAATTTCTGGAGTAGCCATTATGTCCACAAACACAGGTCTCCGCTGCCCCTGGGCATTCCATAAAGTCATAATGAGGTCACAGGTTTACAATGAAACCACCAAAAAGTAGAAGCTACTACTTTGTTGATGGTACGGTTATTCAAATAGATTGTTTTTTCTACAAGTGACCTACATGAAAAAAAAAGTGCCTTCCTAATGTGAACAAGTTTAAAAGGCGTCATCTCAGGCAGACAACCCCTTCTATAAAATATAGCCATTACAGCAGTAAGCGGATAGCGGCAATACAGCATCACATGCAGGCCAATAAAATGAATGAGCAACTGAGGAAAGATTAAAAGATTTATTTAGACTCTAAAAAAAGATGTTTAAAGGGAATGTGTTGCCAGCAAAACATGTTTTTTTTTTTTAATTAAACATTTAGTGTGTAGGCGATTAAACATTGTTCAAATTTTTTTTATTTTTTTCACGAGTCAGGAAATATTATAAATTAGATTCTAATTTATAATATTTCCCATTGCTGGTCACTAGATGGAGCTATTCCCAAAATTGCAGAATTGCATGTGGTAAAGCAACCACATTGCTTTTTGCTGCAAAATTGGGAAAAAATCCCTCGCTCTAGTGAGCTCTGAGAATCCCCCTAGTGCCGGGATAAACGAGGGGATTAAACGGTCTAACCTCCTACACTGTGTGTCGCCATTTTTTGAGCGAACACACAGTGTAGTAGGTTTACATACAGTAGTAAACACACACAAACACGAACATACATAGAAATCTCTTACCTGCTCCTGCCGCCGCGGCTCCCTCCGGCCCGTCCGCTCCGTCTGCTGCCGCTGGTCCAAGTCCGGAAGCCGCGACCGGAAGTAGTAATCTTACTGTCCGGCCGCGACTTCCGGTCCACAGGAAAATGGCGCGCATTTCAAATTGGACTGTGTGGGAGCGGCGCATGCGCAGTTCCCACACAGACGGCGTACACAGAAGTGGATGGGACGGGACCCGTTCGCAGTCCCTATGAGACTGTGGCTGCCGTATTCCATGTCTGTATGTGTCGTTAAGCGACACATACATAAATGGAAAAAAAAATGGCAGCCCCCATAGGGAAGAAAAAAAAGTGAAAAAATAGAAAAAAGTAACACAAATAAATAAAAACGTTTTTAATAAAACACTAACATTAAACTGACATGAAAATTTTTTTTGTGGTGACACTGTTCCTTTAAAAAGGCTCTGTCACCAGATTTTGCAACCCCTATCTGTTATTGCAGCAGATCGGCGCTGCTATGTAAATTACAGTAACGTTTTTATTTTTAAAAAACGAGCATTTTTGGCCAAGTTATAACCATTTTTGTATTTATGCAAATGAGGCTTGCAAAAGTACAACTGGGCGTGTTGAAAAGTAAAAGTACAACTGGGCGTGTATTATGTGCGTACATCGGGGCGTGTTTACTACTTTTACTAGCTGGGCGTTCTGACGAGAAGTATCATCCACTTCTCTTCAGAACGCCCAGCTTCTGGCAGATCACGCTGTGACGTCATTTCCCCAGGTCCTGCATCGTGTCAGACGAGCGAGGACACATCGGCACCAGAGGCTACAGATGATTCTGCAGCAGCATCAGCGTTTGCAGGTAAGTCAATGTAGCTACTTACCTGCAAACGCTGATGCTGCTGCAGAATCAACTGTAGCCTCTGGTGCCGATGTGTCCTCGCTCGTCTGACACGATGCAGGACCTGGGGAAGTGACGTCACAGCGTGATCTGCCAGAAGCTGGACGTTGTGAAGAGAAGTGGATGATACTTCTCGTCAGAACGCCCAGCTAGTAAAAGAAGTAAAAACGCCCCGATGTACGCACATAATACATGCCCAGTTGTACTTTTGCAAGCCTCATTTGCATAAATACAAAAATGGTCATAACTTGGCCAACAATGCTCGTTTTTTAAAAATAAAAACGTTACTGTAATCTACATAGCAGCGCCGATCTGCTGAAATAGCAGATAGGGGTTGCAAAATCTGGTGACAGAGCCTCTTTAAAGGGTGCAGGGGCATGATTAACTTGTAAAAGTATATAAATGGCCTGTACATTGGCTGGGAGCCCAGACAGCAAAGACAGGGCATGTCATTTGCGGCCCGGGCTCATTGAAAGCAATGTGTGCACTTCCCATGATTTGCGGCCGGCCAGCAGAGGACACTCCGCGGCCGTCCGTGCCGCAATAACGGGCCGTGCACACTGCTACAGTCTCATGCACAAGGCTTAACGCACAGTGAAAAACAGCCAGTTTCAGAACAATGAAGTTCTATGGGTGTATTCACGCGGCGATACAGTCATTGCACTGCCTGCGTCGTTCTGTTCAGAAGAGACAAGATCTGCATCGCTGGAGGAGAGAACGGAGCAGGAACAGGCGCTATCTACATGGGAAATGTGGTATTTTGAAGGCGGTGGAGGCAAAAAAAAACAAAACAAAAAAACACCCCGTCAAATGAAATTTACCTGTCTTTTTAAGGGAGGTGAAAAACTGATGGCAAATTGATTAAAAACTTAACTGTCCATATTTCAAGGACTTTTTGAATCAGTGTGCCTACAAATTTTAGTGGCCAGTTTTTTCACGTGAATATAGCCTTAGATAATTTCTCAGAAAACAAAAAAAAAAACAAAAATCAGCACCCAAGTAGGTTTAGAATTGTTGTCTTAATGTTGATCCAGTCTGATCACCACTTGGTAGCAGGAGGGAAAAATTTTCCTTTAGGGCAGGAACACACTAGGCGTAGACACTGCAGATTTTCTGCAACGGATTAGTTGCAGAAAATCCGCAGCGTGTTACACTAGCAGCAGTGTGGGTGAGATTTCAAACAAATCTGGTCCACACGGAGTGGAAAAAAGCAGCAGAAAAACTAACGCACATAAAGTGACCTGCGGTGCGGTTTCTTCAGCCGCAACATGTCAATTAATGCTGCGGAATCGCTGCTCTCGTGTTGCGTGTTCCCCGATTGAATTCAATGGGGGGGGGGGCTTAAACCTGCAACAAAAAGTGGTGTGTGTTGCGACAGAAAAAAGTTACTTACCCAGAGTTCCCTGCTTCTTCTCCAGTCTGGTCTCTTGGGATGACATGTCATCCCATGTGACCACTGCAGCCAGTCACAGGCTGCAGCGGTCACATTGTCTGCAACGTCATCCCAGGAGAACGGTTAATGCACAGAATAGGAGGGAGGGGACAAGTATTAATGTTTCTTTTCTGCACTACAATGTGGTGCAGATTTTCGGATGTGCAGCTTGACGCCCTGAACACTGTGTTCCTATCCTTACAGGGCAGATTGGTTCATACCTTATGGATTTCTTACTTTTATCTGGATCGAGAGCAGTAAAAACAAAAAGTTCTATAGTTTACCCATATCCATTCCCTTCAGCCACATATCCCATCCCTTAATTAAACTTGATTGACATATGTATTTTTTCAACTGTACTATGTAATTAATGGATGGCTCGGGTCTGCCGTAATGGCTAATGATGTAGCGCTCCCAGCCCGACATATTCCACAGTGTTGTACAGAGATGGACCCGCCAGTTAATTCAGGGGTCCCCAGTGGGGCACACAATTCAACACAGTGGCGCTTATTTCATGGGAAACCCTTTAAAAACACTGATAATTTTGAGTATGGGAGGAAACCAACACAAACATTGGGATAACCTAAAAACTCCTGGTCGAGTTCTGCAAGGCAAACTGCAAAATGGTTGCCTACAATAAAAGGAGGAACAGCTATGGAACAACAGAGGGACATTCATGAATACATTTACAATACAAAGTTTTATTATTTGGGCAGATATGTGCTTTAAGACATTGGCTACAACAGGACTTCCAGACTTGCCAGGAAAGTAACGCTGCCATATTAGTGCCACAACTATGATGTAGTCCTACACAAATACCATTAACGCTGCAATCTTTACATAAGTACGAACATTAGCATCACATTACTTAGAATATAAAGCAAAGTGTACTATACGGGCACACAGTCCTGGTAAGGACTAGCACTCCTGTGGGGTACTGGAGGATAGAATGGACAGTGTTTGCCCTGTCTGCAAGCTATTCTGCCTCATTATCATCTGAAGAACAAGCTTACAGCTTTCTAGGACACCAGATAATGTCACTATATGTTCTATGCCACTTCCCTGGCACCTACAAGGCTTGGAACAGTCCCAGCATTGGCTCAGAGCTGCAAACACTTTAACAAAACACTTGCAAAGTGTCAAAATCCTACAAAGCAAAGAACCTTGACAGGTCAGTAAACGTTCCCCATTTCAGACAGACGGGTGGGATTTCTCCACGCAGACATACCGCATCACAGATTAGCGAAATAAGGACACAGTATAGACTTAAAGTTTAAATTGAAGAGATTATAAACTGCAGCTTGGAACCAGAAAACAATAAAGCTTTTTCTTCCTCCTGGAAAGCGGAGCGTATTGTCACGTTACGCACAATTATTTCTACTGGTCGCATGACGCTTTCTAGATCTTACTGCAGTTAAAAAAAATGTATTTTCCCCATTAAACACTATTAACATTGTGTATTTTGTTACTGCAAAGTCATGAAAACGTTAAGTGATTGGACTTTAACAATAGGACTGTTCTTCAAGTGAAGAGTAGACTAACCTGAACAAACACGACATGCTCCAGGGATCTCCAATATGACCTAGAATTGCTAAAGAAGTGCAACGTTGCAGACAAGCGGCTACTGGAAGCTTTATGGCAGTAAAATGAATACACCCTATTAACTTTATGACACTCAGCCTTTTCATTACCAGTACATGCACCCAGTAGAGCTGTGAAATCCCAACACTTGCACGGTCCTAAAGTAGGGATACATTTATAAATGCACATATAATGGCCCACATTTACAAATGCGGTCTAATAAATAGACAACGTAAACATACAGGCAAAAAATACGTGCGAAAATTAGTGGTGCACCTTGAATGACCGGTTAGACATTTTGTCTTCATACTACTTATGAATTGGCTTATTTTACGCTAGAATTGTGTGTGTGTGTGTGTGTGTGTGTGTGTGTGTGTGTGTGTGTGTGGGGGGTGTGGGGGGGTGTTTAGCGCATCTTAAGCCATACCCCCTACAGGGGGTAGTGAGGTGCAATCAATATTGCATCAAAATTGTGCGCATTTTAAAAAAAAATTTAGACCCACAAATCAAAGTAAATCTGCCCCATTCTCTGCTTATCACATTCCATCAAACAACGGACTTCACAATGAGAAAACTAAAACCACAGAGTCTCGGTCACCACATTATAGGTGCCATATCTTGTACATAATGTGATCGGCGCTGTAATGTAGATTACAGCAGCGTTTTTTTATTTAGAAAAACGATCATTTTTGACGGAGTTATGACCTATATTAGCTTTATGCTAATGGTCAATGGTCAACTTGGGTGTGTTTTACTTTTTTTTTTTTTTTTTTCAACATTAAATTTTTTATTGATTTTAAACATAGAAAACATTTTTGTACAGAAGCAAATAAATTATATCATCAAGAAGATGTTCACCAAACAGAGTAATATTATCCTGTACAACTGAGGTAGGCAACCTGAAAACATTATCTCGTAAGGGAAGGTGGGGAGGAAAGGGAGGGATAGGGAAACAGGGAAGGCTTTCTCAGAACATTCTCATATCCTTTATTGTGTTCCACCATTATTATTAACCCCTTCTCCTCTTATTGCTTTGTAACCCACGTGTGAGTCCCCATTTTACCTTCGTCTATCCTAACCTGGGAACATGTCAGTCCACCTTTGCCACTGAGCTTCGAATCTATTCATTCTATTCTGACGGAGTGCAAATAATCTTTCATATACACAATGGGATGAGACTTCTTCTATAATTTCCCTCAAAGACGGGACCGAGACGGACTTCCAGTTTCTGGCCACCAATAGTTTAACCGACAGACAAATATGGCAAAACAAGGCTCTATCTTCCGGTGAAATTATTCCCATATTTAGAGACAGAAGGGCTAGATCTGCATTTGGTGTCACTTGAACCTCCAACAGTCTGGAGGCCAGATTGAACACTGAAACCCACACCGAAGCGATAATGGGACATTCCCAAAATATATGATGTAGGGTCCCCAGCCCTCCACACCCCCTCCAGCACTCCGCGTTAGCCCCTGGATATATCTTGGAGATCTGAAGGTGTGTTTTACTTTTTGACCAAGTGGGCGTTGTGGAGAGAAGTGTATGACGCGGACCAATCAGCATCATACATTTCTCCCCATTCATTTACACAGCATATTAACGTTACTCAAGTGTTCCGACAGTGAATATACATTACCTCCAGCCAGAACGTGATGTGTATTCAGAATTCTAACACTTCTGTAGCGTCTGATATTTACAGCACATCAAGCATAATCTCGTTTTAAATGACAGGTTACATCGTAATCTCGCGGGATTACGCTTGCCTTGCTGTAAATATCACACAGACGCTACAGAAGTGTCAGGATTGTGAATACACATCACGTCCTGGCTGGAGGTAATGTATATTCACTGTCAGGACACTTTGAGTAATGCTAATGTGTAAGTGACTGCAGATAGTGATCTAGCTAGATCACCATGTGCTGTGTAAGTGAATGGAGAGAAGCGTATGACGTAGATTGGTCAGCGTCATACACTTCTCTCAACGCCCACTTGGCCAAAAAGTAAAAAAACACGCTGTTATCCATTGAGAAACTCATTAGCATAAAGCTAATACAGGTCATAACTGTCAAAAATTATCGTTTTTCTAAATAAAATACACTGCTGTAATCTACATTACAGCGCCGATCACATCATGTACAATATAGGGCACTTATAATGTGGTGACAGAGCCTCTTTAAATCAAACTGCAAAAGTCAGGAGCAGAAGTCTGCCGCAGTCACAGTTCCAAACTAGAGAGAAATTCAGGCTTTTAATGGACTGCCAAATAGATGCCGCTCGCATATTGAGTCCTGGTTAAAAACACCTGTATAGTCAGACGTAAAATCAATAGCCATCCGTGAGAAAAAGCAAAACTACAAGAAATCCAGTACTACTCTAAAGTAACACACTGAAATCAACTCCCATATCACGAAACCACACAAACTCAAGATTATTCAGTGTGAGCCATAATACCCTCTCGTAATACTAGGATAGGTTTCACAGCTCTGAAAAAAAAAGGGAAGTGTAGAAGTGTGTGTTGCATAGATGCATTAAAGGGAACCTGTCACCAGCATTTCATAGTAGTGGGTAAAAAATTATTTCTATGTAAACCTATAATGGCCTTTAGTCGGCTCTGTGGCTTTAGTATTCACTTCTTTAGTGTTCCCACACCGTATGCTAAGGCGCATAAAAGGGTAATATCTTCATTCAAGTCTTTGAGTTTGCCCCGCCTCCTTACTTTTGATTGACAGCTCCTTGCCTTTCCCCAGCACACAAAATCCTGAGCTTGTGAATGGATGTCCTCTTCTGGTGTGTGCGCACAAACGTACACCGTATTATTACAATAACAGGCGTGAAATGTTTGCAGGCCGTTATTTACAGTCGGAGGAAAAAAGTTAAGGAGAGGGGATAATGGCAATGAACGTTTCGTAGCACTGGCCAGTGAGGGATAAGTTCAATAGGTGAAATGCTGGTGACCGGTTCATAATTCCGGAGCGGTGTTTAAAGCCCAAACAAATACTTTATGAAGGCCTCCAATGTGGCCTGAGAAATGAGAGCTACACTTCATGTTTAGCCAGGGCCAGGACTGAGCATTGCATGGGGTGAAACTGGCAGCAATATCAGCACGTAACACAAAATGTACACTACTTCTGTCTTCAGCCTAAAGGTTTTCTATTTCTAACAATCTACTCTTGTTCTTGCAAATTTATATACAAATCAGACTGCAAAACCAGCAGCACAAACCAGGTAAGTGTATGTGCCCATGCCCTAGCACCTAGGTTCTTAACCTGTGGGGCCTGTACACCAGGGAATACAAGCTATGTCTGAGGGGTACCCACCCTATGTGCTTTGATTTGAATTGGCAGAGCACAGTGTGTGATCATAAACTTGGTGGTACTGCAAAGTAAATTATTTGAGTAGGGGGTTTTGGCACAGGAATACTGTGCTTCCCTATAATAACCAGTCACATGGAAACACTTGAAGTTCTGGTGCTGTCCAATCCTCTTCGAAGATGAAGATACTCCGAATGCCAGAGGCAGTAGTGAGAGGCACCATTTTTGTCCATTTCTTGGTGAAGGAGGGAGAGAAAACAGAACCCATTAGCAATAGCACATGTGGTCTCTGAATGCTCTGCCCAGTTAGAGAGGAACCTGTTGGGCATCAAAAGGTCTATACAATCTTGCAGGAGCCACACTTGAGGATCAGCACTTGGGGGCCAAATGTTAACAGCATTAGAGCTCTACATGTGTACGTAAGCAATGGGCACTAAAAAAAACCTCATAAATGTGCTCATCTGTGATTCCAAAGTGGCAGTACACGTTACAGCTTAGGTTCTCAATCTGTGGTACATGCCATGTCTCTAGTGGGCACTTAGACCTTAATAAGAAACAAAGTGTATTATCTTAGCCTTGGAGGTACTTTGTTTCTAAACAAAGTACCCCCTAACTCAAATGCATCAGAGAAACCCTGCGCCATGGTACAAGGGTGAACATCCAGACTACAGTCTAGAAAGTTCCTGAAAAATGAAGATGGCTTCTAGTGATCTACAAGGATTGTTTTCATGAATCAAAACACAGGCCTTGCCCCACCCACCTTGAGTTACTACTATAGCTATTTGGGTTTTACCCTTAAATTATATCCAAAGTTAAAACCAGAACCTGTGGTTAGAGAACTGCGGCCAAAATCCGCTCATCCCCACAGCACGTGGGTGGTAACAGACGTGTTCTTCACATAAATAAGAAAGGGCAGCCGCTTTGGATTTTTATTTAAAGGTGGAATAAAGAAACCACAAGTCAGAACTTCCTGATTTTAGCACACTATTTTTATCTCTAAAGTTAGTGGTCCACAACCTGTAGCTCTGCTATGGCAGGCTGGGCATTATGGGAGTTGTTGTTTCACAGCTGAAGAGACAGAGTGCAGACCAGATAATCTGTTACAATTTAAGGAGAAACAAATGCGTGCAGTACTGGCTCCAAGGGTTCTGAGGAGGGGCAGCGTAGGATGTAATGTAGTGTGGGGACCCCAAGCACAGAATTACACTAATGACTCGCGTCTGTCTTTTCCCAGCAGAATACATCATGTGAATGCAGCTGATCTGCATGGCCTCCTGCTGTGCCTGGGACAATGAACATGAGGGATCACCAGGCGCGTGCAGCCTTTTAGTTCCTCAGGCCAAGCTGATGCAAGGAGTGGGTTTAACCCACCACAGGTGGTCTTAGCAGCGGTTTACAAAAAGACTGCAACAACATGGATGTGGTCTTTACAAGATCTGCTGACCAACACCATAGATGTAACAGCACTCTTAGGCCGGATTCACACGAACGTGAGCGTTTTGCGCGCCCAAAAAACGCTGCGTTTTGCGCGCGTGGCAGCAGCGATAGCTCCGTGTGCCATGTTCATATGGATGCACGGCTGCGTGCTTTTCACGCAGCCGCCATCATTATGACACTCAGTTTGGATGTTTGTAAACAAAAAAGCACGTTTACATTCATTCTTTTACTGGTGTTGCGCGAATAACGCGTGTCTCACGGAAGTGGTTCCGTGTGGTGCACATGATTTTCACGCACCCATTGACTTCAATGTGTGCGTGATGCGTGAAAAACGCTCAAATATAGAACATGTCGTGAGTTTTATGCAGCGGACTCACCCTGCGCAAAAAAATCAGACAGTCTGCACTACCCCATAGACTTGGATAGGTTCGTGCGAACCGCGTGAAAACCACACGGGCTGTACGGACGTAAATCATGTTTGTGTGAATCCGCCCTTAGGGTATGCTCACACGGCTTATTTTCGGGCCAAAAAATAAATAAATGGGAAGCAGAATGCCTCCAAACATCTGCCCATTAAGTTTAATGGAAAAAAACGGCATTCGGTTCCGACGGGCCATTTCTTTACGTGGCCATTTTTAAAGACTGCCGCGTAAAAAGACGCCCTGTAAAAAGTGCATGTCACTTCTTGAGCAGTTTCATTGACTATAGAAAAAGTCTAAAAATCTAAGTCTAAAAATCAGCTCCCTATTTTCAGACGTTTTTTTTTTAGTAAGCGTGTGAACATACCCTTAAGAGTAAGCACAAGGGTTGCAATTAAAAGAAACATTCCAGGATAACAGCAACAGTTTTTCCTGGAGTGTTAAGGACCTATTAGGGCCTGTTCACATCAGCGTTGGCTTTCCGCAGTCGACTGCGCTATTGATTCCATCGGAAAAACGGAAATATGCCGGAATGGTGACGAACGGAAACCATTAGCAATGTTTCCATCACCATGGATATCTATGGCGACAAACCGAAGCGGTGGTCAGTTTGACTTTCCGTTGCGGGGTTCACCCGGCAGAAACCTCTGACGGAACACCAACGCTGATGTGAATAGGCCCTTACACCGGCCGATAAACGAGACCTTGTTGATCGGCGCTCATTTGCTCCGGTCACAAGGAGCTATGGACGAGCAGTCGTTCGTTACTCCGATCGCTCCTCCCCATACATTATCATCATGTCGGCAGCGCGTCTTCCGGTTTACACAGGGAGATGTGCTACCGACAACGATAATATTTTACTTTTTTAAAACTATACGATCAGCAGATGATCGAGTGGAGTAGTTTCTGAATTATAACAGGTAAGAAGTCATGATTCCTTGAAGTATACCAAAGAAAAAAAACACACTAGCGTATGGCAAATAACACGGCTATCCAAGTTGCTCCCCCCCCCCCCAGGTTCACGGTTGTTAGCACAGAGCCAATCAACTAAGGTCCTCCTACACAGCCCGTCATGGGCGGTGTAAACGAGCGCCGATCAACTAGACAGCTCGTTGAGCGGCGCTAGTTCGCTCCCTTCACAAGGAGCTAGTATGGGGATAAGCGCTCGTTACTCCGATCACTCATCCCCATACATTTGTATCATGTCGGCAGCGCGTCTCCTTGTTTACAGGGAGAGGTGCTGCCGATAACGATATTTTTCACTTTTAAGGCAATACGATCAGCAGATGAACAAGCGTTTTCCCATTCATCGGTTGATCATTGCCCTGTTAACAGGTCTATCGTCAACGAGCGTTCTGCATTGGTTTTTACTTTTGACCAAGTGGGTGTTGTAAAGAAGTGTATGACGCTGACCAATCAGTGACTAATTAGCGTCATACACTTCTCATTGTTCCAGCTTCTTTCACTGCACAATCACACTGTGCTGTGGATCATGCTGGGCTGGAACAATGAGAAGTGTATGATGCTGATTGGTCAGCGTCATACACTTCTTTACAACACCCACTTAGTCAAAAGTAAAAACACACCCAGTTGGTCTTTAAGAAACTAAGGCTGGGTTCACACGAGCACATTAACGTCCGTAATGGACGGACGTATTTCGGCCGGAAGTCCCGGACCGAACTCAGTGCAGGGAGCCGGGCTCCTAGCATCATAGTTATGTACGATGCTAGGAGTCCCTGCCTCTCTGCAGGACAACTGTCCCGTACTGTAATCATGTTTTCAGTACGGGACAGTAGTTCCACGGAGAGGCAGGGACTCCTAGCATCGTACATAACTATGATGCTAGGAGCAGCATCGGCGTTTGCAGGTAAGTCGATGTAGCTACTTACCTGCAAACGCTGATGCTGCTGCAGAATCAACTGTAGCCTCTGGTGCCGATGTGTCCTCGCTCGTCTGACACGATGCAGGACCTGGGGAAGTGACGTCACAGCGTGATCTGCCAGAAGCTGGGCGTTCTGAAGAGAAGTGGATGATACTTCTCGTCAGAACGCCCAGCTAGTAAAAGAAGTAAACACGCCCCGATGTACGCACATAATACACGCCCACTTGGACTTTTGCAAGCCTCATTTGCATAAATGCAAAAATGGTCATAACTTGGCCAAAAATGCTCGTTTTTGAAAAATAAAAACGTTACTGTAATCTACATTGCAGCGCCGATCTGCTGCAATAGCAGATAGGGGTTGCAAAATCTGGTGACAGAGCCTCTTTAACCCCTTAAGGACGCAGCCTAGTTTGGGCCTTAAGGCTCAGAGCCCATTTTTCAAATCTGACATATTTCACTTTATGTGGGAATAACGTCGGAATGCTTAAACCTATCCAAGCGATTCTGAGATTGTTTTCTCGTGACACTTTGGGCTTCATGTTCGTGGTAAAATTTGGTCGATATATTCAGTCTTTATTTGTGAAAAATTGCAAAATTTAGAGAAAATTTACAAAAAATAGCATTTTTCAGAATTTAAATGCATCTGCTTGAAAAACAGACGGTTATACCACCCAAAATAGTTACTAGTTCACATTTCCCATATGTCTACTTTTGATTGGCATCGTTTTTTGAACATTCTTTTATTTTTCTTGGACGTTACAAGGCTTAGAACATAAACAGCAATTTCTCATATTCTTAAGAAAATTTCAAAAGCCTTTTTTTGAAGGTGCCAGTTCAGTTCTGAAGTGGATTTGAGGGGACTATGTGTTAGAAACCCCCATAAAACACCCCATTTTAAAAACTAGACCCCTCAAAGTATTCAAAACAGCATATAGAAAGTTTTTTAACCCTTCAGGCATTTCACAGGAATTAAAGCAAAGTGGAAATTAAATTTGCAAATTTCATTTTTTCTGCTGAATTTCAATTTTATTCAATTTTTTTTTAGTAACAGAGAAGGTTTTACCAGAGAAACACTACTAAATATGTATTGTCCAGATTCTGCAGTTTTTAGAAATGTCCCACATGTGGCCCTACTGCGCTCGTGGACTAAAACACAAGCCCTAGAAGCAAAGAAGCACCTAGTGCATTTTGAGGCCTCTTTTTTATTAGAATATATTTTAGGCAGCATGCCAGGTTTGAAGAGGCGTTGAGGTATCAAAACAATGGAAACCCACCAGAAGTGACCCCATTTTGGAAATTACACCTCTCAAGGAATTCATTTATGGTTTTTGTTATCATTTTGACCGCACAGTTTTTTCACAGCACCTATTTGAATTGGGCTGTGAAATGAAAAAAATGATACTTTTTCCAATAAAATGTCATTTTTGATCAAATTTTCTTATTTTCACAGGGAACAACATACCCCATTTTGTTGCCCAATTTGTCCTTAGTGCGGCAATACCCCATTTGTGGTGATAAACTGCCCTTTGGGCCCATGGGAGGGCTCAGAAGGAAAGGACCACCATTTGGCCTACTGGAGCTTTTCTGGTGCTAAGTCATGTGTGCAGAAGCCCCTGAGGTACCAGTACAGTTGAAACCCCCGAGAAGTGACCCCATTTTAAAAACTACACCCCTTAAGACATTCATCTAGAGGTGTAGTGAGCATTTTGACCCCACAGGTACTGTGTAAAAGATAATGCGCAGCAGATGGTGCAGTGTGAGATTTGCAATTTTAGATATGTATATGCCATTTCAGTGTCCAATATAGTGTGCCCAGCATGCGCCACCGGAGATATACACCCCTTAAATTGTAATGTGGGTTCTCCTGGGTACGACAATACCCTACATGTGGCTGTTATCAGCTGCCTGGGCATACGGCAGGGCTCAGAAGGGAAAGATGAGGGGGGTAAGCTGTGCGGAGTGCATCAGGGTAAATTGAAAATCAAGGGATGTATGATACATTTTAAAACAATCTTTTATACAGAGCCCTGGTTTTTCGGGACACGTGTCACATTGGTATATTGTGTTCTTCCTTATCCCCCTCTTATAGCAGACTCTGCACCTCTTTTGACTCTTTCCCTTTCCACCGGTTTGGGGACCTTCTCCTGGAAAGTGTTGCCCTGGTACGATGCGCCCCCCCTTCCTGGACCCTAAAGATTAGATCTTGAAATTCCAGGAAAGTTCCCCTCTGGCCTGCACATCGACGTAGCACATACGCATTGTACAAAGCCATCTGTATGATGTGCCCGGCCAGCTTCTTATACCTCACCGCATGGCGCTGTAGGGCTTCAGGACTTGATTTGACAAGTCCATCCCTCCCATGTACCTATTGTAGTCCAGGATGCAGTCTGGTTTGGGGGTGGCCTTTCCTTCATATATCCTAAATCTGTAGGTATACCCTGATGCACTCTCGCAGCTTATACATCTTCACGCCATACCTTGCCCTCTTACCTGGCAGGTACTGGCGGAATTGAACCCTCCCTTTAAAATGTACCAGGGACTCATCAATAGAAAAACACTTCTCGGGGGTGTATGCTTGGGAAAACCGGGCACTGGAACGGTCTAATAGGGGTCTCCGTTTATACAAACGGTCAAAACTGGGGTCATCTCGGAGTGGGCACGGCTCATTATCAGTATAATGTAAGAAGCAAAGTATTGCCTCATTTATTTATTTTTTTAGGTTCCAGTTCATTTCTGAAGTTGCTTTGAGGGGCCCATATATTAGAAACCCCTATCAAACACCCCATTTTAGAAACTAGACCCCTCAAAGTATTCACAACAGCATTTAGAAAGTTTATGAACCCTTTAGGTGTTTCACAGAAATTTAGAGCAAAGTAGAGGTGACATTTACTCTTTTTATACCATTTTTTTTATAACACAAAAGGATTTATCAGAGAAACGCAACTCTTTACTTCTTGCCCAGATTCTGCAGTTTAGAGAAATATCCCACATGTGGCCCTCGGGCGGTAATGGACTGAAGCACCGGCCTCCGAAGCAAAGGAGCACCTAGCGGATTTTGAGCCCTCTTTTTTATTAGGCACCATGTCCGGTTTGAAGAGGTCTTGTGGTGCCAAAACATTGGAAACCCCCCAAAAGTGACCCCAATTTGGAAACTAGACCCCTTGAGGAATCCATTGTAGTTTTCATGGGGTGCATGCGGCTTTTTGATCAGTTTTTATTCCATTTTTAGGTGGCGTGGTGACTAAAAAACAGCAATTCTACTATTGTTTTTGTATACTTTTTTTTTTACAGCGTTCACCGTGCGCTATAAATGATATATTAACTTTATTCGGCGGGGCGATACGATCACGGCGATACCAGATGTTTATAGTTTTTTTTTATGTCTTATGGCGTTTGCACAATAAAATACGTTTTGTAAACAATCATTCACTTTTTGTGTTACCTTATTCTAAGAGCCATAACGTTTTTATTTTTCAATCAATAAAGCCGTGCGAGGACTTATTTTTTGCGTAACGAACTGTATTTTCCATCAGTACCATTTTTAGGTACATGCGACTTTTTGATCTCTTTTTATTCCATTTTTTGGGAGGTGAAGTGACCAAACAATTGTGATTGTGGTACGGTTTATTAATTTTTTTTTTTACGGCGTTCACCGTGCGGGATAAATAACAAAATAATTTTGTAGTTCAGGCCGTTACGGACGCGGCGATACCAATTATGTATAGTTTATTTGTTTGTTTATATATTTTTATTAATAATAAAGGCCTGATAAGGGAAAAAGTGGGACTTTTACTTTTATTACTTTTAAAACTTTTATTTTCTTATTTTTACACATCTTTTTTTAACTTTTTTTTTACTTTATTACTTTGTCCCACTAGGGGACATGAGGGCAGGAGGCCCTGATCGCTATTCTAATACACTGCACTACATGCGTAGTGCAGTGTATTAGAACTGTCAGCTACTCACTGACAGCAAGCATAGTGGGTCCTGACGTTGTCAGGACCCACTAGGCTTCCGTCTATGGCATAGCCGGACGCCATTGTTTGGTGTCCGGTTGCCATAGTCACCATCGCCGGCCGCTATCGCGTAGCAGGCCGGCGATGGCAGCTTAACCCCTAAAAAGCCGCGATCTCTATAGAACGCGGCTTTTAAGGGGTTAATCAGCGGGGACACAGCGATCGGTCCCCGCTGTAGGAGCTGTGACAGCTGCTGAACAAGACAGCAGCGTCACAGCTCCTGTATGTGTCGGGAGGACGGCCGAAACGGCCGTTACTCCCGAGACGTACTATTACGGCATGGAGCGCGAACGATACAGCTGCCATGACGTAATAGTACGTCAAGGAGCGGGAAGGGGTTAAATGGTTGCCAGAATAAACAATAGAAAACACTGCCCAACAGAGGCATCTGTCACCCATAGTCTATTATAGGGTTGCACGATGCATCGAAAACTTTATTTATTTATTTTGTTTCAATACCGTGCTCCCTCAAACGGTTCAATACCGTTAATTCATGTATTTCGATAGCAAGCTGTGCCGCTGCACAGCAAAAAAGATTGTAACAAATTAAAGTTGTTAGAGCGGTGCTGCGGCTGTGTGATACAGCCGATGCCCCACTCCTGACAAGTGTGAGCACGCAGTCAGCATGAGGCGATGCGGCCGGTGCTGCACTAATGATTGCCGGCACTGAAGACAGAACATGGTGGGCGCACTACAAAACACACCAATGTTCTGTCTTCAGTGACCGTGCCGCCGTTCATTAGTGCAGCGCCGGCCGTATCACCTTATGCTGACTGCATGCACACGTTTCTGGTCAGGAGCGGGGCAATGGCTGAGAACAGAGAAGATCAGAGAAACCTCTCATCTCCTCCGCTATTCCCTTGAATGCTGCGATCAAAGCTGACCACTGCATTCAAGGGGTAAACGAGAAGGGGGATGCCCTTTGGATCACATCACAGGGAATCTCTGTGACACGATCGAGGGACATACCATATATGGGCAGACAGCCCAAGGTCCATTGAAGGACCCCAGGTGTCTGACCAGATTTCCTGTTAGGACATACCGAAGTATGCACTAACAACTGCCTGTGTACTATAAGCACACAGGCTAATGTACTGGCATATAGATATATGCCAGTACATTAAAGTTTAAAAATAAAGAAGTAAAAAATAAAGTAATGTTAAAAAAAAAAAAAAAAAAAATTCTTATTTGTAATATATGATTATGATACAAATGTATATGATGTTGCCACGTAAAATATGAATATTTCGGTCAAAAGCTGGCCATGCACATTAAAAGAAAATGGACGCAAGTCCTACGCCTAGTTACAAAAAAAAACAAAAAAACACCTCAACACTGTATGCCTTAACAAGGGTCTTCCAGTCCCAAAATGTATGACCTATTCAAAAGTTTCCATCACTCCCATAGAGGCTGAATGGTGCGGAAGCCCGACCCACACCGATCGATCATTTACCACTTTAAAAACAGGGCAGTTTTCTTCCAGGAAGAAGAAAAAAAAAAGGTTGATCTAGTGTATAAGCAAAATTAAATGCACACATATAGCACACTTACTACTTGCACATAGGGTGTGACCACCTTTGGACTCCATTTCACAGCATATATAAAATTATAATCTGCATAAAATAGACTAATTTTGTAAATGAACTTATCTTGTACAGATCTCGAGTTGAAGCCAGAATATAATAAATCTGCATTGGCAATTCTACTGGTTGATGACAAACTTTCTTCTTCCAATGACAGACTACTTATTTGAGCTCCCCTTAGTGCAGTGGGACAACTTTTCCAAAATCAGAGCAGTGTATAGTGATTTGGTGCAAAAAAAATGACACTTTCTAGAATACAGATCACCAGAGCAAGCACTGTACAGACATGAACCAGCAAAGAATGATTGGAGATTTCAGGTCTGAAGGCAGGAGAATTGGGAATGCAGCTCCGGACTAGGATGCAACAAAATAAGTAATGCAACGTATTACAAAGTAACTGAACTATTTCTGCAAATAATTCCATAAACTGTAAAATAGGGCCTAAAAAGGTGGACATACACTATATGGATGAAAGTATTTTGACACCTACAGGAACTTTTAGAATGACATCCCATTCTTAATCCATTGGCATTAATATGGAGTTGGTCCCCACTTTGCAGCTAAATCAGCTTCCACTCGTCTAAGAAGGCTTTCTACAAGACTTGAGTGTCTGTGGGATTTTTTTGCCCATTCATCCAGAACAGCATTTGTGAGGTCAGCTAACGGGTGTTAGACTAGGGGGCCTGGCTCGCAATCGCCATTGTACTCCATCCTAAAGGTGCTCAACGGGGTGGGGGGGGGGGGTCAGGGCTCTGTGCGGGCCAGTCTAGTCCTTCCACACCAAACTCCTCCAACCATGGCTTTATGGACCTTGCTTTGTGCATTGGGGCACAGTCATGCTGGAATAGAAAAGGGCCTTCCCCAAACTGTTCCCATAAAGTTAGAAGCAAACCAATTGTCCAAAATGTCTTAGTATGCTGAAGCATTAAGATTCAGTCACTGGAACTAAGGGGCCTAGGCCAACCCTTGAAAGACAAACCCATAACTTTATCCCTCTACTAACATTACAGTTGGCATAATGCAGTCAGGCAGGTAACATTCCCCTGGCATTTGCCAAACCCAGACTCTTCAGTCAGACCGCCAGATAGAGAAGCGTGATTTGTCACTCCACAGAACATGTTTCCACTGCCCCAGAGTCCAGTGGCGGCGTGCTTTACACCAAGTCATCCGATGCTTGGCATTGAGCGTGGTGACATAAGGCTTGCATGCTGCTGCTCAGCCATGGAAACCCATGCCATAAGGCTCCCGGCGGAATGTTTGTGTGGATGCCAGAAGAAGTTTAGGCAGCTCTGTAGTATTGAGTCAGCAGAGCGTTGGTAACTTATGTACCATGAACCTCAGCACTCGGTGACCCCGCTCTTTGACACAAAGTAGCAGACCATGTAGAGTTAGAGTTGCTGTGGTTGGTATTATTGCAAAGTTGAAGTGTATAGCAGTCAGTCGATTGTGAAATTTCCTCCCTTCTAGATATTCCACAAACTGGCTTGTTGTAATCATGGAATCCTATTACAGTACCGCACTGTAATTAAGTGAGCTCTTTACAAACATTTGTAAGAGAATGGGTTGTTCTAAAGGCAGACTGTGTGGCTAGGTGCTGGATTTTATACACCTGTGGCAATGGGACTGCATAAAAACACCAGAATAAGAGGTGTCCCAATACTTTTGGCCATATAGTGCATCTTGTAAAGACACTTTAAAGAGCATTATTCCCGAACATTATAAGAAATGCTCCCCTGCGGGAACATTCCAGCAAACACGCGAACTCCACCCACTTGCCCTGCAGAACTGACAGCAAGTATAGGTTGTTTTACCATAGCCTATCAACATGCCATTTAAAGTCCAGCCTGCTGACCGTTCCTGCTGGGCAAGCATGGGAAGGGGTTGTTCCATTCTCTGAAGCACTGGATTTGATTTTTGCAAGAAAGCCACGATTAAAGGGAACATTACTGATAACGTTCTAGTGCCATTTTTTTGCAGCGAGTCAGATTTTCCCATTCTCATCTTCCCCTAGAGATGCAGCCTTCAAAGACTTGTTTACCGTCCCACAATAACTGTACAATAGGAGATGCTGAATTCCTTTTACATGAGTGCACTTGCTCTATACAAACACTACATGCAGCAATTCTCACGCAACACACACGTACCAGTGAGGAAGCTTCTTAGTTGCACATGATAAAACAATGCACTTAACTCCTAACAACAATGTCACTGGAGACGAAGGAGAACCAGTAATCTGTGCAGATGAATGTATTTTAGTTTCCTCTAGTTACCCACCTGCCCATGGTTAATAAAGCCATGTTTTTGGGATATCCGGTCAGCCACTGCAGGACCACTTGGTACATGGACTGCCCACGTGTTTGTATATACTTTATGTCCAGTCAAGTCTTGCAATTGTAATGACAGGGAAGTCCAGAAGAGAAAGAAAATAGTAGGCCGCAGATCCATGACAAAGCTTTATGCTCTTGGATAAATGCGATGTAATCTACGAATAAAAGCAGATCAGATCCCCGACTCCACACAACCTGCTTCCTCCACGCAGGAACTTAGTTGAGTCCTGGGGATCATGGGGTCCTAGAGCAAATTTTTAAGTGCTAGCAGAAAAGAAAAAAAAAAAAAAAAAAAAAAATCCTCCTTATGCAGCAGAAGGCTCTCTAGACCGGAAAGTGTCCATAGTTGGCCCTATAAAAAGAAAAAAAACAGAGTAAATATTTTTGCAAAGTATTACTGTGATAAATAGAAACAGACACACATACATACAAATTATATATATCTGTTCATCTACATAAATTCTAGCATTTTGTTATACTGTAAGCTCAGAGAAGCTCTGCAGCCTCAAAATATAAAGCAAAAATTAAACAGATGAGAACATTAACATGTAGCAGGCATAGCAAGCCGATTATGCTGCCAATAATTTGTCTGGCAGCCTCTGTGTTTTGAAATAGCTGGACACTTTGCGGCCCTATTTTATTAGGAGAACAAAAAAAAAAGCCAATTCTATAAAATGTATGAAAACTCACAGGACTTCACCATACTTTTCCTATGGAAATGAATTGATCTCCACATGTGCAGTTGCTTATCGTAAGCCTGTAATAAACTCTCTGCGGTATTTCTCTGTCAGTAGAGCTTTTCGCAGATAAAATGTAACTTATCAGCCCGGAACATTAAAAAAAAAAAAAAAAAAAAAAAACACGACAATAAAAAAACAACGTTAAACCTGCCTCCTCACAGGGGTAAGCTTTCTCCCAATTAAGAACGGAGCTTGTCCATTTACTATTGTGATATGGTATTGTAAATTACCCAATGTAATAGTCCTGTCGGCATCCGGCTTTAGACACCTAATTGGTTAAAGAGGAGAATCATCATGTTCAGCACTCCTAGAATTAATAAAGTGACACGCACATGACCGGCTGTTTGTTCAGTTTAGGACACCGAGAACATACCCTTTTTATTGCCAAGGAGAAATACACAAGAAACGATCTTTAGGAGTGGATCGAATAGACTGAGAATAGGGAGATGTCCAGAGCAACAGCAACAATAGTTTCACCCCAACAAGCGATGACGGGCTTTCTATTGGATAGGTCATACAGAGAGAACAATAACCAGACGCAACATCACCAAGAACAGATATTTACTCACGTCACACAATAGTTCTAATGCTCTCATGCTCATGTGTAACTGATGAAGGCAGCAAGTTCACTCTATAGGTATTGCTGACGAGCGACTGGGTGTTCAGTACTAAAGACCACATATACAAGTCCTCTCCTCAGGTCGTGTGAACACCGCACCAGACTGGGTAATACTGATGTGTCATTTAAGGAAGAGCAATGAGCTACACCTCTCCCTGGGAAAGTTCCATCAGGATAAGTCATAGGAGTAGATGTCAGGCCAAAGCTGCTCTCAGCAGAATCATTTAGCTGATCTAAGAGGCCTCCATAAGCGGATGACCTGATAGACCCCTCACCAAGACTGTACCCCCGCTGACCACAGGGAAGGGTGTTCAGATCCCCACTATAACTTGCGTGGCTTTTCTAGTACACATGTGGCATGAGGTCACAGCATGTGCAGGAAACCGTGCACGGACCGCAGCCAGCCTGTCTCTACTTCATGCAGGTAGCGACATGCCGGGGTCTGGAAGAGGTTAACCACTTCTGTGCTAGTCATAGCAAAGCCTGCAAAACTAAGCCCAGAGGGCAATGGGGTTGCATACAAACAAGCGCAGATAGAGAAATGCTCCATGCCTCCCACCTACCCATTAGCCACAATTAAGTGGTCATTTAACACCTGAAGCTGCAGACATTTTTTTTTTTTCTCCACACCTTCCAAAAAGGTGTATCTTTAGATTTTTTTTCTGCTGACAACCATATGAGAACTTTTTTTTGCAGGGCGAGTTTTTAATGGCACCATTTAACGTACTGGGAAACTGGAGAAAAAAAAAATTCCTTTATGGGGTGGTCTTGGAAAAAACCGAATGGATTCCTCCATTGTTTTGTGGTGTGGCTAAAACAATACGTTAGTTTTATGTTGCTGGTCAATAAGGGTATGTTCACACGCTAGACTAAAAAAAAAAGTCTGAAAATACGGAGCTGTTCAAGGGAAAACCGCTCCCGATTTTCAGACGTTTAAACCGCTCCCGATTTTCTCGGCAGTTTTTGGAGGTGTTGTCAATGGAGTCTATGAAAAGCTGCTCCAAAAACCGTCCCAAGAAGTGACCTGCACTTTTTTCTGGGGACATTTTTTTTTCTCTCGGCTGTTTTTCAAAAACAGCCGCGCAAAAAAACCCCCAAAAAAAACAGCCCGTCGTAACAGAACGCCGTTTTTCCCATTGAAATCAATGGGCAGATGTTTGGATGCGTTCTGCTTCCGATTTTCCAGCCATTTTTCAGGCGTTTTCAGCCTGAAAATAGGCCGTGTGAACATACCCCAAGACTGCAGCGATAGTGGAGACTACAGACTATGGAGGGACACGTGAAGCGCATAAAAATAAAACATGTCCTGTTGAAACACTGAGTGGTCCCATTGAAACACATAGGTCCGTGTAACAGACGCCACACGGACGTAATCAACGTTCATGTCAATAAGGCCTAAGGGTATGTGCACACGATAACTGCATTTACGTCTGAAATTACGGAGCTGTTTTCAGGAGAAAACAGCTCCTGAATTTCAGACGTAATTGCATGTACTGGCGTTTTTCGCCACGTCTTTTACGGACGTAATTTGGAGCTGTTCGTCATTGAAGCAATGAAAAACGGCTCCAATTACATCCCAAGAAGTGTCCTGCACTTCTTTGACGAGGCTGTTATTTTACGCGTCGTCTTTTGACAGTGACGCGTAAAATGACAGGTCGTCGGCACAGTACGTCGGCAAACCCATTGAAAGTAATGGGCAGATGTTTGCCGACGTATTAGAGGCGTTTTTTCAGACGTAATTCGAGGCGTAAAACGCCTCCATTACGTCTGAAAATAGGTTGTGTGAACCCAGCCTTACAGTGAAGTGTCAGTTGTAATTTACAGCCGACACCCTCTAGTACAGAGCAGGCTTAGCCCATGAACCCGCTCCACACTCCCACTCGCCAGCTATGACGTAGTTACAGCAAAGGTAGGGAAAGAGTTAAGTAGGTTTCTCAAAACGTAGACACTCAAAACTATACATAAACATACTTTTGCCAAGTAAATAACCAAGCAATGAGTAGGCAGGCCTAACCATGAACGCCACACCAAAAATCTGCAGCAATTTACAGTACAATAGACGTGGATAGGTTTTCAAAATCCAATCAGTATGTATCAAAAAATAAATAAATATATTATCTATTTATTTATCTCTGCATCTCCATCTTCAGGGCATGCGGTCGCCGATTTCATGCTTTGCAAGGCAGTATTTTGCTTCAGTATCTGTAAGCCAAAACCAGGAGTGGATCCTAAACCAAGAAGAAAACCGTATAATGGGAAGATTTGCTCCTCTGCCATGTTTTGGATTAGAGATACTAAAGCAAAAAATGAACCATAATACTGGCGCATGAAAGTAGCCCAAAGCCGACCCAGCGAAGAATGATCAGAAAATCTGCAGCAGAAATTCAACACCGAATTCTTGAGATATTAAATATTGCCGGCGGTATGCGAGCGGATTCTTTCAGGATTTATGCATGGAACTCGTGCCTAAATCCTGAACGTGTGAACATGGCTTTATATAGACCCAAAAATAATCTGGATATTTAGTCATTAGAAACTGTACAATACAGTTGTGTAGTGATTGACAGAACAGAAATAAAAAGATTTAAAAAATTGTTCTATGAACAAAAATAAATCCCTATATGAAGACGTCTAATAGAATAGTTACACGAACAGAAGGTTTTAACCTTGAAGAGGCAGATAAAGAGCTTGGGATGAAAGAGCATAGGATAAGGGCCTGTTCACAACAGCGTTAGGTTCGGTTCATGGTTCTTTCCATCAACGGAAACCATAGCTTTCAGTTAGCATTACCATTGATTTCAATGGTTAGGCTGGGTTCACACACGACCATGTTACGTCCGTAATGGACGGAACCTATTTTGGCCGCTAATCCCGGACCGAACACACTGCAGGGAGCCGGGCTCCTAGCATCATAGTTATGTACGATGCTAGGAGTCCCTGCCTCTCCGTGGTACTACTGTCCCGTACTGTAATCATGTTTTCAGTACGAGACAGTAGTTCCACGGAGAGGCAGGGACTCCTAGCATCGTACATCACTACGATGCTAGGAGCCCGGCTCCCTGCACTGAGTTCGGTCCGGGACTTCCGGCCGAAATACGTCCGTCCATTACGGACGTTAATGTGCTTGTGTGAACCCAGCCTTAGTTTTCCATTGCTAATGGAAAATCATTCTGAGCAACCACTATGCTTTAAACAGAGCCTTAGGCGAACAGTTTTCTTCAGTTATTAGAAAGCCTAAAATGACGGGGTGTAGCCTCACCATAAGTGGTTTTCTTCTCAAAACACCTTCCGTAGTGGAGGAGGAAGATAGGACTGGTTTGACACTTCAAAACAGTGATAGTTTAGGGCTCATGCAAATGGCAGAGGCCTGAGCACAGCCCCTGTATGGCTCCTTTAGTACGCAGCAATGCTTCTAGAGGAGGACACCTCCATACATAGGGAGTCTAATGACATGCCTCCGGTACAGTAAAGAGCTCATGCACCCCTATGGTGGCACTGTACAAAATAGAGTTGTAAAGCAAGGAGCACGCTGGGCAGTACAGTTGGTGAGGCAACAACGGTTCCCGGTACTTACAACAAATACACTCGCAGCAACGCCTGAATAAAACGCTGTGAAAAAGTATTTGCCTGCTTTCTAAACTCCTCTGTTAGGGTGTATTCAGGTGCTGCGGTTTTGCAAAGTTTTTTGCTGCGCGGCCGAAAATCACTCCTAAAAACAAACATGCATTGCTTTTTCTGTAATGTAACTGCATGGCCGGCGGCAAATCATGGTAAAAATGCATGCGTTTCAGCGCGGTTTGCAACCACGCGGCAAAAACTTTGCCAAACCACCCCATGTGAATACACCCTTAACTCACTTGGTAGCGTTCATTAGCTTTCCATTTATGTATTTACAGGTTTTTTTCCCCACTGGGAAGAAGAATATAACAAACTACACTATTCTGCTCACCAAGACGACTGGAAACCGTACAGAACAGAGGCTAATTGAAGCCTATAGGGTTTTTTTTTTAACGGCAAATCAGTTGTTCAATTGGGCAGTTAATGGAAAGATTCCCAATTTTCTGTAAAAACAATGGATGAGAATAACAGACAAAAAACACCTGTGTGAACAGAGCCCAACAGTTTTTGAATTACAAGTGCATTTATTTCATTGGTACTAATTACTACTGCTAAAAAAAAAGGTGGTGCTACAAGTTAAGTTTTCCCCTACTGGTGATAAGGGTGTAGCCTTATATAAATAAATGCAAAAATGTATTCCGTTTACTACAGTTTTTTTGCCGTATATGACATTCTATTTAAAAAAGTCAGAAGTCATTCAGCGTGAACAATATGTAAGATGTGTAGAGAGGGGGAGGGGGGGGTGTCAAACATACTATATAAAACCTATAACTCAAAAACGGTCCTTTACAATAAGGCTGGGTATTATGCCTCGTTTTACACCTGAAAATAGGTCTACAATACGTCTGCAAACATCTGCCCATTCATTTGAATGGGTTTGCCGACGTACTGTGCAGACGACCTGTCATTTACGCGTCGTCGTTTGACAGCTGTCAAACTACGACGCGTAAATTGACTGCCTCGTCAAAAGAAGTGCAGGACACTTCTTTCAGACGTAATTTGAGCCGTTCATTGAACTCAATGAAGCACAGCTCAAAATTGACGGCTGTCAGAGAAGCCTCGCAAAATGGGAGGAGCAATTACGTCTGAAACGAGGCAGCTGTTTTCTCCTGAAAACAGTCTCTTTTCAGACGTAAATGCCTCTCATCGTGTGCACATACCCTAAGGATTGATACTGCTAATAGGAGAGACGAGGTGCAGGCAAGTCCAACTCCCTGCAGCTGCTCCCCCCTCCCCCATGCCCCTGACAGAACTTATGGCCCTTGCATCCTGTCGATGGGAAGCTGCTTCGGATGATCACGTATACAGGAATTCCATTCACCACTCCTATCTTATGAGCGCCACCAGTAGCGGATCCCCATATGGGCGTTTCGGGCGGTCGCCCGGGGCCCAAGGCTTGCAGGGGGCCCATAGCTTCCCACACCGCACACAAGTGAACCAAAACTCTCCAGGGCTGCTGCTGCGGCGGGGGGAATGTGCAGGGGGAGTCAATTGCGGCCAGGGAACAGGGGCACAGCACATCAGCTGTAGAGAGCAGACTGTCAGAGATTGTGATGGGCAGGTGCTGGAGTCTCCCTGACAGTCTGCTCCTCTGTGCTGCTGTGCACTCTCCCTCCTGTCTAAACCTCCAGCAGCTGCCTGATAACGGCAAAACTGAAACTAGAGGGTGAAGGACCTGTGGTGACGTCACAGTCACATGATTAAGGTCCTGGAGGCTGCCAGAGACAAGCACCGCAGAGGAAGAGGCTGGTAAGTGTGTGTGTGTGTGTGTGTGTGTGTGTTAATGTAAGTCTATATAGTGTGTGCTGTGTATATAGTGTGTGCTGTGTTTATAGTGTCTATAATGTAAGTCTATATAGTGTGTGTGGTTTGAATATATAGTGTTTGGTGTTAGTGTGAATTGTATATAGGGTGTTTAATGTAACATTTTTTGTGTGCAAAATAATTTCCCACCCATAGTCAGATGCTCAGAACCCCCCCCCCCCCTGCAGTATAATCTCCCCCATGGAGCCCTCAGTAGTTATTACACTGCAGGGGGGGGGGGGGGGGGTCAGAGCGTTTGATTGACTGTTCAGGGTTCTATAGGGGAATAACTCCTGCCCCCCCCCCAAGAGCCATAAGGGTGGATTTACACGAACGTGTAATACGTCCGTGCAACGCGCGTGCTTTTCACGCGCGTCGCACGGACCTATGCAAGTATATGGGGCAGTGCAGACTGTCAGTGATTTTTGCGCAGCGTGAGTCCGCTGTGTAAAACTGACGACATGTCCTATATTTCTGCGTTTTTTGCGCATCACGCACCCATTGAAGTTAATGGGTGCGTGAAAATCACGCATGCCACACGGAGGCACCTCCGTGGGATGTGCGTGATTTGCTCAACGGCAGTATAACTATGATTGCAAACAGAAAAGCACCACGTGCTACAAACATACAAACAGAGTGTCATAATGATGGCGGCTGCGCGAAAGGAACGCAGCCGCGCATCATATGGTGATGACACACGGAGCTGTTAAGTGCCTTTTGCGCGCGCAAAACGCCACATTTTTTGCGTGCGCAAAGCGCACACGCTCATGTAAATCCGCCCTAAGTGTCAGACACTTAGACCCTCCCATAGGGCACTCAGCAGTCAGTCAAATGCACTGGGGAGGGGTGTCTGACTGCTTAAAGGGTAACTAACGGAAAATTTTTAAAAAATTACATGTCATAGTGACATGTCAAATGTTCTAATTGGTGGGGGTCCGGGCACTGAGACCCCACCAATCGCTGAAACAAAGTGGCAGAAGCGCTCAGGTGAGTGCTTTACCACTTTGTTTCTGATCGTCTTTCCTCTGATAGCCGAGCATGCGGTGTATGGGCACAACAGAAAGTCTATGAGTCCGTACACCGCGCCGAGAAAAGACAGTCAGAAATTAAGTGAAACAGCGCTCACCCGGGCACTCCCGCTGCTTTGTTTTAGTGATCGGTGGTGGTCTCAATGCTGGGACCCCCATCAATCAAAACTTCTGACATATCACTCTCACTATGACACGCCAAATGTTTTTTAAAAGTTTAGTTACCTCTTGGGGACTGAATTTATTGGTTTGAGTTAATGTATGGGCCTGGGTCTTAATTTGCTTAGGGGTCTGGGGTATAAGACAATTTATGGTGTTTATTTCTGAATTTTTATGTTGCTATAGATGCTGAAAATGGCTACAGAATCAAGGGGAAAAGATGTATCATCAGGAAACTCTGCAGTCATCAGGAGAAGTCACCATAGCGGTCTGTGTCAGATGGAGAAGAAAAGAGAACGACCCATCAGTGAAGACATCACCTGTGAGTCATTGCATTTATAGATCTGTCACCTCTCCTGACATGTCTGTTATCGGAAATCCTTGTATTCCACATAAAGTCTTTGTGTACCCAGGACTAATAGACAAATGCATGTTACCATTCCCCTTGTCAGGAGGAAGTGTCCCTACACAGTGTGATACTGTCAGCGATGGTTGGAGACTGTCAGTGTGTAGGGACACAGCCCTTTGACAAGGGGAATCGTAGCACTCATTTGTCAATGCTCACACAGAAAGGTGGTGTTTAATATAGACATGACGTGGCAGGGCGGTGGTGGAGAAGGGGGCCCAAGCTTGTGGAACAGCCCAGGGCCCATGGTTTACTTAATCCGCCACTGAGCGCCACAAATATATATCACACCAATAGAAATAAAAAACTGTTCTATTACAACTGTTCACCAAGTAGCAATTAGAAAGTAAGGAAATGACTAGAGGAAAGGAAATTGCAGCCGTGCTCCAGCTTTGAACCCTTCAGTGTGGACGAGACCCTGGCCCCGCACCCAGTGAGACCTAATGGTATTAACTACCCAATTAGTCAGTCGGAGACCACATTTACCGTGTACAGACATGCCAGGATTAACAATTTTACACACTTTTAAAATAACTCGCATACTTGTGCTTTAGCTTTTAGCCTTTGTCTCAGATTGTTTGGACTGGGAATAGTTTTAATTTCCTACGGTTTTGATTTTTCAATTTTTTTGGCATAATATTGCTGTTGGAGGAAAATGCTTTAGAAAGGTCTTGATTTATTTATTTATTTTGAAAACTCATTTGTAGCAAAATTAAAACAATTGCACATACTGTTCTCACGACAGATGAGAACCTAGCCGATAGCTGAAGAGATTGTCAAGCAGGTCAGAAATATTTCCTTTTTGTAAATCATTTTGCCAATTTACACTTAAATTATTGCTGTAAAATCAGAGAGAAAAATAATCAGCGTGTAAGAGCAACTCTAATGGCACAAAATCAGTCTGGAACCCAGTTTTCCAGCAAGATTGTACAATTTTTTGCCTCGCTCTCTGTTAGGCCGTGTTTACATGTAGCGTAAATACTGTGGATTTCCCGCAATGTATTTCAGTGCGGAAAACCCACAGCATAATACAATAGAATCAGAGTGGATGACGTTTGAATAACTCCTCTACACGCAGCGTAAAAATATTCGAAGAACCGCTAATAAATTGACTTGCGGTATGTTTTTTTATGCTGTGGAATCGCTGCTTTTCTGTTGCCGGTTTTCCCCATTGAATTCAATGGGGGGGGGGGGGGGTTAGGTCCACAACAAATAGATTTTGCGATTTTTTTTTTTGCAGCAGAAAAGCTGCGATTCTGTCCAAAAAAAAATGCAACCCTGGAAAAAATAATAATTGTAAGATAGACAGATCTCTATGCTCCTGCGTCCAGCCAAGCCTCCAGGGACGATATTTCATCCCATGGGACTGCTGCAGCGGTCACATTGGATGAAACTTCCTCTCAGGAGGCTGGGCTGCAAGGCGTCAGAGGGGCTACGGGTAAGCAGACTTTTCCCTGCTGTGTTCCACAGCAGATATTCGAGCCAAAAAAAACCGCACCACAATTTGGTGCATTCTTTCGGCCGGAATGCCCTACGGAGCCCAGGGCGTGTACTTTTACACAGCGTATACGCCCTGCGTGAACATACCCCAGCGCCCTGTTCACACGGCACGTATTCGACATGTTTTACAACAAAAAAGCGGAGTCAGGTCAATTCAGTGGCGCCGATTCCAATAGTCAATGGGAGACCTAATTACGTGTCAAACACCTGTATTTTAAAAGGCGCTTTACAAAGACGCTACTTTTTTGACACCCTTACACGTCGGTTTCTTTGAGAGACGTGTGAACTAGGCCTAAGATCCGACTGGTTACTTGTAGCCTAATATATCCCACCCCTTGACAGAAGCCATTGTAACAAGATAATCTGTTATTCACTTCACCTGTCAGTGGTTTTAATGATATGGCTGAACCGTGTAGATTTAGTTTTTTTTATTGCTCAAAAAACATGGAAGCTTTAAAAGGATTGTCCAGGGCTGGGGCGTTTTTTTTTTTTTACCGATTACTAATCTATAGGATAGGTCCTTATTATATGATCGGTGGGGGTCCAACACCTGGACCCCGCACCAATCAGCTGTTCCAGCTGCCTCTGGTCACCAGAAGCAGTTCTGATTGGAGCGGGGTCCAGGTGTTGGACCCCCTACCGATCATCTGATAAAGACCTATCCTGTGAATAGGTCATCATGAAAAAACACCCTGTCCGGACAACCCCTTTAAAGCTTCCACGTTTTGCGAGAGAAGAAAAAAAAATAAAATAAAAAATATTATATATATATATATATAATAAAATACACCATTCAGCCATATCATTAAAACCACTGACAGGTTAAGTGTAAAACATGGATTACCTTGTTACGACGGCATCTGTCAAAGGGTGGGATATATTAGTCAGATATTTTCTGTACATGTTCCCTCTGAACTGTAAAAAGCTGCGGCATATGTTGGCGCTATATAAACAAGAGATTATTATAACGAAGCAAAAAACGACTCATAAATACGCCCTTACAGATATGATACATACCAAGGCAAGTGTTTACCTTCCTCACTATAGTGAGTTTATAATGAGGGAGTACCTGGATGACCTTTACCCACAGACATTTCTTTACAAACGGTTTTCTAATCCATTAACCAAGTGCATAATTTGTAAAAATAAAAAAAAAGCATAGGACAGGCGATAATTGTCTGATCGTTGGGACCCTTACTAATCGCGACAATAGGGTTGCCAAGCCCCCCGTTCCTCCTCACTGCACCAAACAGTGAGAAGGAGCTTGAATGAGCGGCGGACGAGCATGCGCCCGCCCCTCCATTAGATGGGGCAGATTTACCATTCAAAAATGCACCAGAATGCTGTATCAAATTGGGCCAGAATTCTGGCGTACATTGGCAGAAACGAAGTCAACTAATAGGTGCTATAAGGAAAAGAAGAGCCTCTAGCAAGCAGTGTTCCCTATAAGGTGCACGGCAGCGCACCTTCCATGGTCCCACGCTCACTAAACTTTAAAGCCCGCACAGTGTCACGGACAGATCATGAGGGGCGTCCCAGTGGTTTCGCCAGCACCAGAGTGGGCCCCGGTGCTTGCGACAGCCACATTCACTTATATCTGTTTTTTTTTTTTTTTTGGGGGGGGGGGGGGGGGGGGATTGCTGTGTGGCACTATATACAAGGGGGTCAGCTGTATGGCACTATATACAAGAGGGGCCACTGTGTGCGGCGCTATCCACGATAGGGGGAGAGCTGTGTGTGGCGCTATTGATGGGGGTCACACACAGCCCCTGTTGATCGCATCGCACACACCCCCATAGACAGCGCCACACACAGGTAGGTCTATACCTATCTATAGGGACAGTGGTGAGCGAGGGATTCTTTCATTGATGCCTATAATTAGTGTTTAGAACAGTCTATTTTACTGCTGGACTTGTAATATTATAGTATTTAAAAAAGTAATTAAAACGAATTTAAAATAGATTTTCTTATTCTCTTAATTAGTACGCTATATTTGCGTTTACTGGGGGTATTACTATTGGTAATTAGATCGCCCACCATTGATGGAGACTTGCCCTGCTCCCTAAGGCTAGATTCACACGAGCACATTACGTCCGTAATGGACGGAACGTATTTCGGCCGTAAGTCATAGACTGAACTCAGTGCAGGGAGCCGGGCTCCTAGCATCATAGTTATGTACGATGCTAGGAGTCCCTGCCTCTCCGTGGAACTACTGTCCTGTACTGAAAACATGATTACAGTACAGGACAGTTGTCCCGCAGCGAGTCAGGGACTCCTAGCGTCGTACATAACTATGATGACTTGCGGCCGAAATACGTTCCGTCCATTACGGACGTAATGTGCTCGTGTGAATCCAGCCTGACTGATCCGCTCAGGAGCTGCCAAGACTTAGGCCCTGTTCAAACAGAGGCTTTTTTTTTTACCGCGAGCAGAAAAAACACTTGCAGTAAAAGGCAGCGACATGCCCTATCTTGAGGCGTTTTCCGACTCAAATACCCCATTGAAATCAATGGGAGACTTTTCGGCAAAAAACGCTCGTGTAATCCATCTTCATGTTGGAGATAGCTTAAAAAAAAAACGCGGCAAAGATTGCGTGTGGTGAAAAACCGGAGCCGATTTTTCCAGGCAGAATTTTCTACCCTTAGGCTATGTTCACTCGGAGTATTTTGACGAGTTTTTTGACGCGGAAACTGCGTCACAAAACTCGTCAAAAACGCTTCCCATTGAAAAAAAAACAAAAAACGACATGCCCTATCTTCGGGCGTTTCCGCCTCTGACCTCCCATTGACTTCAATGAGAGGCAGAGAAAGCGTATTTCACTGTGTTTTATGCCCGCGGCGCTCAATGGCCGTGGGCGAAAAACTCCGCGAAAATCGGCGTGCAGGGAGAGGAAAATCTGCCTCAAACTTCCAAACTGAATTTTGAGGCAGATATTCCTCCTGCAAAATACTCCGTGTGAACATAGCCTTAGGGAGGATTTACACGAGCGTGATATAAGCTTGTGCAATGCGCGTGATTTTCACGCGCCTCGCACGGACCTATAACAGTCTATGGTGCAGTGCATAGTCAGCGATTTTTGGACAGCGTGAGTCCGCTGCGTAAAACTCACGACAGGTCCTATATTTTTCGCGCATCACGCACCCATTGAAGTCAATGAGTGCGTGAAAATCATGCGCACCACACGGAAGCACTTCCGTGGGACGCGCGTGATTCACGCAACAGCAGTCAGAAGTATGTTTGCAAACAGAAAAGCACCACGTGCTTTTCTGTTTACAAACATCCAAACAGAGTGTCATAATGATGGCGGCAGCTGCGCGAAAATCACGCAGCCGCACATCCTATGTGATGACACACGGAGCTGTTAAGTACCTTTTGCGCACGCAAAACGCCTTGTTTTTGGGGGGCAAAAACGCACACTCGTGTAAATCCCCCCTTAGAGGGAACATTGCTAGAAATATGGGCCAAATTTACCATACTGTAAGCACCACTATGACAAATGTGGCGCATTTTCTGACTGCCTTGTTTAAGTTAAAGGGTAACTAAAAGTTTGACAAACTTCTGACATTTCATAGTGACATGTCAGAAGTTTTGATTAGTGGGGGTCCGAGCACAGACCCCCATCAATCCCTCAAACAAAGCAGTAGAAAGAAGAGCTTGTGTGAGCACTCAGCCGCTTCATGTCTGTTCGGCTTTTCCCGGAAATCAATGTTTCGGAGTACGGGCTCAATAGAAAGTCAATAAGACCGTACTCTGATACATCGGTTTTCCGGAAAAGGCTGAACACACATGAAGCGGCTGGGCGCTCACACGAGCGCTTCTGCCGCTTATTTGAGCGATTTGTTGGGGGTCTCCATGCTCTGACTCCCACCAATCAAAACTTCTGACATGTCACAAGTTTGTCAAACATGTAGCTACACTTTAATGCGGTCTAAAATTTAGACCGGATTAGTAAATCTGCTCCAATGTCTATGAAAATAGTCGGCTGTTTGTCATTTCCAGACTGAATAGAGCGGCTGTGCGCATGCTTGACCCCCACTCCACTCAGTGTCCTCCGAACTGCAGTCTAGCATGGAGGACCAGGGGGGAGAGGGGGGGGTCAGGACCCCCATTCTCATGACTGATGGGGCTCCCAGCAATCAGGCAATTATCACCTATCCTAAGGACAGGCAATAGCTTTTAATTCTGGGACGACCACTTTAATCTTTGGCCATAGTCAGCTAACGTCTAGAGGGGTGTTTTTTGATTTTTATTTTCTTATCTCCAGTAGATTCGACTGACTGGCAGTAGACCAACAGACTGCATAAGGAAAGTATAAAAATAGAAATAAAAATGGGCAAGAACACACGCAGATGGCGGTCACAGAAACACTATCCTGCTGAAGTGGTGTAACAGATAAGAGGAGTACACACAAACTGGAACAATCTGCACTTCATGTCAAACGTATTTTGCAACAATAAATAAATAAATGGGAGGTGCAGAACAGAGTAGGTCTCCCATTGGACTATTTCTGCGCTGTCATGGAGATTACCTGAAAGAAACCCAGAAAATATGCTGCAAGACACAAAAGGTCAACAAAGACCCTGACACACAGCAAGGACTGTGTTTTCTTATGCAATTACCGCAGACAAATAGTAGAGGAGCAACAGATTTTCAGCCACTTACTATTTCAAGCCCCTAAAAGACAGGACATTTTTCCATAATTACAAGTTAAGAGACAGACACAAATACATCGGAGCACTGGCCACAACATAATCGTTCTAACATAGAAATACAAACAAATCAATAACTGTGTAGCCCAAGTTACTTGGCATGTTTTTCATTTACAGATACAATTAGGAATATATATTAAGCTAGATTCACATCACGTTTGGGGCGAATGTTTGGCGTATAAAGTGAGAAACAAAGTCGAAAAAAAGTGAGGCAAACAAAGTCGACTCGCTAGGCAGACAGTCCTGCCGAACAGAACTCCTAAAGGTCGTGTAAACCTAGCTTGAAATGTTTGGATTTACAGCCAAGGTGCGTGGGTAGCATCTGCTTTTGGGGCAGGCGCCTGAATATTATATGCTACTGTATTAACTTTTAATTGACTGATTCATCAATCCTCCATTATTTGTCCTTATCCCTATTCAGTACAAAGTTGGAGAATATCAAAAGATCAGATCGATGAGGGAGATTAAGGGCTTGTCCACACGTAACGGAATTTATGTGTATTTTCTGTCCGGAAATTAGACAGCAGAAAAGGGCGTGAGATTTAACAAGTCTCCTCCATATGCTGCGTAAAACTTTCGTGCAGAAATTCACCTCTGGTGCGTATTTTTCGTACTGCAGCATGTAAATTCCTGCTGCGGAAAGTGGACTGAATTGCTGCATTTTTCAGAGATGTCACCATCTCCCAGCATTGAGAAAAACGCAAAATCCACGCCATTTTCTGCAGTAAAAAAAAAATAAAATTAAGGAAATAATGCGGTTTTTCCACTGCGGAATTTCTGCAGCAATTCTGTGGACAAGCCGTAAGACTGAGGCCCCATGCACACGACAGTATTTTTCATCAGTAATTACGGACCCATTCATTTCTATTGCCCACGGACACCTTTCAGTATTTTTACTGATGGGTGTCCGTGCTGAAAAAATTATAGAACCGGTCCTATTCTTGTCAGTAATTACAGCAAGGACTCACCCATAGAAGCCTATGGAAGCTTCCGTAAATACGGCCGGCTGTTGTTGTGCATCCGTATTTACGGAAGCGTTGCTAGGCAACATGTTGATGACATCATTTGCAACCTCCCTCTTTTTGTACGGATCCGTATATACGGATGCAATACTGACCGTATTTATGGATACCCTTCCATATATACGGATGAAATACAGATGCCTACTGATCCGTATTTACGGACAGTATTTCGGAACAGATTAAAATACTGTCGTGTGCATGGGGCCTTAATAACAATCAAGCACACCTCTTAATATCTTTCTCACATCTTCGGCTGTCCATGCACCACTGAATGAAGTCTATGCCAGCTAACACCACTATAATTTACACCATTTTGTAGCGTAAATTATAATAAATACTGCGAGTGGTGGATGGACACACCACTTTTAAACATTGCTCAGTGTATTTGGACGGCGTCATAATATTTTACACAGGCCCATTGAACATGCTGCCATTAATTCTGATTCAACTCGATCAAAGGATGTTATATTGTTACAAGTCATTGTTTATGGGACAATGGCATATTGTTTAACCCCTTCATGACCAGGCCTGAAAAAGCCTCTGTCACCAGATTTTGCAACCCCTATCTGCTATTGTAGCAGATCGGCGCTGCAATGTAGATTACAGTAACGTTTTTATTTTTAAAAAACAAGCATTTTTGGCCAAGTTATGACCATTTTTGTATTTATGCAAATGAGGCTTGCAAAAGTCCAAGTGGGCGTGTATTATGTGCGTACATCGGGGCGTTTTTACTTCTTTTACTAGCTGGGCGTTCTGACGAGAAGTATCATCCACTTCTCTTCACAACGCCCAGCTTCTGGCAGTGCAGACACACAGCGTGTTCGAGAGATCACGCTTTGACGTCACTCACTTCCTGCCCCAGGTCCTGCATCGTGTCGGACGAGCGAGGACACATCGGCACCAGAGGCTACAGTGGATTCTGCAGCAGCATCAGCGTTTGCAGGTAAGTAGCTACATCGACTTACCTGCAAACGCCGATGCTGCTGCAGAATCAACTGTAGCCTCTGGTGCCGATGTGTCCTCGCTCGTCTGACACTATGCAGGACCTGTGAGTGACGTCACAGCGTGATCTCTCGAGAACACGGCTGTGTCTGCACTGCCAGAAGCTGGGCGTTCTGTAGAGAAGTGGATGATACTTCTCATCAGAGCGCCCAGCTAGTAAAAGTAGTAAAAACGCCCCGATGTACGCACATAATACACGCCCAGTTGGACTTTTACTGTAAACACGCCCAGTTGGACTTTTGCAAGCCTCATTTGCATAAATACAAAAATGGTCATAACTTGGCCAAAAATGCTCGTTTTTTAAAAATAAAAACGTTACTGTAATCTACATTGCAGCGCCGATCTGCTGCAATAGCAGATAGGGGCTGCAAAATCTGGTGACAGAGCCTCTTTAAAAGGCTATGTACACCTTCATTTATTATTGTTTTTTTTTTTTTATTAAATGAATGTATTTAGTGTTTTAAGGGACTTTCCAAATCACTTTTTACATTTTTTTTTTTTTTTACTTTAAGATATCTGTCCTTTTATGTAACCTGTATACATAAAAGCTGTATATTTCTGTCAAAGCTGGGGCCCCTTAGGTCAGCTGGGCTGTTAGCCCAGCTGAGAGCGGGTCCTGTGTGTTTCTGACACGCAGGATGTAGGTAATATCGATCACATCGGAGTTATGAAATAAGATGCGATCTTTATTATCTGGATCTGGTGTCAGAGCAGGGGCGTAGTTAGGGGGGGCAGGCGGGGCACAACGAAGAAAAGGAAGAGGGGGTGCGCGTTTCTTATTCATCCAGTTTCTTTTTCAGGGCCGAATAAGAAATCAACTTCAGGAACCTCCACAGTTGCCAACGTCCCGGCAAATTTCTGTCCCGCCAACTGCCATATTCACTTGTATCCACGTCCGCAGGATAGATACAATTGAATACTACGGCAGAGTAGGAAACAGTCCGCTCCCTGCGCATTTAATCAGTATTTTGAATCCGCATTTTGATGCAAAAACCAGGACTGGATCCTAAACACAGGGGAAATATAATGGAAAGATTTATAGTTCTACTCTTTGCATACACTTCAAAATACTGATCTAATCTGCAATGTGTGAATGAGCACACGATAACTGCAATTACGGAGGTTTTCAGGAGAAAAACGCTCCTAAATTTCTGAAGTACTGGCGTTTTGCGGGGCGTCTTTTACGGACGTAATTTGGAGCTGTTATTCATTGGAGTCAATGAAAAACGGCTCCAATTACATCCCAAGAAGTGTCCTGCACTGTTTTTGACGAGGCTGTAATTTTACGCGCCGTCTTTTGACAGCGATGCGTAAAATGACAGGTCGTCGGCACAGTACATTGTAAAGCCCATTGAAAGTAATGGGCAGATGTTTGCCGACATATTGGAGCCGTTTTTTCAGGCGTAATTCGAGGCGTAAAACGCCTCCATTACGTCTGAAAATAGGTCGTGTGAACCCAGCCTTACAGTACAGAGGCTGTATGTCTCTGTACTAAAGGAGCCGGACACGCTACATGCCAGTCCTTAAGACGCAGAAGATATCTAAGGCCTAATGCCACGGTTCCCCTTAGGCTATGTTCACACAGAGTATTTTTACAAGTTTTTTTACGCGGAAACCGCGCCACAAAACTAGTCAAAAACAGCTCGAAAATGCCTCCCATTGATTTCAATGGGATGCGGAGGCATCTTTTTGCCCACGAGTGGTAAAACCGCCTCGCAGGAGAAAGTAGTGACATGCCCTATCTTCGGGCGTCTACGCCTCTGACCTCCCATTGACTTCAATGGGAGGAGGAGAAAGCGTATTTCGCGGCTTTTTATGCCCGCGGTGGTCAATGTCCGTGGGCAAAAAACGACGCAAAAATCGACGTGAAGGGAGAGGAAAATCTGCCTCAAACTTCCAAACGGAATTTGAGGCAGAAATTCTGCCTGAAAAAAACCTGTGTCCACATGGAGTTTTTTTGCAAGAAGAAAATTCTGCCTGGAAAACCCAGCTCTGGTTTTTTTTATGTGGTTTTGCACCACAGGCGGTTTTTTTTTAACCTATTTCTTCAACAGGCAAAGGGAAAAACCGCGAGCGGTTTGACATAGAACGCGTAAAAAACGCGTCAGCCGTTTGTGGCGTTTTTTCCGTCTCCCATTTATTTCTAGGAGCTGTTGAGGTGGAAAACGCCTCAAGATACAGCATGCCGCTTTTTTTTCCCTGTGAGCGTTTTTTTCTGCTCGCGGGAAAAAACAAAAATGCCTCCACCACCAATTGAAAACAATTAGACGCAATTTTGACCATTTTTTGCTGTGGTTTCCGGGGAAAAAAAAACATATCAAAAGAACTCCGTGTGAACAGGGCCTAAAGGAACTGGAGTCTGGCAGAAATTCTTCTCGCCTAACCTTATATAAAAAAAATAAATACAAATAAATAAAAAACACAACACTTTCATATGCCCCATTATGGCATATAGACATCATAGTAAAGTCTGCTGGGTTGCATGGGCAGACTATTTAGACCGCTACCATATACTGCATTCCCTTTGCCAACTAAAGAAAACCAAGACATGTGAATGCACTCCAGACTGCAAGAAAAGAAGTAGGAAAGATATCCGATTCTACAGGATTTAATGAACAGAACTTTAGGGTCACACCGATAGCCTCAGCGACCGATTTGCATTACTTCATTAGGTCCACACAATAAGCAAACACCTTATTTTAATACGAAAATGAATAGACTTTCGCACCACTGTGCAGCCCAAACATATGTAACTATAAAAGGGACGGTCTGGAGAATTCTTGGCAGTGTCTTGTGGGGATGGATAGTCTTTAGTTGTAAGGTATAACACAAAACAAATGTTATTTTCTGCATTCCCTGCAAATATTAGACATATCACCCTAGGTACTTGGTTCTAGTTTCAAGACTTTCAATAGACAGTAGAAAAAAAACCAAAAACAGCCGGTTTCTAAGCGTACCGGTCCCTGGGGTTTGTCCAGCCCTGGGCTATAAAGTACACATGTATCTCACCTAGACACCTGGACTTCCCTGACAAAGCAGCAACACACGCGGAACTTCTCAATGGTATGGCAGTCAGTAATAATAACGCAACAATGTCACATCTAGTAAGGAGTGTAGGGTAAACGGGACCAAATAAACTACTGTAGCCCTCACATTAGGTTACATTCAGCAGTTCTTCTCCTTTTCCAGTAACAAGTCCAGGATAAAACACTTTTCTTAGAATAGGGGATATGAGGAAGGCTTGTCAGGGCAGATAAGTAGAAGAAAGCAGGACGTCCAGTCAATACAAAGTAACAATCCCTAACCGGCTCGCTTGTCCAGATGATTACCAAAACACAGACCGCGGGGAAAGAAGCTGTATATGTGGCAGGGAGAATAGGACAAGAGGAAGTCAACTACTCTGTTCTGTAGCAGGGACTTCTATGTCTGGATCCTTATCTCTCCAATAATGTGCAGGGTTTACAATGACAAGTCAAACACCCAGGACTATTCATAGGAGCCAACCTACCGACTAGGTTAGGAATAAGAACCTAAGCCAAATTCTCAGAAAGAACAACCCAGATATAGAAAATGCTACTAGACAGAACAAGTCCTACTATATAGAGACACGAAGAACTTGGTACATCATAGATCATGCTAAGCAGGCTACAACCACTGTATGGCTTGTACATGGAGACTAGATATTTTATACTATTTGCAGAACAGCTAGCAATGAATACATCATAAAGCCAATAACCAATGCAGGTCAGGCTAAAAGAGGGGCGATAAGAAACCTCTATAAGTGGCTGTAACACAATCATACACCCCAACAAACTACAGTAACTTCATGCTGGCTCTCACTCAGCAATAAGCAACTATCCAGCAAAACACCCCAATCTCCGATAGTAACACCTCAGTAGTGTGCCCCATTCATGGTGGTTACTTATAGCTGCGCAGGGGCCATCATTGGGGAGTCACTATCCCTCATAGATGGTATTCCTATCACTGAGGGGCATATTCGTGGACAGTTACATATTATTGTGGAGTTACTTTCAGTAGTCGGAGGGTTGAGGGCATTACCAGTAGGTTAGCTTACTGATCGGGCAGGGGGGGGGGGGGGGTGTCACCTTCTGGAATGAGGTACATGCATTAAGGGGTGTTTTAGAAGAGTCAATAACAAAGCCCTGTGACAGAAACTGATCAATTTACCCCACTTAGTGATCATAACTACCTAATAAGCTAAAATACAAGCCTAAATAGTTATGGTACCTTCCTTGATAACATGGTGCAATCCAAGATAGTGCCTTTCCAATAATACACAGTGCACCAGGATAGTACCTTTCCAGCAACGCACCGGGATAGTACCTTTCCAATAATACACAATGCAACGGGATAGTACCTTTCCAGCAACGCACAATGCACCGGGATAGTACCTTTCCAATAATACACAATGCACCGGGATAGTACCTTTCCAATAATATACAATGCACCGGGATAGTACCTTTCCAATAATACACAATGCACCGGGATAGTACCTTTCCAATAATACACAATGCACCGGGATAGTACCTTTCCAATAATATACAATGCACCGGGATAGTACCTTTCCAATAATACACAATGCACCGGGATAGTACCTTTCCAGCAACGCACAATGCACTGTGACAGCACCTTTTTAATAACACAAAATGCACCAGAATAGTACCTTTCCAACAACGCACCAGGATAGTATCTTTGCAATAACGTAATGCACCAGGATTGTACCTTTCCAATAAGGCACCAGGATATCTTTTCAATAACACACAATGCATTGGGATAGTACCTTTCCAATAATGCACCAGGATAATACCATTCCAATACTATACCATACTGAAGTACAATAACGTGCCATGTTTTGGTATACTGCCTTCCCAAGGAATGGTCTAAGATAGCACCTTCCTAATAACGGGCCACCATGCCATTTCTTGGGGTGCACTACTAGGACATACATATTGATTAGAATGTATCGTCGAAGAGTTCATTGAACCCCCGTAAGTGATTTTATCCCCCACAATAGTATGCCCAACTCAGTGATAAGTAACTCCCCAATAATACACCTCAATAGTGGGTAGAACCTTCCCAATATCTTCCCCCTTGGTACCATTACAGTCCACACCGGTAGCAGTTCTCAGTATATCCTGGTCACCAGTTTGAAGCCACATAATAAGAGAACTGAAGTCCTGGTCACCCAACTACTAGACAGTGACCCTTGGACCCTAGGTAACAAAAACAACTTACCCTGCAATAAGATAGGGATCCCTTCCACTAGAGCGCAGGAGTATGGCTAGCACAAGTCATAACCTCCTATATATTACTGTATAGGGTCCTAAAGTCTGCGAGTAGAACTTTTCCCTTCCACTGCCAGTTCTAGACTGTCCAGCTCTCCTTCTCCCTCACTCTCTTCGTTCTTCTTTATGTGGGACGCAGGGGGCAGCGTCATCCCCGTCAAAGCAAGTCCAGTCTCCAAACACCCGCCCCTTCCACAGCCCGGACGGGGGCGGAGACGAGTTCCAGACTGGTAATTACGCCGTGACCTGCTTGTTTGTGCGGGATTCACGCCTCGCGCGCTCCAGGCAGGTTACGCCGTGTTCTCTTGTGGAACTCTCTGCGGTCTAGTCCTGAGTGTTCATCTGCCTGAAGTGCAAGAACCGGGGACGTACACGTACGAAACCAACGCTTCCCAGGCTGTAGTAATGCACTACATGCTGAGCCTGTCCCCGGTAATCACCCCAAACCCTCCCTCCCCCCCCATCATCCACTCGCCGGGCACTGGCAGCTCCGGGTGTGTGCTCCGACCACAGACAGAAGAAAAGGAGTAGCTGACAAGCCGGGTTCTGCGTCACTGCGAGGGCAGCGGTGCTAGAAACAACAACAGCGGAGACGGTGGTGGTGGGAGAGGGGGGACCCGGCGCTCTCCTTCCTCTTAATCCTCCTCCTCTTCCAGGCGGCGCGCAGGGCCGCTCTCACGTCGTGCATGCGCGGCCCGGTCTCTGTCAGCTACTTGTTACCTCAGCCGAGGGCTCGCCGGGGTCTGACAATGTCCGCCAGCTGCTGGATTGCCTGCCAAGAGCTGCCAGTGTGGTTACTTACTGTAGCTGAATTAATGTATAATAAGTAATTATTATGTGGCGCTGTCTATGTACAGGCGTAGCAGAGCTGACCGTGTCATTGAACTGTTTCTTTTATGCACCTTGGAAAGTTCTTACTATGGGAAAACCACTGTGACAACTCAATGGGGCACATGGCCGTCACTGCTGAAGATTTATTAAAACTGGTGCAAAAGAAAAGTGCCGCAGTTGCCTATAGCAGCCAATCCGCTTCCAGCTCTTTTCAGTGTCCCCTTTATTTAACTCTTTCCCGTCGCAGCTATTTTTCAGATTTTCGGGTTTTTCCTCCCCACTTTCCAAAAGTCATAAAGAAAAAAAAAATTCCGTCTATATAGCTTTATGAGGACTTAATTTTTGAGGGACGAGTTGTATTTTTTTATGGTGCCATTTATTTTACCATATAATGTACTATCAAGCAGCAAAAACTTCTTTGTGGGGTGAAAAAAAAAAAACATTCCTCCGTTGTTTTTTGGGCTTTGTTTTTGTGGCATTCACCGTGCAATTAAAATGACTAACTTTATTCTAAGGCCTGATTCACCCGAACGTATTAAACATGTTTCAATGGACCGTGGGAAAAGAGGACGTGTCCTATCTTTTCACGCATCCCCCCCATAGACTCAACTATGGTGGATGCGTGACATCGCGTCCCGCAGCGCTGAGCACGGATACACCTCGGCCGTGAAAAACTGCCTTTTTTCACGTCCGAGATGCGCAGCGTTCCTGTGAATCAGGCCTAAGGGTCATTACAATTAGGCTGGGTTCACACGACCTATTTTCAGACGTAAACGAGGCGTATTATGCCTCGTTTTACGTCTGAAAATAGGGCTACAATACGTCGGCAAACATCTGCCCATTCATTAGAATGGGTTTGCCGACGTACTGTGCAGACAACCTGTAATTTACGCGTCAGCTGTCAAACGACGACGCGTAAAATTACAGCCTCGTCAAAAGAAGTGCAGGACACTTCTTTGGACGTTTTTGGAGCTGTTTTCTCATAGACTCCAATGAAAACAGCTCCAAAAACGGACGTAGAAAACGCCGCGAAAAATGCGAGTTGGTCAAAAAACGTCTGAAAAGCAGGGTCTGTTTTCCCTTGAAAACAGCTCTGGATTTTCAGACGTTTTTGGTCACTACGTGTGCACATACCCTTACATCCATGACACATTTATGTCGTTTTATATTTTACTACTTTTAAAAGGGAAAAGCTAAATTCTGAGAGCCATAAATTGTCGTTTTTCTTTTATTATATTTGTTTGTGGGAGGATGTGGCCAAAAAAATATGGCATTTTAACTTTTTTTTTTTTACAGCGTTCAGTGTGTTAAATAAAGTTATATTGTAATAGTTCAGACTTTTATGAACATGGCGATGTCAGTTATGTTTATTTTTGTTTTAAAATGGGAAAAGTTTAGTGTTTTTTAACTTTTTTTTTTTTTTAATATTTTTTTTCTACATTAAAAAAAAACCCCTTTAACTGATTTTTACGTTTTTTAATTTTTTTTTTCATTTACACTAGTCCCCTTAGGGGGCTTGTACCATTCGATCGCTTGCACTACATACACTACCGGTCACGTTTTAGACCGCCTCAATTTTTCCAGTTTTTATTGATATTTACACAGTTTAATGACCGCCAATACGCCTTTTCACGGTGGCCATTAAGGGTACTTATGCCAGAGTGCCCCCTCTTCACGGCGCACTGACATAGGCCCGGCACAGGTGTCCTGTGCCGTCTACAGCGGGTGTCGGACGGTCTGAAGACAGCCGGACACCTGCTCTAACGAGTGGGATAGATTTCAATATCGATCTCGCCCGTTTAACCCCTTAGATGCTGCACTCCATAGCAAGCGCCGCATCCAAGTGGTTTTGGAGGGAGGGAGCACCCTCTCCCACCCCATCGGCACCCTGCAATCGCAGGGTGCCAATGGCTTCTATGGCAGCCGGGGGCCTAACAAAGGCCCCCAGGTCTGCCTGTGGTAGATGCCTACTAAGCCATGCCTGAGGGATGACCGAGCAGGTGTCTGTCCGTTTTACACTGACCGGCAATAATACGCTGCAATATAGAAGTATTGCAGTGTATTATAAAAGCGATCAGAAGATCACATAGTGAAGTCCCCTAGTGGGACTAAAAATAAAGTTAATAATAAATTAAAATACCAAATAAAAAAAATGAAAAACCCACTTTTTCCCTTATATAATACGAAAAAACAAATTAAATATTTTTTTAGAACATTACACATATTTGGTATCGCTGCGTCCGTAACGACCCCACTTGTAAAGCGATTACGTTATTTAACCCGCACAGTGAACGCCATAAAAAAACTGCCAGAATTGCTGTTTTCTGTTCATCCTGCCTTCAAAAAAAATGTGATAAGTGATCAAAATGTCGCATGTACTCCAAAATGGTGCCAGTAACAACTAGAAGTTGTCCTGCAAAAAACAAGCCCTGATACAGCTGCATCGGCGTAAAAATAAAACAATTATGGCTCTTAAAACATGGAGACACAAAAACAAATAATTTTGAAAAAAAAGTTTTTACTGTGTAAAAGTAGTAAAAAATCTATATAAATTTGGTATCACCACAATTGTAATGACTCACTGAATAAAGTTATGTTGTTTATACCACAGAATAAACGGCGTAAATCTAAGACGCAAAAAAATGTGGCGAAATGGATGGTGTTTTTTTTTCTATTACCCCCCCAAAACAGTTAATCAAGGTTAATCAATAAATTATATGTAGCCCAAAACGGTGCTATTAAGAAATACAACTTGTCCCGCAAAAAACAAGACCTTATACAGCCATGTCGATGCAAAAATAAAAAAGTTCTAGCTCTTTTAATGCGATGATGGAAAAATGCAAAAAATAGCTTGGTTATTAAGGGTTCAAAAAGGCTGGCCATTAAGGGGTTAATGTCTCAAATGTACTTTGAATTGAAAGCATAGAAGAAATAAACAAGTTAAGATGAATAGAAATAATGGATTAACTTTGTTTCAACAAATTAAATCTCTATTTTTGAATCTTCAAAGTCGCCACCACTGGCTGATATAACCACTGCACACAAGCGAGGCATTCTTTCTACAATTGCATTCAGAAATTTCTTCCCAACGTTGTTGCAGAAGTTCCCACAAATGGGCTGCACTTGGAGGCTGCTTTGCTTTCATCCTTCTGTCCAGTTCATGCCAAACAAGCTCAATGGGGTTTTTTAAGTCTGGAGACTGTGCCGGCCATTCCATTCTTTGAAGCCTATCGGCTTCTTCTTGTCTTCTTAGGTAGTTCTGACGTAATCTAGAAGTAGGTTTTGAATCGGTATTGCTGTAATATGAAACCCTAACCAAGTAAGCATAAACCAGAGTGTATTGCGCATCAAAATGTTGTGGTAGCCCTTTTTGTCCAGTGTGGCAGTAACCCTGTGCAACTTGCCATCTCTGGATTCAGCAAAAGAGCCCCAGACAATCATGCTTCCTTCTTCATGTTTGACAGTTGGTGTTATACATCCTTTCACGAGCTCGACGAAATACAAAAACCCTGCGTGATGTTTCCAAGTGCCTTTTGATGTTATAGGAAATTACTGAGTGCCACCTTGGCTTTCTCTGCAATTTCTCTGTAGGACAGACCTACACTTCTAAGACGATGTTCACATGCTTAAAGAGGCTCTGTCACCAGATTTTGCAACCCCTATCTGCTATTGCAGCAGATAGGCGCTGCAATGTAGATTACAGTAACGTTTTTATTTTTAAAAAACGAGCATTTTTGGCCAAGTTATGACCATTTTTGTATTTATGCAAATGAGGCTTGCAAAAGTCCAAGTGGGTGTGTTTAAAAGTAAAAGTCCAAGTGGGTGTGTGTAAAAGTCCAAGTGGGCGTGTATTATGTACGTACATCGGGGCGTTTTTAATACTTTTACTAGCTGGGCGTTCTGATGAGAAGTATCATCCACTTCTCTTCAGAACGCCCAGCTTCTGCCAGATCACGCTGTGACGTCACTCACAGGTCCTACATCGTGTCAGACGAGCGAGGACACATCGGCACCAGAGGCTACAGTTGATTCTGCAGCAGCATCAGCGTTTGTAGGTAAGTAGCTACATCGACTTACCTGCTAACGCCGATGCTGATGCAGAATCAACTAAAGCCTCTGGTGCCGATGTGTCCTCGCTCGTCCGACACGATGCAGGACCTGTGAGTGATGTCACAGCGTGATCTGGCAGAAGCTGGGCGTTCTGAAGAGAAGTGGATGATACTTCTCGTCAGAGCGCCCAGCTAGTAAAAGTATTAAAAACGCCCCGATGTACGCACATAATACACGCCCAGTTGGACTTTTACTTTAAACACGCCCAGTTGTACTTTTGCAAGCCTCATTTGCATAAATACAAAAATGGTCATAACTTGGCCAAAAATGCTCGTTTTTTTTTAAATTAAAACGTTACTGTAATCTACATTGCAGCGCCTATCTGCTGCAATAGCAGATATGGGTTGCAAAATCTGGTGACAGAGCCTCTTTAACAAAAAACGGCTGAAAATACGGAGCTGTTTTCAGGCAAAAACAGCTCCTGAATTTCAGACATTTTTGCAAGTACTCGCGTTTTTTGCGGCATCCATTACGGACGTAATTGGAGCTGTTTTTCAATGGAATCAATGAAAAACGGCTCCAAAGAAGTGACATGCACTGACGCGGGCGTATTTTTACGTGCCATCTTTTGATAGCGACGCGTAAAATTACACCTTGTCTGAACAGAACATCGTAACACCCTTTGCAAGCAATGGGCAGATGTTTGCCGACGTAATGGAGCCGTCTTTTCAGGCGTAATTCGAGGCGTAAAACGCCTCCATTACGTCTGAAAACCGTGCGTGTGCACATACCCTGAGGGTTATAATTCTGTCTGTGTCTTTTGTTAATTGTCTTTTTCTTGCCATTATGATAGAAATGTGCTCTGTCCTGAAGAGCAAAATTGTCCGAATCCTGCCCTACAAGGTGTTGTAATGCAGTCTGTTCCAACACTGGTTATATGGAATCAGAGATTTTGAAAGTAATCCCCAAAAGTTGGGACACCTGTAGGAATGGTTTGTGTCCAATTTCAAACCATAATTTGCTTTCTGTGCTGCAGAGCCGCTGTCCTTGATGTCTTCCCTGAAAAAACCCCATTGGTTAAAATCAGAAATTCAGACACTTGCGTTTGAGGTTAAAATTCTTATTTTTTGTTTTCAGCTTACCTTTGAACTGTTTCACGTTATTTGCTGTACTAGAACTGTTAATTTAAAAAATGACTGGAAAAATTGAGGTGTTCTAAAACTTTTGACCGGTAGTGTGTATATACTGCAATACTGATGTATTTCAGTATATCGTGTTTGACAGGCACCCATTAAGCCCTGCCGGGGGAATACAAAGATGGCAGACTTGGGGGCCTTCATTAGGCCCCCAGGCTGCCATATTAACTATTGGCACACCGCGATCATGTCAGAGGGGCTGTCAGGAGGTCACCACCCTCTTTATAACACTTTAGATGCCTCGATCCCGCTCCTTAACGTGATGTATCGGCTGTAACATAAATTCAACACCCGTGTTGTATGGAGTGGGCTTAGTATACGTCGGGTAGGGGTTAATGAAAGCTGCAATCTTATTGTCTTTGGACAACTACTACACTTTTTCTGTGCACGAGTTTTGATAAATCTCAGGTTGTGCTGCCACATTTTCCCTTATAAATTGCACACTGACTGGGAGAGCCCATCTTCCTCGTTTTTTGGTGGTAGGGATCATTTAACACAATTTTTTTCTCTCTGCAATTATGACAAAAACAGCATACTTGTATTGCTCTCCCCCATTGTAATGACATGAGACGAGCCTCAGGGTATGTTCACACGGCCTATTTTCAGACGTAATTCACTCGTTTTACGCCTCGAATTACGCCTGAAAAGACGGCTCCATCTGCCCATTGCTTGGAATAGGTTTTACGATGTTCTGTTCAGACGAGGTGTAATTTTACGCGTCTCTGTCAAAAAACGGCGCGTAAAAAGACGCCTGCGTCAATGAAGTGCATGTCACTTCTTTGGACGTTCTTGGAGCCATTTTTCATTGACTCCATTGAAAAAAAGCTCCAATTACGTCTGTAATGGACGGCGCGAAAAACGTGAGTACTTGCAAAAACGTCTGAAATTCAGGAGCTGTTTTCGCCTGAAAACAGTTCCGTAATTTCAGACGTATTTTGCATTTACGTGTGAACATACCCTAATAGAGTCAGCTCTGCTTCGTTTTTATATGGTTCCTGTTGACCTTGGTAGGAGCCTTATTCAAGTGTATACAGATCAGAATCCTCATCAGCTAATGTCTGGGAGAATGGAGGATTGGTGCTCTATAGTGAAGAAACTGAGCAATGACCCTGATTAACCCTTTCGCTGTCCGTGGTTTCAGCATATATTGCATCTCTGGTAGCTGGAATATTTTTCACGTGTCTGACTGACAAATAACCTGAATTATAAAGTAAAAAGAAATCATATTACACCCACATACTTTCTGAAAGTTCGCACCTTGCATATTGTTAAAATGCTACCCAGAGCCATGCACTCACAAGCAACACCTTATAAAAATAAAAAAAAAGGAGAAAATAAAACTTAAAGGGGTTTTCCCACGTGGGACATTTATCACATATCCACAGGATATGTCATAAATGTCAGATAGATGCGGGTCCCACCTCTGGGACCCGCACCTATCTCTAGACCCCTAAACCCCGTTCTAGCTTTGTCTGCTATCACGGACTCCCAGCCACTTCCTGACATCATGTTCGGGAGATACAAAAACAGTGTAGCCCGCTGAGCTACCCTGTTTCCGTAGCTCCCATAGTAGTGAATACCAGTTACTGAAACAGCGTAGCATGCGAGCTACGTTGTCTCCGTACCAACCATTAAGTTCTATGGGGCTTACGAAAACAGCGTATCTCAGCGAGCTACGCTGTTTTCACCTTCATGTTCGGAAATCAGCCAACACGCACAGAGGTAGAACAGGCTTTAGGGGCTCCGTTCTAGAGATAGGTGCGAGTCCCAGAGGTGGGACCCGCATCTATCTTATATTTATAACAGGACCCGCATCTATCTGACATTTATGACATATCCTGTCATACAACTTGGAGAAAGTAACAATGTGGAAGGGAATAAATAGCCAAAAAATGACTGTACCCCAAAACCAAATATATATACAGGGTGGGCCATTTATATGGATACACCTAAATAAAATGGGAATGGTTGGTGATATTAACATCCTGCTTGTGGCACATTAGTATATGGGAGGGGGGAAACTTCAAGCTGGGTGTTGACCATGGCGGCCATTTTGAAGTCGGCCATTTTGTATCCAACCTTAGTTTTTTCAATGGGAAGAGGGTCATGTGACATCAAATTTATCGAGAATTTCACAAGAAAAACTATGGTGTGCTTGGTTTTAACGTTACTTTATTCTTTCATGAGTTATTTACAAGTTTCTGACCACTTATAAAATGTGTTCAAAGTGCTGCCCATTGTGTTGGATTGTCAATGCAACCCTCTTCTCCCACTCTTCACACACTGATAGCAACACCGCAGAAGAAATGCTAGCACAGGCTTCCAGTATCCGTAGTTTCAGTTGCTGTACATCTCGTATCTTCACAGCATAGACAATTGCCTTCAGATGACCCCAAAGATAAAAGTCTAAGGGTGTCAGATCGGGAGACCTAGGGGGCCATTCAACTGGCCCACCACGACCAATCCACTTTCCAGGAAACTTCATCTAGGAATGCTCGGACCTGACACCCATAATGTGGTGGTGCACCATCTTGCTGGAAAAACTCAGGGAACGTGCCAGCTTCAGTGCATAAAGAGGGAAACACATCATCATCATCAATTTCAGATATCCCGTGGCCTTGAGGTTTCCATTGATGAAGAATGGCCCCACTATCTTTGTACCCCATATACCACACCATACCATCAATTTTTGTGTTCCAACAGTCTTGGAGGGATCTATCCAATGTGGGTTAGTGTCAGACCAATAGCGGTGGTTTTGTTTGTTAACTTCACCATTCACATAAATGTTTGCCTCATCACTGAACAAAATGTTCTGTGTAAACTGAGGGTCCTGTTCCAATTTTTGTTTTGCCCATTCTGCAAATTCAGTGCGCCGATCTGGGTCATCCTCGTTGAGATGCTGCAGCAGCTGGAGTTTGTAAGGGTGCCATTTGTGAGTAGCTAATATCCGCCGAAGGGATGTTCGACTGATGCCACTCTCCAGTGACATGCGGCGAGTGCTACGCTGTGGGCTCTTGCTGAATGAAGCTAGGACAGCCACTGATGTTTCTTCATTAGTGACAGTTTTCATGCGTCCACATTTGGGCAAATCCAACACTGAACCAGTTTCACGAAACTTGGCAAGCAGTTTGGAAACTGTAGCATGGGAGATGGGTGGTCTCGTAGGGTGTCCTGCATTGAAATCTGCTGCAATGACGCGGGTACTGCGTTCACCAGACATCAACACAATTTCTATCCGCTCCTCACGTGTTAACCTCTGCGACATGTCAATGGCTGTAAACAAAGAGAAACTTGTAAATAACTCATGAAAGAATAAAGTAACGTTAAAACCAAGCACATCATTGTTTTTCTTGTGAAATTCTCGATAAGTTTGATGTGTCACATGACCCTCTTCCCATTGAAAAAACTAAAGTTGGATAAAAAATGGCCGACTTCAAAATTGTCGCCATGGTCAACACCCAGCTTGAAAAGTTTCCCCCCTCCCATATACTAATGTGCCACAAACAGGAAGTTAATATCACCAACCATTCCCATTTTATTTAGGTGTATCCATATAAATGGCCCACCCTGTATATATATATATATATATATATATATATATATATATACACACACACACAATATATACTCCGAAACACTGAAATTGCAACAAAGAAGGGAAAGTTTTGGAATTGTGGAAATCACAGGATTGATAGACCTGTTAATGATATGTAAATGATAAAAAAAAATTGGAAATAAAATATTCCAGACATCTTGAGTTATTCAGTATTAACTATGAGTGCCGCGCGCAGAAATACACACACTTACACGCCTTGACATGTTATCAATGAGGTTATTAATAGTTGTCAGAGGAATGTTATGCCACGCTGAATGCACTATGGCACGCAAATCATCAAAATTGGCTGCTGGCAGCTCCCTTTGCAATTGCCGATCAATGACGTCCCAGATTTATTCAATGGGAGATAAGTCCGGAGACGCGCCAGGCCATGATCGCACATTTAGGCCATGCAGGCTGCTCATAGTAGCACAAGCAATATGTGGCCTGGCGTCCTGTTGGAAAACGGCTTCTAGGACTCTTTGGAGAAATGGCCGTACCACTGGTTCCAAGACCAAATCAATGTAATGCTGAGCTGTTAGTGTACCTGAAATGAAGATTAGAGGGGTCCAGCTACCGTACATTATGCCACCCCACACCATAATCTCGGGAGTAGGACCAGTGTGGCGTTCCCTTGTGAAGGCCTCTTCATGGCGTTGCCCACGTGGTCTTCAGACTAATCTCCATCTATCATTGCATCCGAGACAAAAGCGAGGCTCATCGCTAAAAAGGATTGACCTCCATTGCCATCTGTACCGCACCAATGGTAGCCTTTGAGAGCAGTAATTTATGCGTACAGCAATTTTTTGCCCAAAACCCACGTCATAATTTTCTTAACAACATAGATGAGGTGGAGATGATGACGTTTAGGGCCTTGTGCTGCATATGGGGTTAGAGAAAAAGCTGTATATTAAGCAATACTCTGGCTATGTCCCATGGTACAAAAACCTGGCTGTGTACATCGCATAGATGGCATTGTATAGCGCTTACGTGTTATCAATGCCCTAATATCTGGGAGTCTGGAAGGAGAGGGGCCAATCCTATCTGCCCCAAACTGTCATAATCTACGCTGGAACAGAGGCCGCCATTATTGTACCAGGGCAACACTTTCCCAATGTTAGTACATACTTGCCATTCCTGAAACCTAATCTATTACTACTAAGGATAAGTTCACATGTAGCATCACAGGCCATGATCCTGTCCCTGCGCTGTGTACAGAACGTATCCCAACTCCCATGCAGCAGAAAGAGGGAGCTATAATGCTATGTGACTCTTTGCTTTGGTAGCCTAATGGGAGCTAGCGTTGGCCCCATGGTCTCCAAATTGCTCCCTTATTTTAATGTTAAAATTTTTGGCTTTTAAATCAGATCAAGTTAAATGTGCTAGCCTCAGCTGTGATCGAGTGTTGTAGTTAGTACAAAATTGACTTTGACTGCAAACACTGATTCCTTTCCATGGCAGGAAAGCATTAAAGTGTTCCTATTATAAGAAAAGTCAACTGTAGATGGATATTGAATGTAGTGCAGCAAGAAATTTGGGGGGGAATTTGCTAGGACTGCTGTTTTATACACCAGTCTTAAAGTATGTTCACACACAGTGGTTTCAGACATAATTCGGGCCGTTTACGCCTCGAATTATGCCTGAAAAAACGGCACCATTACGCCTCCAAACATCTGCCCATTGCTTGCAAAGGGTTTTACGGTGTTCTGTTCCCACGAGGCTTAATTTTACGCGTCGCTGTCAAAATATGGCACGTAAAAAAGACGCCCGCAAAAAAGAAGTGCAGGATACTTCTTGGGACGTTTTTCGAGCCGTTTTTCATTGACTCCATTGAAAAACAGCTCCAATAACGGACGTAAAATACGCAGCGAAAAACGCGGGTTGCTAAAAAAAACGGCTGAAAATCAGGTGCTGCTTTCCCTTGAAAACGGCTCCGTATTTTCAGACGTATTTTGCTAAGCGTGTGAACATACCATTAGGCTGAATTCACACGCGGCAGTGGCCTATTCTCCTGAATGTAACTTGCAGAAATCCATGTGCTTTTCCACCAAAACAACACCAATGAGCCAAATCTGCCACGTGCGCTTTCGACCTTAAACTAAGCGACGGAGTAAAATACACCAAATTTATTAAGCGATGCATTCCTCTTAATACATTTGGTGCATCTTTTCTTTTCCGTTTGCCAGAAAAACAAATCTACGAATGCTACGAGCAGGCGCAGATTTGCGCTATAATTCACTCCAATTTCTGTCTTAAACTATAGTAAATCTGTCAATCAATAGACATTGCCCCCTCCTGCTAAATCTCGTTGACTTTTCTGGCCACTTTTCAGAAGTGGCGAGAAGCATAAAACTTCAAAAAGTTGCAAATCATTGCGCAAATATGCTGCAAAAACGTGTGACTTTTAACGCGACAAAAATGCCATAAAGCTGTTAATAATTTCCCTACTATGTGTCTAACCTGTGTTGAGTGGACGGACTGCTCCAGATGTCTCTCACATCAAGTCGTATCACGGAGAGAAAGAAACTGTAGATGCATCTCCTTCCTCCCTCTCTACTAGTTCTTGTATTGTTATATATGTTTTAAGGGACTGGGGAGGTTTCTCAACAGGTAGTGAAAGAGTAACTGCATGTAATATATAATAGCATGCTTCATGTATTCATATGTACTACTGCTTTATGCAAAAATATTATAATGATAGGTACGCTTAATTAAATTAGGGCTTTGAAGTAGTATTACTTTGTAATAGATGATTTACTGTACTAACAAGTTGTGTCGTGTTACATCTATAAAGTTAAACTGATAAACTAGGCAACTGCCCTCAGAGTAAATAGAATAAAAAATAGCAACAGAAAGAGCCACGCTGGGTGTACACCACCAAAATGATTATATCAATTTATTAAGGAAGGGAGGAAAGGAGGGAAAATTGTGTGGCTCACAAAATAAAATATTTTATTATTGTAATCAATTAAATATCAATTGTCAAACGGTGTTCCCTATTTCTGCACTACGGACTGGTGAGTCCAATTTAACAGAACCTCTTCCGTAAGTCAACCAGTTTCACAACTCAACAAGTGTCAAAATATCTTGGTCCCTTGTCTACAGCTAAAGAGCCTGGAGGCTATCTAGAATTAGATGCAGTATTGATTGTCAGTTTTTATGTGACCTGCCTAGGATTGACACTATATTGTAGAGTGTGTTGTAAAACTAAATCCTGTACATGCACTAGGTTGGAGACATAGCACTTGGTATACAAATGCATTGACACCATCTAGGAATTGCTGAATTATTCCATCATTTAAATAATAAACAAACATGCAACTGATGCCTGCAATGCAGCAAAGTCTCTCCACTGGGCTGTAATATCAAAGCCCAGCAGTGGAGAGGCCCCACTGTGAGGTGATAGGATGCATTGTCTGCAGCAGTATCATCCGTATTCGGGCGCACAATGAGAATGGCAGGTAAAGAACCTAGCGAAAAGTGCTATTGAGCACTCCGCTCTGACAGCAGTGAGATCATAGTCAGTAACAATATCATCTGTGCTGGGGTAAGTGCAAAGAACAGAAATAGCAGATCTAGTGGTGAGTATGCTCTGGATGCATTCAACCTTACACCACAAAACCCATGTAGCGGTAATCGTGGAGTGCAACGCCGGTGAATATAATGAATTTACATACACGGCTACAAGCTAGGCTTGCTGTATGGAGTAGGCACACGGTGCGTGTCACTGATTGACAGAGCCGGACGATTAGAGCTAAGGTTGAATTGACATTGGATAAACTAAAAAGTGTTTGAAACACCCGATGCGCGTTTCGCCGGCATTTCCAGTTTCTAGGAGTGACGACCGCCAAACATGCGGCCCTCGAATAGGAGTATTATTTGATTGACAGGTGACCATGCCAATCAAGAAGGAATAAATGGATTACGATGTGTCAGTGTGATGTGTAAGTGAGCTGAGTGATAGACAGTTTGTCAGGCCAATCAAAAGGAGTTAAAAAAAAAATAATTACAATGGATCTATGGAAAAGCACTTGTGTATTAAAATTTGTTAGGTTAGAATTGATATGATGTAAATGTCATAATAGTATATCCATAATATATGTTTATTTGAAAATATATAATAGTGCAATATTTTAATGCTATAGTACAAAATAATCTCCTATAGGCTTTTTTTCTGTTATTTCTTGAATAGATATAGGAATAAAATATAACAAATAAAATAAAAATTAGACTAAAAGAAATATAATAAAAGTGGAAAAATGAGAATGAATATATCCAATAGAGGGGATATAAGTAATACTTGTGGAATTATGATGAACTGTTTACAAAAAAACAACCAAAACTAAAGCTTTCATTCAGACCATGGGGATTGACAGAATTCATACGGAAAATCCATTGACTCTCTCTTTTCAAGAGAGCTTCATCCAAACTGCCACCTCTAATACCCAGACTATGCCCTATTATGGATATACTGTTATGACATTTACATCATATCAATTCTAAGTGCCTACCTAATCTGATCGGCGCTGTAATGTAAATAACAACAGGGCGTGTTTTTACTTTTTACCAACTGGGCGTTGTGAAGCGAAGTGTATGACGCTGACCAATCAGTGACCAATCAGCGTCATACACTTCTCATTGTTCCAGCCCAGCATGATCCACAGCACAGCGTGATTATGCAGTGAAAGAAGCTGGGCTGGAACAATGAGAAGTGTATGACGCTGATTGGTCAGCATCATACACTTCTCATTACAACGCCCACTTGGTAAAAAGTAAAAACACGCCCAGTTGTCTATTAAGAAACGAATTAGCATAAATCTAAAATTGTTTATAACTTGGTCAAAAATGATAGTTTTTCAAAATAAAAAACACTGTTGTTATCTACATTACAGCACCGATCAGATTACGTAGGCGATAGGGAATTCATAATCTGGTGACAGAGCCTTTTTAAAGGAAAGGTGTCATTAAAAAAAATGATTTTTATTATTTTATGTGTTTTTATTTATTTTAATATTATATTTAATTTATATATTTTTTTACATTGCAGTTTTTTTTTTATTAACACTTTTTTTTATGGGCGCTGCCATTTTTATTGCTTCGGTCTATGTGTCCCTTCACGACACATACACAGATGCATTACGGCAGCTACTGGGCATAAGACATAGGATCGGCTCCCGTCCCTATATCCTATGCTTCTGATGTTCTAACTCTGAACTGTGCATGTTCACAGTGACCAGCGTAGAAGCTGGTTTGTGGGGGAAAGCCGGCGCCACCTTAAGGTAAGGTGTGTGTGCATGCATGCAGGGGGTGTGTCACATTGGGTACGTGGATCCACTGGGCTGTACCGCCTTAACGGTATGGCAGCTGGCCAACAGGATGCAGGTCACAGACTATAGTTCATATAGAGTACCTGTGGCAGCTCGGACAGTGGCAAGACAGGTTCGGCTGGGACTAGGCAGCAGGCAGACGTCAGGCGTGGTATACAGCACAGCACGACTTCAGCTCAACACGGCACTTGACCAAGATAGCACGGGACATGGTTACAGGAACGGGGAACACAGAGAACTGGAAAACGCTAGGAGACCATTTGCTTAGACAAAATTTGGGTACGACAACAACGCTCAGGCATTGCAGGAAAGGGCTCGGCCCTTCTTATACTACAGGGTGCTCATGGGCTAATTTAGTACTAATTTCCTACGGGACCCGGCTGGGAGAAGCGGAAATGAGCGCTGGTGTCTCCTCAGGAGGAGATGGGGACCAGCGCTCACAGTTCCATGGCTGCAGGCGTCAGGAGGTGAGTGAACCTGACGGCCTGTGGCCATGGGCATGACAGTATCCCCCCTCTTACGCCCCCTCCTCTTGAGGCCAGAACGAGAGGGGAACTTCTTCAGGAAGGTAGGGGCATTGAAGTTCTCTTCTGACTCCCAGGACCTCTCTTCAGGACCAAACCCCTTCCAATCCACCAAATAAAAGGTTCTTCCACCCACTCCTTTGGTGTCCAGGATCTCCTTTACCTCAAAAGTCTCTGATGAAATGCTGGGAGCCACTGTAGGAGTGGAAGTCTTGGAGTAGCGGTTCAAGATCACCGGCTTCAGCAGGGAGACATGGAAGGAGTTGGGCATCTTGAGGGAGGCAGCCGAAGCTTGTAGGAAACAGGGTTGATTTGTTGCAAAATCTTGAAGGGTCCAAAGAACCTGGGAACAAACTTGTACAATGGCACCCTCAGCCGGATATTCCTAGTGGACAGCCAGACCTTAGTACCTGGAAGGAACTGGGGAGACTCTCGTCTTCTTGTGTTTGCCTTTCTCTTCATGCGGTCGACCGCCAGCAGAATAGAAGATCGAGTCTGCTCCGAGATCTGTAGAACGTCCTTGAATGCAGAGTCAGCTGCAGGCACCTGGGACGTAGTGGAAACATGAAGAGGTATACGAGGGTGTTGGCCATAGACAATGAAGAATGGACTCTTAGCAGTGGACTCACTAGTATGGTTGTTGTAGGAGAACTCAGCCCAGGGAAGCAGCTGCAGTCAGTCATCATCCTGCCTGGAGATAAAGTGTCGTAGATAGTTCTCCATAATCTGGTTTATTCTCTCGACTTGATCATTGGACTGGGGATGGTAGGCAAAGGAAAAGTCCAACTTCACACCAAGGAGTACACAGAGGGCTCTCCAGAACTCGAGGTGAACTAAACCCCCCGATCCGATACAATATGTAGAGGTAAGCCGTGCATACGGAACATGTGTTGGACGAAGAGATTGGCCAGTCGGGAAGCCAAAAGTAGGCCGGTGTAATGTCCGTGGCTGCGGGCTGTCAGCTCCAACCTCACCCTGACAGCCGCAGCCATGAGTTGGCAAGCACTGGTCTCAGCCTCCTCCTCAGGAGACGCCAGCGCTCGTGTCCACTCACCTTAGCCGGATCCGTAGGGATCTTAAAGGGGCAGCGCGCACACAGGACCTCGTTGATGAACTTTGACCCGTGAGTACCCAGGACTATAAGAGGGGTCCAGCCCCCTAGTTCTATGCCTGAGCGTTGTTGTGTTCCCTAGTTTGTCTATGTGATGGCCTCCTAGTGTGTTTCCTGTTCCAGTCCCTGTACCTATACCTGTTTCCAGTTCCTGTTCCTAGCAATCCATACCTTCCTGGTCTAGCACTGTGCTGTGACAAAGTCGTGCCATGCTGCATCCACGTCTGACCTGCTTCACCTCGCCTGACGTCCGCCTGCTACCTAGTCCCAGCCGAGCCTGCCCTGCTGCTGTCTGAGCTGCCACAGGTACCTATAGACCCTCACCTGCTCCCTGTTGGCCAGCTGCCTTACCGCCAAGGCGGTATGGCCCAGTGGGTACACACCCTTCGTGACAGCCAGTCAGTGGAACGAAATGAGCCATTTTGGAGAATCGGTCCACCACCACCCAGACTGTACTGCAACCAGCAGAGAGAGGCAGGTCTGTGACAAAGTTCATAACAATATGTTGCCAGGGGGCATCGGGCGCAGGCAATGGCTGGAGCAGGCCCGTGGGTTTGGAGTGGGCAACCTTATTTGCTGCACACACCGTGCAGGAGGAGACAAAGTCTGTGATGTCTTTGGGCAGCGCGAGCCACCAGAACTGATGAGCGATCAGGTCTCAGGTCTTACGGACCTGCCAATTTGGAACTGTGTCCCCAGCGGAAGATTCTCTTTCTGTCCGACAGACGAACAAAAGTCCTCCCCGGGGGAATGTCTCTAACTTACAGACGGTTGACAGGGATGATGCAGGATGGATTAATGATACTCTGTGGAGATTCCATAGTATCCTCTGTCTCGAATGACCTGGGCAAGCATCGGCCCTCACATTCTAGTCGGCCGGACGGTAGTGGAGCTCAAACTGGAACCGGGCAAAGAACAGCGACCACCTGGCCTGACAAGGATTCAGTCGTTGGGCCGTCTGGAGATAAGTGAGGTTCTTGTGGTCCGTAAATATCAAGATAGGATGAACTGCGCCCTCTAATAGATGTCTCCACTCCTCCAGAGCCAATTTGATGGCCAGTAATTCCCTATCCCCAATCGAGTAGTTGCGTTCTGCGTAAGAGAAGAGCTTAGAGTAATAGCCACATACCATTGCACCAGCACCGACAGATGAGGCGTCCACCTCCAATGAGAACTGTTGAGAATTATCTGGATGATGGAGGATAGAGGTTGACATGAAAGCACTCTTCAGGCTATTAAATGTGGACTCTGCTTCTGATGTCCACACCTTGGTGTTCATGCCTTTCTTGGTGAGGTTAGAGATAGGAAATGTCAGTAAGGAGAAGTTTGGAATGAACGGTCTGCAGAAATTGGCGAATCCCAGGAAGTGCTGTATGGCCCTCAAGCCTTGAGTGCGTGACCATTGCAGGACGGACTTTACCTTTTCAGGATCCATCTTGAGACCTTGATTCGAGATGTAGCCCAGGAAGGGTGGAGCATCTTTCTCAAATACGCACTTCTCCAACTTGGCGTACAGGCGATCCTCCCTTAACCGCAGCAAAACTTGACAGACATATCTCCGATGAGTCATTGGATCTGGAGAAAAAATCAAGATGTCATCAAGATAGACCACAACACAAACATAGAGGAGGTCGCGGAAGATGTCATTAACGAACACCTGGAAGACCGCGGGAGCATTACACAGGCCGAAGGGCTTTACTAGATATTCATAATGTCCGTCACGGTGTTAAATGCAGTCTTCCATTCGTCACCCTGGCGAATCCGGATTAGGTTGTAAGCCCCACGCATGTCTAGTTTAGAAAAAATCTTGGCAACACGTATACGATCAAACAGTTCAGAGCTCAATGGCAACGGATACCTATTTTTCACCATGATCTGGTTGAGACCCCGGTAGTCGATGCAAGGACGCAGAGATCCATCCTTTTTCTTGACGAAGAAGAACCCGGCTCCTGCCGGGGAGGAAGACTTCCGTATGAAGCCCCTCTCCAAGTTCTCTTTAACATAGGCGGTCATGGACAGAGTCTCTGGCAAGGAAAGAGGATATACCCTACCACGGGGAAGGGAAGCACCAGGAACTAGGTCGATAGGACAGTCATACGCCTGGTGTGGGGGCAGCGTCTCCGCCTCTTTCTTGCTGGAGACGTTCGAAAATGCTGAATAATGACCAGGCCATCCTGCCAAGGACCGAGGCAGAGGAGGCTGAGCCGAACAAATTTGTACCAGGCAATGGTTCAGACACTCGGAGCCCCACTGGAGAACCTCTCCAGAATTCCAGTCCACAACTGGGGCATGTAGTCGGAGCCAAGGCAAACCCAGCAGCACGAGATTGACGGCCCTGGGCAGGACAAAGAACGAGAGGAGCTCGGAGTGGAGGACTCCCATTTGGAGCCTCAGCGGCTTGATCACAGTTATAACTGGGTCTGGCAGAGGTAGTCCATTTACAGATGCAACCATCAACGGCCTCTCCAGAGGGGTAGTGGGCAATTGGAGAAGATCCATCAGGTCTCTACGAATTAAATTAGCAGCGGATCCAGAGTCCAGATACGCAGGGACCCGATGCGTTTTATCGCCGGACACTATGGTCACGGGAATGGACAATTTAGACGAAAGTCCTTCTTTACCCAAAGTTGTCTCTCCCACCAACCCTAGGCTCTGGTGCTTTTGGGGACACAGACGCACAAGATGGCCTTCGAGGCCGCAATATAGACAGAGTCCCTAGATGCATCTGCATTGTCTCTCCTGGGTAGATAGCTTAAACTGGTCCATCCTCACCGACTCCTTAGGAGGATCGGCATCTGAGGACAGCAGGGGTTGCTGCAAAGTAGGGACCGGACTAGGGAGTCCTTCCTCCCAACGAGCTTCTTGGAGCCGTTCTCGGATCTTTATATAAATCTGCGTAGCCAGAAGGATGAGGTCATCCAGGGTAGGCGGTAGATCTCGGGCGGCAAGCTTGTCCTTAATCTTAGGAGACAGTCCCTGCCAGAATGTAGCCACCAGGGCCTCATTGTTCCACAACAGTTCTCCCGCCAGGGTGCGGAAGTGGATGGCGTACTCGCCCACAGAGGTGTCTCCTTGGCGTAGGTTCAGCAAGGAGGCGGCTGCAAACCAGACTCGTCCAGGCTCCTCAAACACTGTGCGACATGTCCAGAGATACCCCTGGAAGTCACAGGTCTCTGGTCCTTGTCTCTCCCAGATAGGATTCGCCCATTCAAGGGCCCTGCCAGTGAGGCGAGAGATGATGAAAGCGACCCTTGCGCCATCAGACGAGAATGCCCTTGCATACAGGCTGAAGTGGATATGGCACTGGTTCAAAAATCCACTACACGTCCCTGCGTCTCTATCATAACAGTCAGGAAGTGGCAATGAAAATCGGGGATCAACACTGCCAGGAGGTGTAGTGAGAGGATCAACACTGCCAGGAGGTGTAGGAGGAACGGCAGCTTTCACCTCTTGCCAACTTGCGATAATGTTCAAGGCCTGGAGGAGTTGGTCCTATTAAGACCGGAGGTCTAGCATATCCGCCCGCATCTCTTGTGACGTCATTTTGGTCTTGAATGGACCAGCGGGGTCCATGGCCTGAGCTTACTGTCACATTGGCTATGTGGACCCACTGGGTCGTACCGCCTTGACGGTATGGCAGCTGGCCAACAGGACGCAGGTCACAGTCTATAGTTTGTATAGTGTACCTGTGGCAGCTCGGACAGTGGCAAGACAGGCTCGGCTGGGACTAGTCAGACATCAGGCGTGGTGTAGCAGGACAGGCATGGTATACAACAGAGCACGACTTCAGCACGGCACTTGACCAGGATAGCACAGGACATGGGTACAGGAACACTGGGAACTGGAAAACACTAGGAGACCATTTACTTAGACAAATTTCGGGTACGAAAACAACGCTCAGGCATTGAAGGAAAGGGGTGGGCCCTTCTTATAGTCCAGGGTGCTCATGGGCTAATTTAGTACTAATTTCAGGTGCACCCTACGGGACCCAGCCGGGAGAAGCAGAAGTGAGCGCTGACGTCTCCTGAGGAGGGGTTGGGGATTAGCGCTCACAGTTCCATGGCGGGCGTCAGGAGGTGAGTAAACCTGACGGCCCGCGGCCATGGGAATGACACGGTGTGTGGCACCCCGGCCCCACCCTCGGCACTGCCCCGGCCGTCACGACCCCCTGCAGACCTGCTATAACCAGACAGCCTGCTAGGAGGAGGAGAGGGGGAACAGTGTAATAGTAATAATAAAACACTTATTTTTTTCAAATATCTATCTATCCATATCTATCCATGTATCTGTCTGCATGTCTGTCTGTCTCATATCTATCTATCTCCCTACTGTACATATCTCATATCTATCAAGTGCGTGCAGGTTGCTTGTGTGGGGGGGGGGGGTTATGTGTTGGTTTGCTGGGGTGTCAGATTGTGTGGGGGTGTTTGGGGAGTGCGTGCATGGTGCTTGTGGGGGGTTATGTGGTGGTTTTAGGGGGGGTGCATGCAGGGTGCTTGTGGGGGTTTATGTGGTGGTTTGCGGGGGAATGTGTGGGGCGTGCTTGCACTGGAGTGTTTGTGGGGGGATTGTGTGCAGGGTGCTCGTACGGGGGTGTCTATGGGGGGGATTGTGTGCAGCGTGCGTGTGTGGTGGGTACATGCGGGGATGTATGTGGAGGGGGTTGTGTGGTGGTTTGCGGGGGTGTGTGTAGGGGTGTTGTCTGTCTGTGTGTGTGGGGTGGGTTTGCAGAGCGATTGCATGTAGGGTGGAGCTCCATGATGCGGCAGAATTATTAATAACTAATATTTCTGGCTCATATCTAGGTCCCGTGCGACACAATAGAAACTACAGTTCATTGACGTCTAGTATTTATTGTGGCACAGGGGAGAAGACAGAAGTCGCTGTAGGCGAGTATAAGTATTTATATTTTTCATATTTCTAACTTTATATATTTTTTGTTTTGCAGGTTCTACTGGACCTATTGGACTACTGCAATGATCTGCGTTTATTTTTTTAATAAAATGGTTAACAATGATTGTGTGGGGGAGTTTTTATTTCAATAAAAATATTTTCTTATGTCTATGTTTTTTTAATACTTTATTAGTGCCTTGATAATGGCAGTTGTCTATTTGGCAACGTCCATTACTTAGGCAGGGCTTAGTGTGAGCCAGAAAAAGGGATAGCAGTAACCCCCATTATTACCCCGTTACACACCGCCACCAGCGGTGCTGGGAAGAGTCGGGTACAATCTAATACCGGACCATCTGTTAGGATGGACAGGTACTGTGGCGGCCACAGGCTGGTATTCTTAGGCTGGGAAGGGCAAAAAAAACAGCCCTTCCCATCCTGGCAATGCTAGGCTGCTGCTATGTTGTATCTGGCTGATTATAAAAAATGGTGGAACTCCGGTGCCTAGGATTGGTTGTAGAGACAACCCTAGGTGGAATGGCGCTAGGGAGAAAGTTCTCCTCGAGCCTGTCCATTCCCGTGACCATAGTGTCTGGTGAAAGATGCACCGGGTCCCGGCATATCTGGACTCAGGGTCCGCAGCAAACTTCATCCAGAAAGACCTAGTGGATGGATCTTCTTCAGTTTCCCACAGTCCCCCTGGGGACATCTTTGGCTGTTGCCTCGGTGAACGGACTGCCTCCTCCTGACCCAATCGTAGCTGAGACCAAACCAAAGTTGGAGCCCTTCATTCTGAGCTAATCTCATTTCTCGTTCTGCCCAAAGCCGTTAACCCTGTGCTGCTGGGTCTGCCTTGGCTTCGACTACATACTCTGAACTGGAATTCCGGAGAGGTTCTCCAATGGGGTCTCAAGTGTCGCAATCGCTGTCTGTTGCAGGTCCATCCAGTCCAGTCTCCTTTGCCTCAGTCATTGGCAAGATTGCCTCCTGGGTACTCTCAATTTGCGGATGTGTTCAGCAAGAAGGAAGCTGGGACGCTCCCTCCACACCGGAATTATGACTGCCCTATTGAACTGGTTCCAGATGTGTCCCCTACCCATGGCCGGGTATATCCTCTCTCCTTGCCAGAGACTCAGTAAATGTCGATCTACATCAAGGACAATCTGGAGAGGGGTTTCATATGGAAGTCTTCCTCTCCGGCCGGGGCCGGGTTCCTCATTGTCAAGAAAAAAGACGGATCTCTTCTGCCTTGCATTGACTACTGTGGTCTCAATCAAGTCACAGTCAAAAACAAATATCCGTTACCCCTAATCTCCGAACTATTTGACCGCATACAAGGAGCCAATATCTTCTCTAAACTGGACTTGTGTGGGGCTTACAACTTGATTAGAATCCGTCAAGGTGATGAGTGGAAGATGGCATTTAACACTCAAGACGGGCACTACAAATACCTGGTGATGCCCTTCGGTATGTGTAACGCTCCCGCGGTCTTCCAGGAATTTGTCAATTACATATTCCGAGACCTACTCTATGTCTGTGTTGTAGTCTATCTTGATGACATTTAAATTTTTTCTCCAGATCCGACGACTCATCGGAGACATGTCCCTCAAGTTCTGCTGCGACCTTGGGAGAATCGCTTGTATGCCAAGCTGGAGAAGTGCGTGTTTGATAAAAATTCTCTCCCCTTCCTGGGCTACATCATCTTGGATCAAGGCCTCAAGATGGACCCTGAGACGGTAAAGGCCATCCTGGAATGGCCATGTCCTCAAGGCTTGTGGTCCATACAGTGATTTTTGAGATTCACCAACTTCTACCGGCAGTGTATCCCACATTTCTCTTCATTGACGGCTCCCATCTCTACCCTCACTAAGAAAGGTATGAACGCCAAGGTGGGGACCCCAGAGGCAGAATCTGCATTTAATAGCCTTAAGAGTGCCTTCACGTCTGCCTCAACCGTCCATCATCCTGATGTATCTCTACAGTTTTCGTTGGAGGTGGACACCTCCTCTGTTGGTGCAGGCGCACTTCTGTTCCAGAAAGGTTCCAAAGGGAAGGCAGTGGTATATGGCTATTATTCTAGACTTTTTTCTTCCGCAGAGCGCATTTACTCAATTGGAGATCGGGAGTTATTGGCCATCAAATTGGCTTTGGAGGAGTGAAGACATCTACTAGAGGGCGCAGCTCACCCCATCCTGATATATACTGACCACAAGAACGTCACCTATCTCCAGTGGGCCCAACGGCTGAACCCCCGTCAAGCCAGGTGGTCGCTGCTCTTTGTTCGGTTCCAGTTCGTGCTCCACTATCGCCCTGCCAACAAAAATGTGAGGGCCGATGCCTTGTCCAGGTCGTTCGAGACAGAGGACACCGTGGAGTCTCCGCAAAATAGCATTGAGCCGTCCTGCATCATCTCTGTTAATCCCCTGCAAGTTAGAGACATCCCCGGAGCACTTTTGTATGCTTGGCAGACAGGAGGAGAATCCTTCACTGGGGACACAGCTCCAAACTGGTGGGGCACGCGGGTGTCCATAAAACTGATTGCCTGTCAGTTCTGGTGGCCCACGCTGCCCAAAGACATTGTGGACTTTGTCTCGTCCTGCACGGTGTGCGCGGCTAACAAGGTTCCTCCAAGCCTGCTGCTCTGCTCCTGCCTCTGCCTGTTCCCAATGTCCCCTGGAAGCATATAGCAATGGACTTTGTAACGGACCTGCCCCCTCTGCTGGATGCAGCATGGTCTGGGTGGTGGTGGACCGATTCTTGAAAATGGCTCATTTCGTTCAACTGACCAGCCTACTTTCTGCTTCTCAACCGGCCAACCTCTTCATCCAACACATCTTCCGCCTGCACGGCTTACCTCTGCAAATCGTGTCTGATCGAGCGTTCAGTTCACCTCAACGTTCTGGAGAACCCTCTGTAAACTCCTTGATGTGAAGTTGGACTTTTCCTCAGCCTACCACCCCCAGTCCAATGGTCAAGTTGAGAGGATCAATCAGATCATGGAGAACTACCTACGACACTTCATCTCCAGGCTGCATGATGACTGGGTTCAGCTTCTTCCAAGGGCGCAGTTCTCTTATAACAACCACACAAGCGATTCCACTGCTGCCACACCGTTCTTCATCGTTTACAGCCAACACCCATGAATTCCTCTCCCGGTGGCAGTTGCGTCCCAGGTACCTGCAGCGAACTCTGCATTCAGGAACTTCCTGCAGATCTGGCAGCAAACCCGATCCTCTGTTCTGCTGGCGGTCGAACGCATGAAGCCTAAGGCGGACACAAGGAGAAGAGAGCCGCCTCAGTTTCTTCCAGGTACCAAGGTCTGGCTGTCCTCTAGGAATATCTGGCTGAAGGTGCCGTCACACAAGTTGAAGTTAAGGAGATCCTGGACACCAAAAAAGTAGGAGGAGGAACCTTCTATCTAGTGGATTGGAAGGGATTTGGTCCAAAGTAGATGTCCTGGGAGCCAAAGGAGAACCTCAATGCTCCTAGCCTCATTAAGTATTTTCTCTCTCGCTCTGGTCCCAAGAAGAGGGGGGATACTGTAACGTCCGCAACCGCAGACTCCTCTCATCCTGCTGATGCCTTCCTTCCCGGAGATGCCAGCACATGCAGTCGTCCTGGCCTGCAGTGACCACTGGGGTGCACACGCGAGCTCAGTCCCAGCCTTAAAGGGCCAGCACACACATGTTTAGAATTGTCTAATCACCCTGGACTTTAAGAAGGGCCCTCCCCTTCACTCATTGCCTGAGTATTGTTGTGTTTTCCCGTGTCAGTCTAGCAAAGGGGCTATTAGTGTTTTCGTGTTCCCAGTGTTCCTGCTACCTGTATGCTGTATCCCGTGCAAACTTGTTCCTGTGCCTTAATAGAGTTAGAGTCGTGTTGTGTAAATCACGCCTGGTTTCTGCTGCCAAGGTCCCATCTGAGCCTAGCCATCGCTTCTGTCTGTACTACTACAGGTACCCTTGTTCGGACTATAGACTTTACCTGGTACACTGTTTGGCCAGCTGCTATCCCACTACGGCGGTACGATCCACATACCCACAGATCATGACAAGATCTCTGCCTCGCCAAGGTTGCCTACCCCTGGTCTACTTGTTATGTGATTCTGAACAAGTTGTTTTTCTGTTAAATCTACAGGGCTAGCATATAGGGGTTCAAAAAATGTTTTATATTTAGGGGTATGATTTGTTATATAATTTTCTGTAGCAGTGAATTGTGCAAAAAAAGTCACTTTAGATTATTCGCACAGCAAGGATTATTTTTTTCTAATTTGTCTTCCGTCCAAAATGTTTTCTTAAAGAAATGTTGTGGCATTTCCTGTTTCCTCACACATTAAGACTGGTTCCTAAAGTCCAGTGATTTTACAGAGATCATGGAGAAGGGGCTTGAGCTTTTACTGCATATTCTTCTGGAGTGTCAGAGCTTGAAGCAAAAAAGGCGGTGGCGACAGCAGCAGTGTATTTTTCTTTTAACAATGTTTATTTTTATATTTGTGCTGCCGTCGCCCACCTATATGATATTAATGTATAACATATAGAATATGAATTTATTCTCCCAACTCTATATAGCCAGTCCATTTGGAGATCGCTATTTAAAGAGGAGCTGTCCGCTCTCCTGACATATCTGTTTTAGTAAATACTTGCATACCCCATAATATAAAAATTCTGGCGCATCTTTTCTTACAATTCTGCATTGTGTTGTTAATCTGTTATTCCAGCTATACATTTGTGAATAAATTGACAGCTGGGTGTTACTAGTTGGGAGGCAGTCCCCACAAAGATTGACACTGTCCAATCAGTTCTGAGAGTGCCAGACGGTGTAGGGAATTGCCCATTTGACAAGATGAATGGTAACACCCTCTTGTTAAGTTGAGCAACAGAGAAATTGCACAATGCAGAGCCACAGTATTGTTATTTAATACCTCCCAACGTTCGGGTCCCCCACTCTGTACTAGAATGCCCCCCAAACAGGCTGGAAGTGTGTAAATTTATACAAATTTATAAACGCTATGCCCGGTTCAGGGGCCAATATTGTGAAAATGGAACTTATAACTGGTGTGCTGCTATTACAAGATACCCAATGAGGTCATCACTGTGATTTGCTGTGTGAAGGAGAGATCCTGTGTCTAAAAAGGTTCAGCAATTTCCTGGGTCCAGCTCCTCCTATAGTAGACTATTCATTTGGATGCTTTGAAATTCACCAATCTCTGTTTGTATGTCTCTGTTTTCCTGTATGTTCTTTCTATTTGATCAGTTAATTTTGTTTAAAAAATTGGATTTCTGTCAGGGAAGGGGTTAAGATTGCATTAAAGAACTATATTTATGACTATCCTATAGTTATACAGTGTATGAATTCCCCCAAAAATGTGACTGTTATGTGGTTTAATGAACAATGCAAGATCCGCTGGCGGCATTGTAATCTAGGCTGGATGCAGAACACATTATGTAAATTGTGTTTTTCTTTTGTTTTTACACCCCCTCCTCCACCAAAAAGTCTCCTTTGTGATCCCCCCTGCATGTATCTGAGTTTTGACCATAGTTTCCACAAGTTACCCACGGCTGGTGCTTTACAAATAAACAATATTAATGGTCTCCTGGGGCAGAATGTGCTTGAGCAATGCTTAAATGTTGCATTTCATTGCTCATTTTTTTCCCAAGAGGCTAAATACAGCTTATTATATCTGTGAGCGTGCATTTGTCATATTAATAAATTGACTACATTTACTAGATATTTAGACTTGGCATACAGGAGAACAGTTAGCCAAAGGTCATGTGCATTATAAAATATATTCAGTGTTCAAGAAGCTGTTTTATAACCATCTCTGGCTGGTTTTGTTCTATCCTTTTCCACGTCAAATAAACATTACTTTACACTAATTTATTTTCCCCTTGAGTCCAGAATAGAATGTGAAGTACATGGTTGACATCAAGGAAAAATTTTCTAAGAACACTTTTTTTTCTACAAACTAAATGCATTGTAAGAGCAAATTTTTAAGTCAAGTGGCTACTTGCTAAACAATTACTTTTAAAAATTAGTTAATGCACAAGAATTCTTAGTTTACATAGTTACATAGGTTGGAAAAAGACACAGGTCCATCAAGTTCAACCTTTCTCCATCAATTTCTCGCCATTGCCATTTGTCAGTAAGTAATCATCAAGCATTTTTTTAAATTCTGGCGTAGTATCTGCCATCACTACCTTTTGGGGTAGGGCATTCCATAGCTTGACCACTTCAACTGTAAAGAACGCATTGCTTTATTGATGTCTGAAACGTCTCTCTTCCACACGCTATGAATGTCCCCTGGTCCTTTGTAGAGTCCCTGGAAAGAACAGATCATGTGCTAGTTCTCTGTAGTGACCACACATATATTTATACATGTTAATAAGATCACCTCTAAGGCATCTTTTTTCCAAGCTGAACAAGCCCAATTTCTCTAGTCTTTCATTATAAGCGATACCTCCCATCCCATTTAATAATATAGTTGCCCACCTTTGAACCCTCTCCAGTTCTCCTATATCCTTTTTGCAATGTGGATCCCAAAACTGAATTCCATATTCAAGATGTGGTCTTACAAGGGATTTATAGAGAGGTAATATTACATTTGAATCACAGGTTTTTATCTCTTTTTATACACCCTAAAATCCTATATGCTTTTGCAGCTGCTGCTTGACATTGCTGCTGCTTAGCTTATTTGTAACCAGAATACCCAGGTCTTTCTCTTATTCCGTTATCACCAGTTGTATTACATTTAATGTGTATACATTAATACTATTATTGCATACTAGGTGCATTACTTTACATTTATCAACATTAAATTTCATCTGTTATGTTTTGGCTCATGCTGCCAGCTTATCTAGGTCTTTCTGTAATATTTTATAGTCAAGCTGAGTTTTAAGTATCCTACAAAGTTTTGTATCCTTAACAAAAACTGACACGTTGCTATCAATCTCATCCACAAGTACATTAAAGGATTTTCCAGGGATACAAAATTTTTGTACTAATACTCCATGTCTAAATTAAATAAACTTCCTAATATGTATTGTGTCACAAATCAGAACACAAAGTTATAGGTAGGGGAAAGAAGAAAGGGGGCAAGACTGTTTTGTATGTTGGGTCGCCTTCAACTAGTATAAGTATTGAAACCGACAATTAAATAGGGAAAGAAATTTTAATGCAATGTCCCCTTTAAATTGCACTAAGAGATTGTCTATTTTATTTCATTTGTTATCAATTTATTTTTTATTTTTTAAAGCATATTATTATTTGTGTATATTTTGTGTAGTTTTTACTCAATTGTGTTTTTCAATTCCCAGTGATTTTAGATACCCTCCTGTGTGGCAGGTTGTGTCTGTATCACCAGGACTAAGGAGGGAGTGCTCATTGGAGCTTGAATAGTGTATTTTATATTTTTATTTTTTTATATTTATTTCTATTACCCAAGCCCACTCCAGGTTGCCTAGCTTGACCTTTGTGAATGGGTCATCTAGACATATAAATAGACTTTTTCACTACAGTTTTATCACACATCCAGGGACCGAGATCGTTGCTCGGACCTGGAAGCAACTGAACAGCTGCAGCAATATCACACATTATCGCTACACAGAGATTTTCTCCCCGACAGCTAGACCCGAGCTACAGCACAACCCTATTGTGGCTAAGTGTCAGCAGTGATATCTCACCGCGTCGCTGTGATGATACTCTCTACCCAGCAGCCGGAGTAGATCCACGAGTGTGTCCTGAATCGCTAGCAACCAGCGGCTTAACAGCTGCAGCGATATCACACAGTATCGTTATACAGAATTTTTTTCAACAGCGAGACCCGAGCTACAGCACAACCCTATCTTGGCCAAGTGTCAGCAGTGATATCTCACCGCATCGCTGTGCTGATACTGTCTCCCCAGCAGCGGGAGTAGAGCCACGAGTGCGTCCTGAATTGCTAGCAACCAGCGGCTTGTGTTTGGGAAGCAGATGACTGTGACGTCATCAAGACTCGCCGCTCACACAGTGTGAGCAAGCGATGTCCACACTGTTCCTCGCTCGCATTCGCTACAGCTAAAGACAGTCTCACAGGTAGGGCTGGAATTCTACACTATTTCTCTCCCTCTATAGGTTTTTCCCTATTGCTAGAGTCGGTATATTCCCGACGTACGTTTCGCTGATCTTAAGTCACGGAAGAAGCTGACTTATGATGCACCCTGTGTAATGGCACAGGTCGCACACCACTAAAGCCGTTCCTGCTCCTCACCACAGTCATTTGAATGAGGAGGACCGAGGGACTCTGTGTGGGGTACAAAGTGATTAATTTTTTCTAACATTAAATGTATTTAGTGAAAACCATTATCAGGAGTGCAGGGGTGTAGCTAGTGGTGTAGTACAGGGTCGGCGAAACATATCTTAGAGGGACTTTAACCCGATGGGCCCCTAACGCATGATTACAACAGCAGAGGCGCATCCGGCAGGGTCAGGCTTACGTAAACAGCGTAGTTTGCTATGGTACTCTGATTCTGTAAACTTCCATAGAAGTGAATTGGTGTTACGGAAACCGCATAGCATAATGAGCTACGCTGTTTATGTAACTGCTACATCGTTTATGTAACTTCCATTTACAGTATAGTGTCTCCCCACACAGTATAATGCCCGCATAGTGCCCCCCACACAGGATAATGCCTCCATATTGACCCCTACACAGTATAATGACTACTTAGTGGACCCCACACAGAATAATGCCCTTATAGCTGCCCCCACATAGAATAATGCCCCAATAGCTGCCATCATACAGTATCATGCCCCTATAGCTGCCCCACGCAATATAATGCCATTTATAGCTACCCCACGCAGTATAATGTCCCCATAGTGGCCCCAACACAGTATGATGATCTCTTTGTGGCCCCTGCCGCAAAATAATGCCCCTGTAGCTACCCCCACACAGAATAATACCACTATATCTGCCCCCACACAGTATAATACCCCTTAGCTGCCCCCCACAGCATAAAGCTCCTATAGCTGCTCCCACACAATATAATGCACCATAGCTGCCCCTACACATTATAATGCACCATAGCTGCCCTCACACAATATAATGCGCTCATAGCTGCCCCACACAGTATAATGCGCCCATAGCTGCCCTACACACAGTATAATGCCCCCACTAGTGCCTCCCACACAGTATAGTGCCCCCACACAGTATAATGCTCCATAGTGCCCCCCACACACAGAAAAATTCCCCCATAGCTGCCGCTACACAGGATTATGCCCCTATAGCTTCCCACACGCAGTATAATGCCCCATGGATGCCACCATACAGTATAATGCCCCATACAGTATAATGCCCCATAGATGCCAACATACAGTATAATGCCCCATAGATGCCCCCATACAATATAATGCCCCCATAGCTGCCCCAAACAGTATAATGCCCCATAGATGCCACCATACAGTTATAATGCCCCCATACAGTATAATGCCCCCATTGCTGCCCCTATAACATATAATACCCTCATAGCATCCCCTCTACACCGTATAATGCCCCCATAGCTGCCTCCCACACTGTATAATGCACCCATACCCAGTGTAATTCCCCCATAGATGCCACCATATACAGCATAATGCCACATAACTGCCCCCCACATCAAGTAGAATGCCTTCATAGTGCCTAATAATAAAATAATTACTCACCTATCCACATTCCATTGGAAACTGGGACAGGGTACCCGGGCCCGGGGGGCCACTGCCCCCGCCTGCTCTGCCGCTAGCTACACTTCTGCAGGAGTGGATGTTATGTGGGGCCATACAAAAAATTGCCTTGTGACAGCTTTGTTTTCACCATGTAAACTGATAATTTGTCACAAGACATTCTTATTATAGTCATGTAACTAAATGTATTTGAATGGACTGCAAAAATTGCCATTCCAGCTATTGCTGCAAAATGTCTCTGTGTTGCTTAAGGGTGAATCGGGTTTTGTTGCAGATTTGCGTAGAACGCGGGGAGAAAAAAGCAACAAATCTGGCTAATGTGGATACAAGCTTGCGAATAAATTGAAGCTCCACCTTTGGAACAGATTTACTATTATATAAGGGAACTGCAATAATAGCAATAAGCAGGAATGGCTCAGGGGATGCAGGTAACGTTAACAGCAGTCTGCATTCTCTCAGTGTATATCTCACTTAGGCAATTATGAGGTGCTCATTGGAATTATGAGTGGTCTATTGAGAGAATACTGGTTGCCATAAACAGTACAGGTCAGGAGCAGGGAGTTTGTTTGCTTCAAAACTTAAGACTATGGTATATGGAATGATGTGGCACTATCTACGGGGGCTATGTGTGGCAGTATCTACAGGGAGGGGATGTGATGCTATCTACAGGGTGTGTGTGGCACTATCTACAGGTTTCTGTGTGGCGCTATCTACAGGTGGTCTGTGTGGCGTTATCTACAGGGGCTGTGTGGCGCTATCTACAGGGATAGTGGTGTAAGAGAGGGATTCTTTCATTGATGCCTAATAATTGGTGTTTATTAGGGCGGATTTACACGAACGTGATATACGTCCGTGCAACGCGCGTGGTTTTCACGCACATCGCACGGACCTATGTTAACCTATGGGGCCGTTCAGACAGTCCATGACTTTCACGCAGCGTGTGTCCGCTGTGTGAAACGCACGACATGTCCTATATTTCTGCGCTGTTCGCGCATCACGCATCCATTGAAGTTAATGGGTGCGTGAAAATCACGCGCACCACACGGAAGCACTTCTGTGGGATGCGCGTGATTCGCGCAACAGCAGTAAAAAGTATGAATGAAAACAGAAAAGCACCATGTGCTTTTCTGTTTACAAACATACAAACAGAGTGTCATAATGATGGCGGCTGCGCGAAAATCACGCAGCCGCGCATCATATGGTGATGACACACGGAGCTGTTAAGTGCCGTTTGCGCACACAAAATTCCACGTTTTTTGCGCACGCAATATGCACACGTTTTATATATATTGTGAGGGTTTAGCATCAGGAGAGGTTTGTACAGCGGTTTCTTTGTAGCCAGAGACAGGGACACCGTGCATTAAAAGTCATAACAGGGCTTTGCCTGTGTTTTTATTCTTGTCAAAGAAACAGCCTCTTGTACAACAAGGCAAAATACAAAATAAATCCTGCTCGTCTGAGCACTAACTAAACAAGATATTATCTAACTATACCAAGTGCCTTCCTACCAGGCACTGGACACAAAGTAACACAGGTCTTTACTCACATAGCATACAGGCTACTCCAGCCTTAGTAGTCTCCAGTCTGAGTCAGGGGTGAGACTCCCACACACTGTGGTGTCTGCACCTTTTTATACACAGGCTACAGGTGCAGCTAATTGAGCAGCAACCTTGTCCTACAAACAGAGATGGACTAGGGATTGGGGAACCCGCCCTGCTCTTCTCCAATCCAACTCCAGGCCCTTTTTCCCGGCTTTTCCTTAAGCCGAGATTGGAAAACTAGAGCTTTCTATTGCAAGAACTACTCATTCCCTGGAGCCTAGGATACATATGACAGGATTCTAGGGGAAATATACCTTCCCTCAACGACTTTACCTGTCACTGTCTCACATACCCTCTTCCTCTGTTCGAGCCCGTGGGATCGGACACATTTAGCTACAAGGCAGTGTGTCCTAGACAAAGCGTCAGCATTGCCCTGCAGTTTTCCTGCTCTTTGTTCCACAGTATATTTGAAGTTCTGCAAAGTAAGAAACCACCGTGTAACTCTTGCATTTCTCTCTTTAGCTTGACACATCCACGTAAGAGGAGAGTGGTCTGTAACCAACCTAAACCGACGACCCAATAAATAATATCTCAGGGACTCAAGTGCCCACTTAATTGCCAAGCACTCCCGTTCAACTATGCTATAGTTTTTCTCAGCCGGGGGAAGGTTTCTGCTCAAATAGGTCACAGGATGTTCCTCACCACCCACCTCTTGTGACAGAACTGCTCCGAGCCCCACATTAGAAGCATCAGTTTGGACAACAAACTCCTTTTTGAAGTCAGGAGTGACTAAGACTGGTTGGTTACACAGGGCCAGTTTTAACTCTTGAAAGGCGCTTTCAGCCTTCGTGTCCCACTTGACCATTACAGACTTACTTCCCTTGGTAAGATCTGTCAGGGGCGCTGCTGTGCTGGCAAAGTTTGGAATGAACCTGCGGTAATAACCTACAATTCCTAGAAAAACTCTGACCTGCTTTTTGGTTGAGGGCTGGGGCCAGTTTTGGATAGCCTCAACTTTGTTGACCTGTGGCTTTATCACCCCTCTCTCAATTATGTACCCCAGATACCGTGCTTCCTCCAAGCCTAAGGAACATTTCTTTGGGTTTGCTGTTGACCCCGCGGCTCTGAAGGAGTTTAGTACTGCTTGTACTTTTGGTAAGTGGCTTTCCCAGTCATCACTAAAGATTATAATGTCGTCCAGATATGCCGAAGCATACCGACGATGGGGTTTGAGGACTATGTCCATTAACCTTTGAAAGGTCGCTGGAGCCCCATGTAGCCCAAATGGTAAACAAATATATTGAAACTGACCATCCGGGGTGATGAACGCAGTTTTCTCTTTGGCGCCCTCCGTGAGGGGTACTTGCCAATAGCCTTTGGTTAAATCAAGTGTTGAAAAATACCTTGAATGGCCCAGTCTCCCTATTAACTCGTCAACTCTTGGCATTGGGTATGCGTCAAACTTTGACATCTCATTTAACTTGCGGAAGTCGTTACAGAAACGCAATGACCCATCTGGTTTCGGAATCAATACAATGGGACTTGACCATTCACTTTTTGACTCTTCAATAATCCCAAGGTCTAGCATTTTCTTGACCTCCTCAGATATGGCTTGTCTACGAGCTTCAGGGACTCTGTAGGGTTTCAAGTGGACCCGAACCTGAGGCTCGGTCACAATGTCATGTTTTATTATACTGGTCTGTCCTGGCAGTTCTGAAAACACGTCTGTGTTTCTCTGCACAAACTCTTTTGTCTCCTGTTTCTGTGGCTTTGCGAGGGATTCTGACACATACACATCTGGGTTAGGACTATAGGGGGTCCTTACTGCCACGAGGGTCTTTCTTTCTTTCCATGGCTTAATTAAGTTTACATGGTATAACTGCACTGTCTTCCTTTTACCTGGTTGGTAAACTTTATAATTTACATCCCCCACCTTTTCAATTATCTCATACGGCCCTTGCCATCTAGCAAGAAATTTGCTTTCTTCGGTTGGCACTAAGACCAACACTCGATCACCAGAGTTAAAATTTCTAACTTTAGCCGTTCGGTTATTCACCCTGCTCTGAGCATCCTGAGCTTGCTCCAAGTGTTCCTTAACTATCGGCATGACTGCAGCGATTCGGTCTTGCATCAACGTGACATGCTCAATTACACTCCTATAAGGTGTGGACTCTTACTCCCAGGTTTCCTTGGCTATGTCCAGGAGACCACGGGGTTGTCTGCCGTATACAAGTTCGAAAGGAGAAAACCCTGTGGATGATTGAGGAACTTCACGTACAGCGAACATCAAATAGGGCAGAAGACAGTCCCAATCCTTCCCATCCTTACTAACCACCCTCCTCAATATGCCTTTTAATGTCTTATTGAATCTTTCGACAAGACCATCAGTTTGAGGGTGATATATAGAGGTACGCAGGTGTTTAATTTTCAGCAGTTTACATAATTCCTTGGTGATTTTGGACATAAAGGGAGTTCCCTGATCGGTAAGGATTTCCTTAGGTAAACCAGTACGGGAAAACATGTAAAACAACTCTCTTGCAATGGCTTTGGAAGAGGAATTTCGCAAAGGGACTGCCTCAGGGTAGCGTGTGGCATAGTCCAACACCACTAGGATATATTGATGTCCTCTAGAGGATTTGACAAAAGGGCCGACCAGATCCATGGCAATTCTTTCAAAAGGGATCCCAATGATAGGCAAAGGCACCAGCGGACTCCTAAAATGTGGCATAGGAGCCGTTATCTGACACTCCGGGCAGGACTCGCAATACCTCTGAACTTCCGTATATACCCCCGGCCAGAAGAATCGTTGTAAGATACGCTCTCTGGTCTTTTCGCAACCTAGATGTCCACCCAGCACGTGTTTATGAGCCAGGTCCAACACCGTTCTACGATACGGTTGGGGTATCACCAGCTGTTCAACAACCTCCCCACGTACGTTATCTATCCGATACAGCAAATCCTGGTTAACCGCCATGTGTGGAAACACCTTATCAGCCCCTGGATGTTGAGGCACTCCATTTAATACCTTAGTATTTTCCCTGGCTTTTACCAATGTGGGATCGCTAAGTTGAGCGGTCCCAAAATTGTTATGTGATACATTTAACTCTGGTATCTCAGAAATTTCCTCCTGCTCATCTGTTTCACCAGCAAAAACAGACAGAGGAAATTTATCAGGCTCAGTGGTCACCCCTACTGCTGGCACCTCAGCATCTTCGTTAAAGGGTTCTGGGCTAATCACAGCGCACACATTAATACCATCATTAACATTTACAGTGGAGGTTACATCTTTCTTCCTCCACAAGTCCCAGAACACTGGGAAGTCTCTCCCCAGGATCACACTGTGCATCAGGGACTTGACCACACCTACTTCATGGCAAGCGGTTCCACAGGAAGTCTCTAGAGTGACCAAAGCGGTGGGGTATTCTTTAGTGTCCCCATGTATGCACAGGACCCCTATACTATGTCCGCTGAATGTTCCAGGGTCAATCAGGCTGGCATGCACCAGGGTAACCAGACTCCCAGAATCCAGCAAGGCACTCGCAGTACACCCTTCCACTTTTACGACACACATTTGTTGCTCAGTCTCGTAAACAGTCTCAGCAGAACAAACAGGACGTGCAAACAAGGATATTCGCCTTGCTGCATCACAGTCCATTGGCTCAGTAGTCAGGGGACAATTGGCAGCAATATGCCAAGGTCCATAACACCGCCAGCATTGTATGCGGCCCCGGTCCCCAACTTGAGACCCTGGTCTGGCCTTCAGTGTCTCTCTGGGATTTCTTCCCTCCGTCTGCTCCCCTTCTGAGCCACCTCCCTTAAAGACATTTCTCACCCCTCTAGTAAATGGAACAGTCTTACCGGGTGCTCCGCACGATTTGCTGTTCCTGGGGTTAGAACATCCAGGCGGTAGTTCTTGGAGTAGATCCTGAGTAGCTCTGTACCTTTCAATCAGGTTCACCAGCTGTTCCGCATCTGTAGGATCTCCTTGACCGACCCAACGCTGAACCTTCGGTGGTAAGGAGCGGATGTATTTGTCAAGCACCACTCTCTCCACGATCTGCGCAGGGATTGATTCCTCTGGCTGTAGCCATTTCCTTGCAAGATGGACAAGATCATACATTTGTGATCGCGCAGGTAAGTGTTCCACGAAAGTCCAGTTGTGCACCCGTCGAGCACGCACATTCATATAAAGACCCAGACGGGCAAGGATCTCACCCTTCAGCTTGGAGTAATCCTTGGCATCCTGCTCATTGAGATCAAAGTACGCCTTTTGCGGCTCTCCGGTTAGGAAAGGTGCCACCACTGCTGCCCACTGATCTGAAGGTAACTTCTCTCGTTCTGCCACTCGCTCAAACACCATGAGATAGGCCTCAACGTCGTCGGTGGATGTCATCTTCTGCAGAGATGTCTGTACCGCTGCACGAGTGGTTTGGCGCAAACCATGAGGCCCCGCTGACCTCTCCACTGAGGCCTGAATTTGCTCTTGCAAATAGCGATTAATTTGCTGCTGTTCTTTTAAGGCCAGTCTGTGGGCTTCACCCAGCAGAATATTGGTTTCAGCCTGTGCACACATGGCTTCCTCATGCACCATTCGCTGAGTCGCGCTGGCTTCTTGCAGAGCTGTGCTTATCTTCCCCTGGTTGATATTAGCCTGAATCAGCTGTTTAAGTATTTCATCCATTTTAACAGTCTCTTTTAGCCCTGTTGCCGCCTTCACCCAAGACATACACTTCCAAGCACTCTCGGGGAGAAAAAATTGTGTTGTTGCCCCTAGCAACGATTTTCCACTTGGAGCGGCAAAAGTCCTTTTAAATAGGTGTATGTCTCTTTAAGACCGCGCCCGCATCGGCCACCATATGTGAGGGTTTAGCATCAGGAGAGGTTGGTACAGCGGTTTCTTTGTAGCCAGAGACAGGGACACTGTGCATTAAAAGTCATAACAGGGCTTTGCCTGTGTTTTTATTCTTGTCAAAGAAACAGCCTCTTGTACAACAAGGCAAAATACAAAATAAATCCTGCTCGTCTGAGCACTAACTAAACAAGATATTATCTAACTATACCAAGTGCCTTCCTACCAGGCACTGGACACAAAGTAACACAGGTCTTTACTCACATAGCATACAGGCTACTCCAGCCTTAGTAGTCTCCAGTCTGAGTCAGGGGTGAGACTCCCACACACTGTGTCTGCACCTTTTTATACACAGGCTACAGGTGCAGCTAATTGAGCAGCAACCTTGTCCTACAAACAGAGATGGACTAGGGATTGGGGAACCCGCCCTGCTCTTCTCCAATCCAACTCCAGGCCCTTTTTCCCGGCTTTTCCTTAAGCCGAGATTGGAAAACTAGAGCTTTCTATTGCAAGAACTACTCATTCCCTGGAGCCTAGGATACATATGACAGGATTCTAGGGGAAATATACCTTCCCTCAATGACTTTACCTGTCACTGTCTCACAATATATATATAAGGGAAAAGCAGCAGCACTCACAATGCAATTCCAAGATGGTCTCAGGTGCAAGCAGGTAATCCCGATCCAGGGGATATAGATCAATATTGAAGAAAGTCCCACAGCACTCCGTGTTAGTGAAAAAAATGGTGGTTTATTAAACCAGCACAAGCTTGTGCTGGCTTAACCCCTTGAGGACGCAGCCTTGTTTTGGCCTTAAGGCTTAGAGCCCATTTTTCAAATCTGACATATTTCAACTTATGTGGTAATAACGTCGGAATGCTTAAACCTATCCAAGCGATTCTGAGATTGTTTTCTCATGAGACATTGGGCTTCATGTTAGTGGTAAAATTTGGTCGATATATTCAGTGTTTATTTGTGAAAAATTGCAAAATTTAGAGAAAATTTGGAAAAAATAGAATTTTTCTGAATTTAAATGCATCTGCTTGTAAAACAGATGGTTATACCCCCCAAAATAGTTACTAGTTCACATTTCCCATATGTCTACTTTACATTGGCATTGTTTTTTTGAACATTTTTTTATTTTTCTTGGACGTTACAAGACTTAGAACATAATCAGCAATTTCTCATATTTTGAAGAAAATTTCAAAAGCCTTTTTTTAAGGTACCTGTTCAGTTCTGAAGTGGCTTTGAGGGGCCTATGTATTAGAAACCCCCATAAAACACCCCATTTTAAAAACTAGACCCCTCAAAGTATTCAAAACAGCATTTAGAAAGTTTTTTAACTCTTTAGGAATTTCACAGGAATTAAAGCAAAGTGGAGGTGAAATTTGCAAATTTCATTTTTCTTGCTGAATTTCAATTTTATTCCATTTTTTTCCTGTAACACAGAAGGTTTTACCAGAGAAACACTACTAAATATGTTTTGTCCAGATTCTGCAGTTTTTAGAAATGTCCCACATGTGGCTCTAGTGCACTCGTGGAATAACACACAAGCCCCAGAAGCAAAGAAGCACCTAGTGCATTTTGGGGCCTCTTTTTTTATTAGAATATATTTTAGGCAGCATGCCGGGTTTGAAGAGATGTTGAGGTGCCAAAACAGTAGGAATCCCCCAAAAGTGACCAGATTTTTGGAAACGACACCCCTCAAGGAATTCATGTATGGTTGTTGTTACCATTTTGAACACACAGTTTTTTCACAGCACGTATTTGAATTGGGCTGTGAAATTTAAAAAATGAAATGTTTTCCAATAAGATGTAATTTTTTATAACATTTCTTATTTTCACAAGAAATAAAATACCCCATTTTGTTCTCCAATTTGTCCTGGGTACGGCAATACCCCATTTGTGGTGATAAATTCCTTCTGAGCCCTCCCATGGGCCCAAACGGCAAAGGAGCGCTATGTGTTTGTTGGAGTCCATATTTTGCTGGATTGGTTTTCGAGTGCCATGTCACATTTGCAAACGCCCAGAGGTATCAAAGCAATAGAAACCCACCAGAAGTGACCCCATTTTGGAAACTACACCCCTCAAGGAATTCATTAATGGTTGTGGTTACCATTTTGACCGCACAGTTTTTTCACAGCACGTATTTGGATTGGGCTGTGAAATTAAAAAAATGTAATGTTTTCCAATAAGATGTCATTTTTGATCAAGATTTCTTATTTTCACAGGAAACAAAATACCCCATTTTGTTGCCCAATTTGTCCTGAGTGCGGCGATACCCCATTTATGGTGATAAACTGCCGTTTGGGCCCATGTGAGGGCTCAGAAGTAAGGGAGCGCTATGTGTTTGTTGGAGTCAAGATTTTGCTGGATTGGTTTTCGGGTGCCATGTTGCATTTGCAGAGCCCTAGAGGTATCAAAGCAATGGAAACCCCCGAGAAGTGACCCCATTTTAAAAACTACACTCCTTAAGACATTCATCTAGAGGTGTAGTGAGCATTTTGACCCCACAGGTGTTGTGTGCAGTGGTGCAGTGTGAGATTTGCAATTTTCTATATATCTATGCCATTTCAGTGTTCAATATATTGTGCCCAGCATGTGCCACCGGAGATATACACCCTATAAACTGTAATGTGGGTTCTCCTGGGTACGGCAATACCCTACATGTGGCTGTTATCAGCTGCCTGGGCACACGGCAGGGCTCAGAAAGGAAAGATGAGGGGGATAAGCTCTGCGGAGTTCGTCAGGGTAGATGAAAAATCTAAGGGATCTATGATAAATTTTAAAACACTTTCATACAGAGCCCTGGTTTTTCGGGACACGTGTCACATTGATATATTGTGTCCTCCCTTATCCCCCTCTTATAGCAGACTTTGCACCTCTTTTGACTCTTTCCCTTCTTGCCAGTTTGGGGAACTTCTTCTGGAAAGTGTTGCACTGGTACGATGCCTGTGGCCACACTTCCAGAAGTACTGGGTGCCCCCTTCTTGGTCCCTAAAGATTAGTTTCTTGAGAATGATGTGCACAGCCAGCTTCTTATACCACACCGCATGGCGCAGGAGGGCTTCAACATTTGATATGACAAGTCCACCCCTCCCATGTACCTATTGTAGTCCAGGATGTAGTCTGGTTTGGGGGTCTCTGTAATGGTACGTCGTACAGGTACATGGGTACTGGTGTGGCCATGTATTGTTGCCAATACAAGGACATCTCTCTTGTCCTTGTACTTGACACGCAATATGTTGCTGCTAGAATGTACTCTGCTCTCATCCCTTCTGAGTATTTGCCCAAGCAGAGTCTTAGGGAGGCCTCTCAGATTTTTTCTAGCAGTGCCGCATGCCGCATGCCGCAGGACTGGAAGCGAGGCACTTGAAGAGTGGGACGCTGGTATAAAAATTATCCAGGTAGAGGTGATAACCCTGGTCCAGCAGTGGGTGCACCAAATCCCACACAATTTTTGCATTAACTCCCAGTAAGGGGGGGCATTCTGGGGGCTGAATACTGCTGTCCTTCCCTTCATATATCCTAAATTTGTAGGTATACCCTGATGCACTCTCGCACAGCTTAAACATCTTCACGCCATACCTTGCCCTCTTACTCGGCAGGTACTGGCGGAATTGAAGCCTCCCTTTAAAATCTACCAAGGACTCATCAATAGAAATACACTTCTTGGGGTGTATGCTTGGGAAAACCAGGCACTGAAACGGTCTAATAGGGGTCTCCGTTTATACAAACGGTCAAAACTGGGGCCATCTCAAGGTGGGCACTGCTTATTATCAGTATAATGTAAGAAGCAAAGTATTGCCTAATTAATTTTTTTTAGGTTCCAGTTCAGTTCTGAAGTTGCTTTGAGGGGCCTATATATTAGAAACCCCTATGAAACACCCCATTTTAGAAACTAGACCCCTCAAAGTATTCACAACAGCATTTAGAAAGTTTATGAACCCTTTAGGTGTTTCATGGGAATTTAGAGCAGAGTAGAGGTGAAATTTACATATTTATTTTTTTTTGTCAGAAAATCCTTATTATACCATTCTTTTCTATAACACAAAAGGTTTTACCAGAGAAACGCAACTCAATATTTATCGCCCAGATTCTGCAGTTTTGAGAAATATCTCACATGTGGCGCAAGTGGGGTAATGGACTCAGGGGCGTAGCTAAAGGCTCATGGGCCCGGGTGCAAGAATTCAGCTTGGGCCCCCCTACCCCTCCCCAGCACCACCATCATCATCAGACCCCTGCACGCTCCTATGCCGGGACGCCTTGCCCAACAGCCCCCATAGTATAATGCCCCCACACAGTTAATGCTCCCATAGCTGCCCCCACACAGTATAATGCCCCCCCATAACAGCCCCATACCGTATAATGCTCCCCATATCAGCCCCCATACAGTATAATGCCCCCCCCCCACAATATCAGCCCCCCCATACAGTATAATGCCCCCATATGTGCATAATTACTTACCTATCCCCGTTCCCACGTCGAGTGGAGGATCCTTCGCCTCCTCCGGTGTGTGGTATGAGTGACTCAGCGCAGGCAGGCGCGATGATGTCTCTACATCCCGCCTGCCTGCGTCGAGCCGCTCAGGGCACAGGGAATGCTAGATCATGGAGATGTCAGCTCCTTGCTCCAGCATTGATTGGAACCGGGACCTCGGTGAGTGACTCACGAACCCCCAGGGGGATGCGACCCACAGTGTAGGGATGTCCCGATACCAAAATTTGGACTTCGATACCGATACTTCGTTTACTTTGCCAACAGTAATAAAAAAAAAAAAAGTTCTTTCGTTTTCTAATGTTAGGCACGAGGTGCGATGATGAATTTTGAATGTCTCACATTAATAGTAATTAACCCCATCATGTTTCTCAGTCATAATGGGTTAATGTGTAAGGTACATGATGGGGTTAATTACTATTAATGTGAGGCACATGGAGGTTAAATTCATCATCGCACCTCGCGTCTCACAATTAGGCCCCATGCACACGACCGTAGATAACCTCCGTTTTTGCGGACCGCAATTGCGGTCTGCAAAAATGGACCCATTCACTTTCATTGAGCGCGGACACATTTCCGTAGCGCTACGGATGGGTGACCGTGCCGTAGAAATGTTCAGAAAATTATGGAACATGTCCGTCAATTTGCATTTTGCGGGCCGTGCTCCCATACTTTGTATGGGAGCATGGCCAGATAATGCGGGTGGCAGTTGGCGGCCGGCCGTGCCCGCAATCGCAGGCCGTGATTGCGGGCACGGTCGTGTGAATGGGGCCTAAGTGATAGAAAGCAATTTTTATTTTATTTTTTTACAGAGTACACATAAATGATGCAAAAAAATAGTTGTGCAGGTTATTACGGCCGCGCCAATACCGATTATGTGTATGTTTTATGTATTGAGACTTATTTTAATGTTTATTGTAAAAAAGGTGAATGTGTATTTTTTTTATTTAACATTACTTTGTTTTTACTTTATTTTTAAACTTCAATGTACTGGCCTATAGCTATAAGCCAGTACATTAGCCTGTGTATGTATAGTACACAGGCAGTTGTTAGGACATACCTCAGTATGCCCTAACAACAGGAAATATGGTAAGACAGCCCTGGGGTCCGTCAATAGACCCTGGGCTGTCTGCCCATATATGGTATGTCCCTCAATCGCGTCACAGGAATTCCCCGTGACGCGATCCAGGGGCATCCCCCTTCTCATTTTCCCCTGAATGCTGCAGTCAGCTTTGATCGCAGCATTCAGGAGAATAGCGGCAGAGATGAGAGGTTTCTCTGATCTCCGCCGTTATAGAGCGGGGCTGCGGCTGTGTGATACAGTCATTGCCCCGCTCCTGACAACAAGTGCACGCGCGGTCAGCATGAGGTGATGTGGCCGGCGCTGCACTAATGAGCGGCGGTGCAGGCACTGAAGACAGAACATGGGGGTGTTTTGTAGCGCGCCCGCCATGTTCTGTCTTCAGTGCCGCAGATCATTAGTGCAGTGCCGGCCGCATCGAATCATCCTGACGGCGCGCACATGTCAGGACTCAGGAGCGGGGCAGTGACTGTATTACACAGCCGCAGCCCCGCTCTCATAGTCATGTGTACTATACTGTATTGTGCAGTTTGCGGTGGAGGAGGGGGGGAGGCTGTGATTTAACGCCCCCCCCTCTCCACCGCATACAACACAATACATTACAAGGCATCACAACACAATACATTACATTACAATACATAACATTACATTACAATACATAACATTACACTGCAGCTTACCTGGAGTCCTCCGCACCGACTCTTCTGCTCCGTCTGGAAGCCGTGTCACGTGACAACACGGTCACATGGTACACTAAGTGTACCATGTGACCGTAGCCAGGAAGTGCCGGCTTCACGGCACAGAAGATTGTTAGGAAACATGCTGTATGGCAACGGGGGCCCGTGGGCCCCCCAGGCTTAGGGGCCCGGTCGCAACTGTGACCGCTGCGACCCCTATAGCTACGCCACTGAATGGACTGAAGCACCGGCCTCAGAAGCAAAGGATTCCCCTAGTGGATTTTGAGGCCTCCTTTTTCTTAGGCACCATGTCCGGTTTGAAGAGGTCTTGTGGTGCCAAAACAGTGGAAACCCCCAAAAAGTGACCCCATTTTGGAAACTAGACCCCTTGAAGAATTCATTGCAGTTTTCAAGGGGTGCATCCGACATTTTGATCAGTTTTCATTCTATTTTTAAGTGGCGTGGTGAATAAAAAAAAGCAATTCTACTATCTTTGTTTTTTTATTCTATTTTTTTTACAAGGTTCACCGTGCGCTATAAATGACATATTCACTTTATTCTGTGGGGCGATACGATTACGGCGATACCATATGTTTATAGTTTTTTTTTATGTCTTATGGCGTTTGCACAATAAAATACATTTTGTAAAAAATCATTTACTTTTTGTGTTACCATACTCTAAGAACCAGAACTTTTTTATGTTTCCATCAATAAAGCCGTGCGAGGACTTATTTTTTGCGTAACGAACTGTAGTTTCAATCATTACAATTTTTAGGTACATGCGACTTTTTGATCTCTTTTTATTCCATTTTTTGAGAGGTGAAGTGACCAAACAATTGCGATTCTGGTACGGTTTATTATTATTTTCTTTTACGGCGTTCACCGCGCGGGAAAAATAACAAAATAATTTTGTAGTTCAGGCCGTTACGGACGTGGCAATAACAATAATGTATAGTTTATTTGTTTGTTTATATATTTTTATTAATAATAAATGACTGATAAGGGAAATAGGGGGATTTTTACTTTGATCACTTTTAAAACTTTTATTTTCTTATTTTTACATATCTTTTTTTAACTTTTTTTTAACTTTATTACTTTGTCCCACTAGGGAACTTGGGGGCAGGAGGCCCTGATCGATATTCTAATACACCGCACTACATGCGTAGTGCAGTGTATTCGAGCTGTCAGCTACTCACTGACAGCGAGCATAGTGGGTCCTGACTTTGCTGGGACCCACTAGGCTTCCGTCGATGGCATAGCCGGAAGCCATTGTTAGGTGTCCGGTTGCCATAGTCACCATCATGTAGCAGGCCGGCGATGGTAGCTTAACCCCTAAAAAGTCGCGATCACTATTGAATGCGGCTTTTAAGGGGTTAATCAGCAGGGACACAGCGATCAGTCCCCACTGTAGGAGCTGCGGCAACTGCTGTACGAGACAGCAGCTGTCACAGCTCCTGTATGTGTCGGGAGGACGGCCAAAATGGCCGTTACTACCGTGATGTACTATTCCGTCATGGAGCGCCAACGTACGCCAATAGTACGTTACTGAGCGTTAAGGAGTTGGCAATCTATTAATGAGTCATTTAATAATTAGGTCATTATCACACATTCCAAAATAATGCATTGTATAAAGGCATTGTCCAACAGGCCAAATAATGGGATTAAAGGACAGATCCAATCAGCAAGAAAAAAAACGATGGCAAAAGCAAAAAGCACTTTTCACATCTGATTTTAGTCACTGGATAAGGAAAGGATGCCCCGGTCCTGGAGGTACTGCAATACCAGGTCAATGCGTGGAGTGGACAGAGCAAGCTCTATTTCCATCTCCCTGTTCTAAAAATCCATTTAATATATGGTCCCCAGATAGGGAACGTATCAGATATTAAACTGATAAAAACAAATACTACACTTGATCTTAGCCAAAAGGCCGAGAAGCGATAACCCCAGTGGCGTGCGTTGGCAGAGCCTGGCCAATACTGCTGTTCACCCCCTTGCAACGATTCAGCCTAGTCCAAGGCACATCCATGGGGGCCCTGCCGACTCACACACTCACACAAGCAGCCAGCCAGGCGGGAGGGGAAAAAAGGCCGGAGAGGAAGCTAGACATGATTTGCTTCTTTTGCTTGCACTACAATGCTGTGCAGAAAGCGGAGGAATCTACATAAAAACGCCTTCCTGGCAACGGTTAATGAACAACAATTTTTTTCACTAACATGGAGTGCTGTGGGACTTTCTTCAATCAATCAATCAATCAATCAATCAATCAATATATATATATATATATATACAGTGAAGGAAATAAGTATTTGATCCCTTGCTGATTTTGTAAGTTTGCCCACTGTCAAAGACATGAACAGTCTAGAATTTTTAGGCTAGGTTAATCTTACCAGAGCGAGATAGATTATATATATAAAAAAAAAAGAAAATCACATAGTCAAAATTCTATATATTTATTTGCATTGTAGACAGAGAAATAAGTATTTGATCCCCTACCAACCATTAAGAGTTCAGCCTCCTCCAGACCAGTTACACGCTCCAAATCAACTTGGTGCCTGCATTAAAGACAGCTGTCTTACATGGTCACCTGTATAAAAGACTCCTGTCCACAGACTCAATTAATCAGTCTGACTCTAACCTCTACAACATGGGCAAGACCAAAGAGCTTTCTAAGGATGTCAGGGACAAGATCATAGACATGCACAAGGCTGGAATGGGCTACAAAACCATAAGTAAGATGCTGGGTAAGAAGGAGACAACTGTTGGTGCAATAGTAAGAAAATTGAAGACATACAAAATGACTGTCAATCGACATCGATCTGGGGCTCCATGCAAAATCTCACCTCGTGGGGTATCCTTGATCCTGAGGAAGGTGAGAGCTCAGCCGAAAACTACACGGGCGAACTTGTTAATGATCTCAAGGCAGCTGGGACCACAGTCACCAAGAAAACAATTGGTAACACATTACGCCGTAATGGATTAAAATCTTGCAGTGCCCGCAAGGTCCCCCTGCTCAAGAAGGCACATGTACAGGCCAGTCTGAAGTTTGAAAATGAACATCTGGATGATTCTGAGAGTGATTGGGAGAAGGTGCTGTGGTCAGATAAGACTAAAATTGAGCTCTTTGGCATTAACTCAACTCGCCGTGTTTGGAGGAAGAGAAATGCTGCCTATGACCCAAAGAACACCGTCCCCACTGTCAAGCATGGAGGTGGAAACATTATGTTTTGGGGGTGTTTCTCGGCTAAGGGCACAGGACTACTTCACCGCATCAATGGGAGAATGGATGGAGCCATGTACCGTCAAATCCTGAGTGACAACCTCCTTCCCTCCACCAGGACATTAAAAATGGCTCGTGGCTGGGTCTTCCAGCACGACAATGACCCGAAACATACAGCCAAGGCAACAAAGGAGTGGCTCAAAAAGAAGCACATTAAGGTCATGGAGTGGCCTAGCCAGTCTCCAGACCTTAATCCCATCGAAAACTTATGGAGGGAGCTGAAGATCCGAGTTGCCAAGCGACAGCCTCGAAATCTTAATGATTTACAGATGATCTGCAAAGAGGAGTGGGCCAAAATTCCATCTAACATGTGTGCAAACCTCATCATCAACTACAAAACATGTCTGACTACTGTGCTTGCCAACAAGGGTTTTGCCACCAAGTATTAAGTCTTGTTTGCCAAAGGGATCAAATACTTATTTCTCTGTGCACAATGCAAATAAATATATATAATTTTGACAATGTGATTTTCTTTTTTTTTTTTTTATATATAATCTATCTCTCACTGGTAAAATTAACCTAGCCTAAAAAATTCTAGACTGTTCATGTCTTTGACAGTGGGCAAACTTACAAAATCAGCAAGGAATCAAATACTTATATCCTTCACTGTATATATATATATATATATATATATATATATATATATATACACACATATATTCTGCTTTTCTTTGAAGTTAATTAAAGTTTTGGATGTAAGCAGTCAGGAAATTAGTTAAAAGGAAAACCGGAGAAAGCTCCAGATTGAGTAAAATTAATCAGGAAAGGACCTCAATTCATTTGTATATACCTACAGGAGACACATGTCTACTGCAAACGCTTTGAAGTTGGTGCTGCAAGGCAAGTTAAATGCTAAATTTGTTTGCTCAACTTCCATGTAACCTGATATTAACTGTCAAAGTATTGACATTTTGGGCAAGCTAGAATAACACATAAGAAACACCAACTTTTAATACCACAATACTTTCAATTAACTGTGACTGAAATAAATTATCCTCGCTTGGCTATAAAGCAAACAGAATTATTATGTTACAAAGCTGTGTGGTGACCATCATATCAGCTTCTTCTGCTGCCCAGTGGAATTTCAAGGAAAGCTGTTATACTTCTGAATATTCATTGAGCTCAGCCGGTCCTCGTGCTACGCTATTTTTCAAATAAGAGGTGTTCTTGCATTGGGATTAATTGGCTTTGTGATTGAAAACAAATGCTGTTTTTAAAAAAAAATCTAATAAAAATGTTGAGCTCCAACGGGGAACATTACCGGTATGCAGAAGGATTCACGACACTAACATGTTGCCATCTGGGATTTTATAATTTGCAAACTGATAATCAAATGTTAATTTTCCTAGCGTCTGTCATCATATTATCATAAAACAATTCTCCTTTATCGAGAAGAGCTGGAGTCAGGGTGCAAATATGCTGTTGTGAGTCATAAATTATGTTGTGAGTTTGTGTTTATACACATCTGCAGAATTATGAGCTCTATTGTCAGGCAATTGTGGAAAATTAAAGAAGTTAACCCGAGCCAATATAGAACTAATTGCAATTGGATTGCAGCTGTCACTTCAACAACTTGGAAGCAGCCATTTTGAAGACTGAAGCGGTACTGATAGTTCACATGTAAAGAACTAGTAAAAATCTGCGAAACATTACATCGCTTATAACTAATGAATGGGTGGGCTACGCTCAAGTTATCTTAAAATGATAATAACCAATCTAATTAATTTAAAATATTATCTTACATTTAGATGGATTCTAGATTTTGTGTCAGAAGTTTATAAATACACACAACCTAAATTAAGATGTATATATCAGTATATTCCGCTATAATTGCCCAATTCCTTGTGTGTGCCATGAGTAGAGACTATTTGGGTAGAATATTACTTATTATGAGGCTGAATCTATCACCATATGATGGACAAAGCCTTCTTTAAATACTTTATTGCTTCTGATAATCTTATAATAAGTGTTAAATACTAAGAAACCTATAGATTATGGTTACCTATAAGGGAAGACAAAATGTGCAGTCGTGGTCAGTTCTACTTCATCTACTGTAATCACCTACAGTGCAGTGAAGCAGATTTCATCTAATATTAGAAGGTTTTTAAATATTTTGTGAATAAGAATATTTAGTTTTGACATTAAAAATAATTTAAGGGCGTTGTCTCATCACGACAGTTTTTTTCATCCTGAATCCTGCCCGAGTCCAGCTTTAGAAACTATAACTGGCCATACATTTACTTCTGCAGGCAGTATTACATTCCAGCCATTCATATGGCTTCTCGGGACTCCCCTCTATGACATCAACATGCCATGTAGTGCATGTAGAAAGAAGTTGTCTCATTATTTAACAAAAACGTTATTATTTTTTTTGCACGGTTACACCCATACATGACCTTGAATGCACCAATGGCTACCAGAGTTATTATGTTGTTTGTTTTCATTCTGGTTGTGTAATGCTTGGACAAGCTGGTCCTCCAGAGAGTAATATCCATATACCCAAATAGAGCTTAGGGATTAGGGTTATCTAAGGGTACTTTTACATTCCCCTATACTAGCTGGAAAAATGAGCACCGATCGGCGATACAGAATGTTGATCGGTGCTCGTTTGCTCCATTCACAAGGAGCAACAATCGTTAATGTATGGGGACGAATGATCATCAATACAATCGTTCAAACTCATGTATTTGCATCATGTTGGCATCACATCTCCATGTTTACACACTAGCGACCATTTTTTGGCCACACTAAAGATCCGATGAACTAGTGTTTTCTCGTTCATTGGCTGATCATTGACCTGTTTTCACAGGCCAATGATTAGCAATGAGGGTTTGTATGAGCGCTCTCATTTGCCCAATCATTGGACATTGTAAAAAGGCCTTAAGGCAGGTAAGGTAAACCCAATCTCATTAATTTGGGCTGTAGAAGTGACTATCTTACTAAAAAAAAATAAGAAATTAAACACTGCCATTGCCAATAATGGAGTATTCTTTGACGATTTACACTCTATAATTCTAAAGATAAAGATGACAAGTCAGCATCAACTACAAATGTGATGTGTTGTGAACTCACCAACTATCCAACTCCACCATCGAGGTCACAAAACAAGGCAGAGATCAATATCTGTCTGCTGTCACTAGTGTATGGTGAGCTTATTTTGGAGTATGATATAATACAGTACTGTAACAGTAACAGAGTGAAGCCTTTCTAGTGTGTGTATATGTGTGCACATACAATCCTATATAACACAGGTTCTGTGGGTTGTATAAAAATGTATCGCCCATTATTTTAATTTGCCAATTCTTGTTTTTGTTTTTTTATACTAAAACATTTGCAAAGGGAGGGGGTGGGGGACACAAAAAGCATGGCAACTAATGGTTTGCAATCTGATAGCAATTGTTCATGAAGTGATTGAATGTGATGCATTTGTATCCATTAAGAGCCTATTCAGTGTTGCTGTTCCTCATTATAAAAAGCCGTACTGCATGGTTTACATCCAATTTAGAAAAGAGATAAGTTGGAAAGAAAAGTATTCTCTTAAAACACAAAAATCCTTATCCTTTCCTCCACAGACAGCCGAATCTAGAACCACATGCAGCGTCTTATCTTTTTGCCTATTCAGAAATGGATTCACAAAATAAGCAAATGTTTTACAAGACCCTGCCTCTAGGGTTGAATCAATTGGCAGCTGTTATTTTTGTTTATGCATATGTGTATGGGAATTACATTGTATGGTTGAAAATGCCCTTGTTTTTTGTTTTCTTTATACACCAAAATCCTGTTAATGAATTCTATAAACACACACAAATGATGCTGGCTAAGTTCACACTAGTGTTAAGCTCCGTTTAGCTCTCTTCCGTCAGAGAAAGAGATGAACAAGAGTCCAAACGGAAACCATCGCTTCCGTTAGAATTTCTATTGATTTCAATGGTAATAATTTTGTTTCAGATGCAATCCGTTTGCCTCCGTTCGCTAGGTTTCCGTCTTTTTTCACGGAAGCAAAAGTGATGCAGACTGCACTTTTGTTTCCGTCAAAAAAACAGAAACCTAACGAACGGAGGCAAACGTAATGCATTTGAAAAAAAATTATTACCATTGAAATCAATAGTAATTCTAACGGAAGCGATGGTTTCCGTTTGGACTCTCGTTTATTCTCGTCCCGTTAGAATTACCATTCTTTTTATTGGTAATTATTTTGGTTACAGATGCATTCCGTTTGCTTCCGTTCGTTCGGTATCCATATTTTGACGAAAACAAAAGTGCAGTCTGCAGCACTTTTGCTTCTGTGAAAAAAAACCGTAAACCTAGCGAACAGAGGCAAATGGAATGCATCTGAAACAAAATAATTATCATTGAAATCATAGTAATTTTCTCGGAAGCGATGGTTTCCGTTTGGACTCTGACAGAAGAGAGCTAAACGGAGCTTAACGCTAGTGTGAACTTAGCCTAATTCAGTTCTTTTTATTCAATGTAAGGGTATGTTCACACGCAGTGGTTTCAGACGTAATTCGGGCCGTTTACGCCTTGAATTACGCCTGAAAAAACGGCATCATTACGCCTCCAAACACCTGCCCATTGCTTGCAATGGGATTTACGGTGTTCTGTTCCCACGAGGCTTAATTTTACGCGTCACTGTCAAAATACGGCGTGTAAAAATACACCCGCGAAAAAGAAGTGCATGTCATTTCTTGGGATGTTTTTGGAGGCGTTTTTCATTGACTCCATTTGACATGATGCAGATTGGTCACTGATTCGTCAGCATCATACACTTCTATTCACAACGCCCAGTTAGTAAAACAAGTAAACACGCCCAGTTAAAAACACAATACACGCCCAGTTGAACATACGAAAAAAAACACGCCCAGTTGTCCATTTCAAAGCTCATTTGCATATATATAAAATAGCTCATAACTTGGCCAAAAATGAACGTTTTAAAAAAAACAAAAAAAAACGTTACTGTTATCTACATTGCAGCGCCGATCACATGCAATAGGAGATAGGGATTTGAGAATCTGGTGACAGAGCCTCTTTAACACAGGAGGAAGTACAGCTACATCTGAGCAAATTAAATATTGATAAAGCCCCTAGCCCAGACAGCATTCATCCATGGGTATTAATGAAATTGAGCTCAGTAATGGACAGACCATTGTAGCCCGTCTTCTTAGACTCTTTTGTAACATCATCAGTGCCACAGGATTGGAGGACGGATGATGTTGTACCAATATTTAAGAAGGGTAAGAAGGTGGAACCAAGTAACTTCCATCCAGTAAGTTTGATATCTGTGGTATGTAAAATATTTGAGGGTATTCTAAGAGATAAACTGCAACATTATATAGCGGAGAAAAGTCTAATAACTGATAGCCAGCATGGATTCATTAAAAACAGTTCATGTATTACTAACATGCTCGGTTTCTATGAGGAGGTAAGTGCAAATCTGGATGTTGGTCATGCGGCTGATGTCATATACAGCAGCACTAAATGTCAAGCAGCAGCTGCAAAAGCAAATAGGATTTTAGGGCGTATAAAAATTGAGATAAAAACCCGTGATTCAAATTGAATATTACCCCTCTATAAATACCTGGTAAGGCCAAATCTTGAATATGGAATTCTGCTGTGGGCTCCACATTGTAAAAAGGATATAGGAGAACTTGGGAGGGTTCAAAGGCGGGCGACTAGATTATTAATTATTATTATTATTATGATATAGGGCTAGGCCAGCAATTTCTTATGACTGGAAAACCTCTTTTTTTTTAACTCGTTTTATTGAACAATAAGCACAATACAATTAGTATATCAATAAAGAAATAATGGCATCATAGCATGTGTACATATACTGAATAGAATACAATGGAAAGATAAGACACGGAGCGTTCGGTCACACCAGAGGCAACACTCATTCCCACGTAATTGTAAAATGCGCAACATAGATCAGGATGTTACAAATGTTATATAATACATATTATATTGAAAACGGAACATAGTTAAACTGAACTTCTGCACGTGTGAGTTTCGCACTCAACAACATATCATCACATTTCGAGTATTTAGTAGAGCACTGTATATGGGACATAAAATCAGCAATACATCTCAGTAACAGCCATGTACAGCAATGGGACCCCTCACACATCTAAACACTGGACACTTCAGGAAGCCTAAAGATCAGAGGAAAGGCCCACTCTCAGTGATCTTGGGGACAACAGGGCCAGAGGGGAAGCATTCAAAATTTCACAGATTTTCTGGAATTTGTGGGGACAGTCTCTAGGAGTATATACCATTTTCTCATATGGAATTGCCATGTTTATCAGTGTTATCCATTGGCCACAGGCAGGAGGCCTATCGTCCCTCCCTCTAATTGCAATGGCTTTTCTGGCACAGAATAAGGATCCCTAAGAAAGATCCTGGAATGATGAAGCCATAGTGACTCATCTAGTAGTCCCAGAGGACAAACCTCAGGGGTGAAAGGCACCGGGATCCCCAAAAGAGATGACAACTTTGATATAACATCCCCCCAGAATGAGTTAATATATGAGCACTCCAACGCAAATATGCCAGAAGTCAGCTTGTAGTTCCGAACATCTATGACATCTAGTGTGTGGGAGTCTTCCCATGTTATGGAGACGTGTTGGGGCTAAGTAGCATAAATGTAGAAAGTATAGTTGAGTCATACGGTTGTTAATTGCAGGAGATACATAAAGTGCATCTCGCCCGTGCCTCCTCCCAATCCCCCACAGACAAACCTGGAATAAGGGATTTCCATCTATACTCAGAAGCCAACTGAAGCCAACTGATTTCAATTTGTGTCCCAAAAGATATGTGTATAAGGCTGATATAATGCCCTTAGGGCCCTGTGATACAAAAATCCCAGTCTAGGTGTAGTCAGAAATCGGCATGATATACCTGGAAATTAGCTCCGGAGAGCATGTCTTAGTTGCAAATATCTGTAAAACGATGAACGTGGTATATAGTATATTTCCTGTACTTGTTTAAAGGACCCCGACTTATGAGATATTGATGGCCTATCCTGAGGATAGGCCATCAACTTCTTAGGACTGGAAAACCCCTTTAGAAACAGAGCAATTTTTTTAATTTTTCAATCTTCTTATTTTCCCCTTGACATAGTCGTATGAGGGCTTATTTTTTTGCAGATTGAGTTGTGTTTTTAATGGCAGCATGTTAGGGTATTTAGAATGTATTAAATTATATATATTATTTTTTTTGTGGGTGAATAAAAAAAACCTGCATTTTTTCCATTACCTTTTAGGATTTACACGCTCTATTGTGCGTTATAAACAACATGTTAACTTCATTCTGTGGGTCGTTACAATTAGGAGATACCAAATGTGTACTTTTCTTTAAGGCTGGATTTACACGAGCATGTTCCGTCCGTAATGGACGGAACGTATTTCGGCCGCAAGTCCCGGGCCGAACACACTGCAGGGAGCCAGGCTCCTAGCATCACAGTTATGTACGACGCTAGGAGTCCCTGCCTCTCCGTGGAACTACTGTCCCGTACTGAAAACATGATTGCCGTACGGGACAGTTGTCCGGCAGCGAGGCAGGGACTCCTAGCACCGTACATAACTATGATGCTAGGAGCCCGGCTCCCTGCAGTGTGTTCAGTCCGGGACTTGCGGCCGAAATACGTTCCGTCCATTCCAGATGGAACATGCTCGTGTTAATCCAGCCTCATGCTTTACTACTTTTGCACAATAAAAACAATTTTTTACAAAAAATCTTTGTTTTTAATGTTGCAACATTCCAAGTGCCATAACATTTTTATTTTTCCGTGGATTTATGAGGGCTTGATTTTTGCTTGATGACTGTTTTTTATTATTCCAGCAATCAGATTTGTAGCAGGATATGCACAACAACAACACCTTGGAGATAATGGAAAACCGTACTCAGTAATGTAAGTCGCTTCAATCAGGCAGATTTCAGTCCCTTTTTTTTTTTTCTTTATTCAGTAGCCGAGAATGCCGAGTTCCCCTTCTCATGCCTCCACACCTTGCCGCAAAGTTTCGGGAGACCACGCCCCCTTACTCATGCAACTGAAGGAATGAAATTCGTCCGATTAAAGCAACTTACATTTGTGAGTATGTTTTTTCATTATTTCCAACCCTTATCCAGGTGTTGTTGTTGTGCAAATCCTGCTGCAAATTTTATTACCGGACTGTGTATATGATAGGAGCGCAGCGAGGCTAATGGCTTCAGGTGCATGTGTAGAAGCAATCCACGGCTACTTCCACGAATCTCTTTGTATTGATAGTTTTTATTGGTACCATTTTGGGGTACATACAACATTTCGATTTACTTTTGATTCATTTTTTTGTGAGGCGAAGAAACAAAAAACAGCCAATCTGGTATTGTTTTTCAGGTTTGTATTTTGTGGCCCCTTATAAAAATTAGGCCCCCTTTGTGGCCCTATGTATTAGTTAGGCCCCTTTTGTGCACCCATAGAGAAGTTAGGCTACATTTATGTCCCCATATAGAAGTTAGGTCCCCTTTGTACCCCTATATATTAGTTAGGCCCCCTTTGTGCACCCATAGAGAAGTTAGGCTACATTTATGTCCCCATATATAAGTTAGGTCCCCTTTGTACCCCTATGTTTTAGTTAGGCCCCTTTTGTGCCCCCATATAGAAGTTAAGCCCCCTTTGTCCCCTTATATATTATTTAGGCCCCCCTTTATGCCCCCATGTAGAAGTTAGGTCCCCTTTGTACTCCTATGTATTAGTTTGGCCCCCTTTATTCCCCTATATATAAGTTAGGCCCCCTTTGTGCCGCCGTAGAGAAGTTAGGCCCCCTTTGTCCCCCTATATATTATTTAGACCCCTTTATGCCCCATATAGAAATTAGGCCCCCTTTGTGCCCCAATAGAGAAGTTAGGCCCGCTTTATGCCCATATATATTTGTGAGGTCCCTTTTGCGCCAATAAAAAAAACCAAAAAACTCACCTTACCCGTTCCCACGACAAGCTGATGGGACCTGTCAATCTTGTGTCCCCTTTGTACCCCTATGTATTAGTTAGGCCCCCTTTGTGCCCCCATATAGAAGTTAGGCCCCCTTTGTCCCCTTATATATTATTTAGGCCCCCTTTATGCTTACATATAGAACTTAGGTCCCCTTTGTACTCCTATGTATTAGTTTGGCCCCCTTTATTCCCCTATATATGTTAGGCCCCCTTTGTGCCGCCATACAGAAGTTAGGCCCCCTTTGTCCCCCTACATATTATTTAGGCCACCTTTATGCCCCATATAGAAATTAGGCCCCCTTTGTGCCCCAATAGAGAAGTTAGGCCCGCTTTATGCCCATATATATTTGTGAGGTCCCCTTTGCGCCAATAAAAAAAACCAAAAAACTCACCTTACCCGTTCCCACGACAAGCTGATGGGACCTGTCACCCCTGTGTCCCCTTTGTACCCCTATGTATTAGTTAGGCCCCCTTTGTGCCCCCATATAGAAGTTAGGCCCCCTTTGTCCCCTTATATATTATTTAGGCCCCCTTTATGCCTCTATATAGAACTTAGGTCCCCTTTGTACTCCTATGTATTAGTTTGGCCCCCTTTATTCCCCTATATGTAAGTTAGGCCCCCTTTGTGCCGCCATACAGAATTTAGGCCCCCTTTGTCCCCCTACATATTATTTAGGCCCCCTTTATGCCCCATATAGAAATTAGGCCCCCTTTGTGCCCCAATAGAGAAGTTAGGCCCGCTTTATGCCCATATATATTTGTGAGGCCCCCTTTGCGACAATAAAAAAACAAAACCTTACCCGTTCCCACGACAAGCTGATGGGATCTGTCCCTCCTGTGTCTCCTTTCTGTGATCCAGAACAGTGACGTAATCACGTCACCTTCCTCGTGATGCTGATATATACCACTTAAGGAATCTATCTAGGAGTATAGTGAGTATTTAGAACCCACAGGTCTTTTTCAGAATTTATTAGAATTAGTCCGTGAAAATGTATATCAACATTATTTGCACAAAAATGTTTAATTTTTTCATTTTCACAAAGAATAAAGAAGGAAAAAGCCGCCCGACATTTGTAAAGCAATTTCCCCCGATTATGGCAATACCCCGTATGTGGTCATAAATGGTTTTTTTTATTAACATTAACTAACATTAACATTAACATTTATTAACATTAACATTTTTGTCTTTTTCTTTTTCGTTTTTCCCTCCCCGCTTTCCAAGAGCCATAACGTTATTATTTTTCTGTCAATAGAGTGGTGTGAGGGCTTATTTCTTGCAGGAGGAGTTGTAGTTTCTATTCACACCATTTAAAGTACCATTTAATGTACTGGGAAACTGAAAATAAAATCCTTTGCAGGCAGAAATTGAAAAAAACGGCGATTCCTCCATTGTTTTTGGGGTGTTGTTTTTAATGCTTTCACCGTGCAGTAAAAATGACAACTTAAAGAGGCTCTGTCACCAGATTTTGCAACCCCTATCTGCTATTGCAGCAGATAGGTGCTGCAATGTAAATTACAGTAACGTTTTTATTTTTTAAAAACGAGCATTTTTGGCCAAGTTATGACCATTTTTGTATTTATGCAAATGAGGCTTGCAAAAGTACAACTGGGCGTGTTGAAAAGTAAAAGTACAACTGGGCGTGTATTATGTGCGTACATCGGGGCGTTTTTACTTCTTTTACTAGCTGGGGTTTCTGACGAGAAGTATCATCCACTTCTCTTCAGAACGCCCAGCTTCTGGCAGATCACGCTGTGACGTCACTTCCCCAGGTCCTGCATCGTGTCAGACGAGCGAGGACACATCGGCACCAGAGGCTACAGTTGATTCTGCAGCAGCATCAGCGTTTGTAGGTAAGTAGCTACATCGAGCCGTGCGAGGGCTTATTTGTTGCGGGACAATCTGGAGTTTTCATTGGTACCATTTTGGGGTACATGGGATTTTTTGATCACTTTTTATTCCATTGTTTGGCAAGCAGGGTGACCAAAAACCATTAATTCTGACAATGTTTTTTATTCTTTTATTTTTTACGGCGTTCATCGTAGGCTATAAATGACAATTTTACTTTACTCTTTGGGTTGATATGATTATGTTGATACCATATGTACATTTTTTTTTATGTTTTGCAGCTTTTTGCACAATAAAATCATTTTTTTTATAACATTATTTTTTGTGTCACCATATTCTGAGAGCCACAACTTTTTTATTTTTCAGTCAAAAAAGCTGTGTGACACGGGTTGTAGTTTTTATGAACTTTTATTTCTACACTTTTATAAAACATTTTTATTACCTTTTTTTTGTAACTTTTTTTTTTCCCCCACTAGTGGACTTGAAGACTTGCAGCTTTGATCGCTGTTAGAATATATTACACTACCTACGCAGTGTAATGTATTCCAACTGTCATTGTGCCTCTGGCTGGTCCTCATAGGTGTCCGTGCATGGCAGCCCGGAGGCCATTGTCCGGCTTCCGGTTGCCATAGCTAACATCAACAGCCCCTAGGATTTCATGTGTGTGCTGCCGATCTGCTCTAAACTCCTTAAATGCTGCGATTGCAATTGACCGCCGAATCTAAGGGGTAAATTGCCGAGATGGGCCACTGATCAGCAACAGGGAATGCAGGGCAGACGTCCTGCACAGTTAACCCCCACTGCGGTGTAGCGCCGCGCGGCGGTTAACTATCAAATTCCAGACGTAACTGTACATCAAGGTGTGCAAAGTTACTGCTCACCTTGACGTGCAGTTACGTCAAGTTGCGGGAAGGGGTTAAAAAGGAAAAACTAAAATATTGCATTGACATAAGTATTCAGACCCTTTTCTCGGTACTTAGTTGAAGCACCTTTGGCAGTGATAACAGCCTCCAGTCTTCTTGTGTATGATGCCACAAGATTTGCACACCTGGATTTTGGGATTTTCTGCCATTCTTCTCTGCAGATCCTCTGAAGCTCTGTCAGGTTGGATAGAGACCGGCGGTGGACAGCCATTTTCAGGTCTCTCCAGAGATGTACGATTGGGTTCAAGTCAGGGCTATGGCTGGGCCACTCAAGAACTTTCACAGAGTGGTCCCTAAGCCACTCCTGTGTAGTCTTGGCTGTGTGTTTAGGGTCATTGTCTTGTTGAAAGGTGAATCTTCGGTCCTGTCTGAGGTCCAGAGCACTCTGGATTCGGTTTTCATTATGAATACCTCTGTATTTTGCTCCATTCATCTTTCCCTCAACCCTAACCAGTCTCCCTGTCCCAGCCAACGAAAAACACACCCACAGCATGATACTGCCACCACCATGCTACACTGGAGGGATGATTATTTTGGGCAGGTGATGAGCAGTGCCTGATTTCCTCCAAACATGACGCTTAGAATTGAGGCCAAAAAGTTAAATCTTGGTTTCATCAGAACACAGAATCTTGTTTCTCAAAGTCCTATAAGTGCTTTTTTTGCAAACTCCAGTCGGGCTTTCATGTGTCTTTTACTGAGGAGAGGCTTCTTTCTGGGCACTCGACCATAAAGCCCAGATTGGTGGAGTGCTGCAGTGATGATTGACCTCAAGTTTCTCTCATCTGCATACAGGATCTTTGGAGCTCAGCCAGAGTGACCATTGGGTTCTTGGACACCTCTTTTACCAAGGCCCTTCTCCACCGATTACTTAGCTTGGTGGGGCGGCCAGCTCTAGGAAGAGTCCAGGTTGTTCCAAACTTCTTCCATTTAATAATTAGAGAGGCCACTGGGTTTGTGTCTTGGGAACTTTCAGTGCAGCAAAAAAGTTTTTGTAGCAAAAAAAATGTTGTACCCATTTCCGGATCTGTACCTTTACACAATCCTGTCTCTGAGCTCTACAGGCAATTCTTTCCTCCTCATGGCTTGGTTTTTGCTCTAATATGCATTATCAGCTGTCTGACCTTATATAGACAGGGGTGTGGCTTTACAAATCATGTTCAATCAAATAATTTTTCCACAGGTAGACTCAAATTAAGGTTTAGAAACATTTTGAATATCATCTTGAGAAATGGGAGGTCTCCAGAGCTAAATTTCAAGTGTCATAAGCAGAGGGTCTGAATACTTATGTCCTTGCGAAATTTAAGCTTTTCATATTTAATAAATTCGCAAACATTTCTAAAATTCTGTTTTCACTGTCATTATGGGATATTGAGTGTAGAATGCTGGGGAAAAACTTGAATTTTTTTTTCTTTTAGAACAAGGCCTCAACATAGCAAAATGTGAAAAAAAATTAAAGGGTCTGAAGACTTTCCGAATGCCCTGTACGCTTATGTTCTGGCCAAACATATCAAAAGGCATACTTCTTTTGGCATACATCTTTTGGCAGACTTTATACACCACACTAGTCCTTTATATAGTTCTTTACTTATTTATCTGAAAAGTTCTCATCAGGATTTGACATTGTTCAATATAGATGTGGCGTAGAGAAATATTATTGTAGAGAACCCTTATTGTATAAGAAAAAACTATTATTGTAGAGAACCCTTATTGTATAAGAAAAAACTCAGTCTCAATGAATTATATAAGTAGTGGAAAAGAATAGTTCAGCACACCGTAATTTTCTTAAAATTTTTATTATTATTTCATTTAATTCATATTGTGATGTACACCACTTTGTCAAAGGATAATTACTGTACTTATCCTTTGACACAGGGGTGTAAATAACAATATAGATTAAATTCTATAATAAAAAACATTTTTTTCACCTGCATTGCGGTGTGCTTTCCTACAACTTATTCTGCATGTGGTAAGGGGGTTTACCAAAAGGTTCTGGCACCCGCCATACTTCTGCCAACTGCCTGACCAACCCGTATCAAGAATTATATAATCAGCTCTCAGTCTTCTTTTTCATCGCAGTACGTGTTCCACTGACAAGGATATGATATGATGTAGAAGCTGCCTCTCGCTTGCAGGGCATTTCAGGTCCTTCTAGCCTACACGTTGGTTCAGTGGTTAGAACTGCTGGCCAGCAGTAGTGGGATTGTGGGTTCAAATACTCCCAGAGTTTGTTTAAAAGATTTATTTAGCTTTCAATTAAATTAGTATTACTCTGTGTGTGGGTGTCTGAGAAAGGGAAATTACTATGTAAACCATAGTGAGAACGGGAAATTATGTGAGTGAATATGTCCTGTCTTCAGACCTTCAGAATATATTACAAGTATATAAACAGCATATAAAAAATAAATTGTAAAGTGTTCAATATAATGTAAAACAAGAGTTTCTGGATTAGCCATCTGTATGCTGCAGAGGGTACTTAGAGACAAACTGAAATTGGGAAACTTCTTTATAGGATATTGGGTTCAATGAAGCAACAAGAGAAAATGAGCTTATGGTGCATTGGGTTAAATAAGCTGATGAATGATGAGTGAGAATACGGTACAAGAACTGTATGGATACCTCTTTTTATATGATATCTGACAAAGTGCCAATTATTGATTTGAACAGACACAAAGGGCAAAGACTGGTGTGGAACATAAAACCATAGGATTGTGTGCTAAATTTCATTAGTCTTGCCTTTGAATTGTTTTCCAACAATCTGGACAGGGGAGTTAGATATAGACAGATAATGTTTTTAAAGGGATCTAAATTTATTTGTATGAAAGATGAGGCTTGATACATTATCGAAGCACACACTTTGTGACATTTGCAGATTAAACATAAAATGTTCCTTACCATTTAGGCAACCAGAGACCTTGAATAGGTGTCGTCTGTACCATTGTTTGGCTGATAATTTTCTGCTCCAACCTCCACATTAACATATACTTTTGGTTTAATTAAACAATGCATGTTATTTCAATACAACATGGAGGAAATTGATGTCTGGCAGTCATCGTATGTTAAAAAAAACAAAAAAAAAAAAACAACAAGAAATAGGATTAGACAGCAAAAATCCAACCTGTTCAATTTATGTGTCACTTGACACTAGAAAAGGTGGTTAGCACTATTACTTTATAGCACTTCCACACAGAATTTGGATACTCTCCACATTCTTCATGCTTGATTACTTAATTTCTCCCACACTCCATAAATTGATAGGTTAATTAGCTTCTTATGTAATTGGTTCTAAAATCTATGTCTGAGATAGTGAAATTAGATAGTGAGCCTCACAGATATAAGGGGAGCAGACACAAATGGCATTAGTAGTTCATATGGTTAACAACATTTTAAAAGATTATAATGATATATATCTTGTCGGGGCAGAAGCTCATTAAAGGACTTTTTTTTAGAAGAACATAGCTGACTTCTTCCAGAAACAGGGCTAGTCTTGTGTTTGGTATTGCAGCTCATTCCCACTTGAATGGAGTTGAGTTGCAATACTACATAAAGCTCATGGACAATAGTAATGATGTTTCTGGAAAAAGGCAGCTATGTTGTTCTAATCTCATAAAACGCCTTTAACTGTTGTCTGCAGAAAATTTCCCTGCACCCTTTGACTGGTCACATAGTTGCTTGGTTTGCTCTTTTGTCTTCATGGTATAATTTTTGCATTGATAATTGACTCATCATCATTTGGACCTTTGAAACACTTTAGGTGTTTGGTGTCATTACAGGTGATCTGCATTTTAATAGTGATGTGACAAAAATGAATCAGTTGTTCTAGTAATGAAACACAGTATGTTCCCAAGGGTCAAATTTGCTGCGGAAAATTCTGCATCAAATCTGACTCAGATTCTACAGGGAAATACGCCCCAAAGTACTCAGCGAATTGTGCTTATTTTGGTGAAAAAAAAATGACTATACTCACCTCCTCAGGCGCTTCCATAGCAACACGTCGCTGCTCGTCAGATGTGACGGCTGCAGCTGGTGGAGCGGAGTTGCTATGCACTATTTTAGACAAAAACCACTAGAGCAAAACGAAGATCTCTATATTTCTAGGATCACTAAAACATACATTATAATAATGACTAACTAATAGTACTAGTGCTCAAAATAAATAAATGTTAAAATCAAGATGTAACAGCATCAATAATATAGTAGCTAAAGGATCCCTATCTGATTGTAATCACATTTGAGTTGCTGTAGATCAACTACAATTACTGGATATTGCTCCCTGAGCAATTACAATTAATTGATGGATCCAAAAGCATTAGAACACGTAGTGGTGAAAGTGTACTATGCAATAGCTACAGACTATTGCATACTTAGTGTATATCACATTGATTTCTGATACAGGAAAATCGTAGTTAAAATGTACAAGTTAGCCTCCATGACATGTGTTGTCGTTAGCGGCATCTTCAGGGTGAAGTAATGAAGCTAATGGCAAACCTTTTATTTATAACCTCCACTTGTTACAATATCTCTATCCCAGCAGGAACTACAGTCAATCAGCTGTTGAAATGCACTATATCTACTACTTGAATGCTAGTATCCTTTGCCGATGTACGCCGAGACCAATAGATCCATTGTTGTCACTAATCAATAAGGAACATGTGTTCACTGAGCATGCTCATACACTTAGAAGTTTAGATAATATGTTGACAAAACCTGGCCCTTTTTGTCCACAGCTTACCATCTTATCTTAGAGACACAAAAGACACGGTTAACAAAATTCATGAAATCACTGTTTCCAATACATCCTTTTAGTCAGCCTATATAGTAACATACAACATGAGTAAGGTATAACATCAGTCACACATTTTCTTTACACGAAATGCATCCATTTTACAGCACATAATGATTTTAGTTTTTCACTTCTGGAGTTTATTTTAACTCTTTTTTCTTTTTCATATAAAATGCACCATCAAACCGTAGGCACAGTCATGAGCACCCATGTACACAAATCTACTTTTAGGGTAGTGAGAAGATCAACACGTTTTTACAGAAGAGTCACATTTTATTTTGGGGATGCTACATCGACGACATGCTAATTCTGAGGGAAGATGACAAACATCTATTCTTAGATTTTGTCTCAATATTGAATAACAATTCTTGGTATGCTATTTGCATTTAAAATCCATGAGTATTAATTTTCTGGACCTTAAAATCTCTAAATGATGAAGGAAAAATCTTCACTGATATATATTGAAAATCCACATCCACCAATAATTTCCTTCATTGCTAGAACTGGCACTGAAAACAGCTAAAAAGTGGAATTCCTGTTGGCCGATGCCTCTGGGTGAGATGTAATTGAAAATTCTTTCAGAAGGACTGTATTGGATTCCAAAATATATTCATAGCCTGTGGCTTTACCAAAAATGTGCTGAAAAGGGTCCATAGAAGAGATAGGGTATGTGATAGGACAAGTTTATTAAGTACTAAAAAAAAAAAAATGCATCTAAGGTTATTATATCATTGATATGTATGATAGGTATACCACTATGTTCACTAATGTCTCACAGAGGTATTGGCCAATACTACAAGCTGGTCCAGAACTGAGGCGTTATCGGACAACATCCAGGCATTACCTTCTGCAGAGGGAGGAATTTTAAGGATCTGGTGCAAAGTCATATGTCACTAATCAGAGAAAAAAACAATAAGATCTGGCAGAAAAAGAGCACTACAGGCTTGCACCTCTGTGGAAGATGGAGTAAAGGGGTTATATATCTGGTCAATTGCCCATGTTAAAAGCTTTATGTGAGAAAGACAATCCAGGAACTAAGATGTAGAATTTAAAAACACGTAAGCACAATCAACTCAAAAGAAGACACCCAATATTTCATCATGTCAGGATGGAACATGATGGGGACCCTACTGTCCTCAAGTTCTGAGGCACAAGACAAATGAAACTGGGCCCACTTAGGAGCAATTTAGATAGGGTCTTATAACAAGAAGAGGTCAAGTGGGTCTAAAGACTACAAAGTCGCAGTCGACTGGTTCTCAATGAGGGTTCCTTTTTTGCAGCTTTCTGCACCAATATATTAGGTTTATCCATTATTAAACATTTGTTCTTATTATTTTTCATTTATTTATTCATAATTTATAACATTCTCAATATCTGCCATGGCCCTAATAAATGACTTGTCCATCTGGACTATTTGAACTCTCATATGTGGGAGTTACCCCATTGACAGTGTACATATAATACAGGGTGATTCAAAAAGGATGGTGTAAAAAAAGGCCTGTAGTTAGAGCAACATCATTGGTAAATGGCCAGTGACTGAAAATCAAAGCAAAACTTAGTTGTCCATAGCAACCAATCACAGCACAGCTTTCATTTTCAAGAGCCAAATTTGAAATGTGCTTACATAGTGTGAAATAAGATGTTGAAGCAAGAAAAAGCTTTTTGCATGTTGGAATTTGCAAGAACGAGGTCTGTTATTACAGTACAGCGAAAGTTTCAAAACAAATTTGGTAAATGTGCTTTGTATAGAAACTGCATTTTGCATTGGGTGAAGCAATTCAAAACCACTGGGTGTTTATGTCATCTGAAAAGTCTGGGCCGTCCAAAGACTTTGGAAGAGAAAGTGAACAGGATTCGAGCCGTGTACGAGTGTAGTCCTAGAAAGTCAACCAGGCTGACTAGTATGGAACTACAGGTGCCACAAAATAGATGCTCTACCGGAACGTTGGATCGGCTACGCTGGAAACAATGATTCGCCAATGTTGGGCTGGCCTCCACGATTGCCAGATCTAACATCCTGCGACTACTTTCTGTGGGGCTACATCAAGGACTCAGTGTATATGCCCCAGCCACAGGATCTGAACGACCTGAGGCAACACATGACTGAAACAGTGGAGTCCATATCCGGGGATATGCTAGCACGTGTCTGGACAGAGCTTGACTAGATAGTGTGTCTTTTCATGTTAATAAATTTGTGTTATGTTCTCTCGTTTATAAATACTGAGGCTATAATTTTGCACCATCCTTTTTGAATCACCCTGTATAATTCAGAATTAAAATTTGTTCATCAAAAGTAATTGTTGGTGGCCCATCTACTAAGCTAGGATGGCTAGGGGGTATAATATAATTGTAGTAAATATTATACATTTTGGCTGATCTAAGCTCTCTTAACTTTAGATATAGATGACCGGAAGGTCCTAACTTTTCCATTCATTATAATTAACTATAATGCGTGCTATCGTATCTTCTTTTTACACTTGTCATCGGTGAAGCTTAGAATGTCTTAGTATTGATGATAATCTGGTAGAATTTAATACTAGCTAATTTGCAATACGCTGACCAAAAATATAAAGATAGCGTTATGCAATCATTTAATTGATCATTTAAAATGTTAGATTATGATACTTACCCGATGAGTTGTGCTATTATGTAATTAATAATTTAAACATTTACTATCTTGAAACGTAACTAATGAAAGAACATACACTGATAATTTTTCTATTCAAAATGGTATATCTAAAGCGCTATCAATAATGATAATGATAATTTTCTGTTTTCATGAAGTGTATAAGGTCCTGTATAATTATCATGAGAGGATGCGGAATACCCTCATGACCAAATAAAAACTAAAAGTGTGTAAGGATGCACAGTACTCCTCCTGATACCAGGAAAAATTATAAGCACACACACACACACACACACACACACACACACATGCCTAGTACCTTATGGAGCAGGTTCCTAGCACTATGTGCAGGAGCATCCACAGTCTACTATTCTAACATTTTGACATATTCTGTATTCACTATAAGTGGAGTATTGGGACACATACACATTACACCTACAGGAGCTTTTATGGCATCCCATTCTAGATCCATAGGCCTTAATAAGACTTTTTGCCCATTCATACAGAAGAGCATTTGTGAAGCCAGACATTGATGATAGACAAGCGGACTCTTCTAGTTCATTTTAAAGTTGTTTGATGGGGTTGAAAAAAAACAAAAAGGAAGAAGACGGCACTCCTCTAAGGTAATAACATTCGGGAATAGACAATCAAAACAAGTAGGATGAATTTGAATAGACTCACCTGGTGGAGTTGTGCGGGATCATCAGCACAGCCGAACTTTAAAACATATCGGGTCGACAAGACCCTATCTGTTTTTTATACATCCATGTGAATAAATTGTTATCCCTTGGAAACTGTCTTTGGATATATCTGGTCTACTGCAGAGGAGTGACCCACGAAGGCGTTTCTTGATGGGTTTGAAATGAGGGCTTTGTGCAGGCCAGTCAAGTCCTTCCACACCAAACTCACCCAACCATGGCTTTATGGACATTGCTTTGTGCACTGAGGCACATCATTCTAGAACAGAAAAGGGCCTTCCCCAAACTGTTCCCACAAAGTTGGAAGCTACAATTGTCCAAAATGTCTTGGCATGCTGAAGCATTAAGATTTCCCTTCACTGGAATCAAGTGGCCTAGGCCAACCACCGAAAAACAACCCCATAGCATTATCCCTCCTCCACCAAAATTTACAGTTGGCAAAATGCAGTCAGGCAGGTAACGTTCTCCTGGCATTCGCCATACCCAGACTCGTCTATCAGACTGCCAGATAGAGAAGCGTGATTCGTCACTCGACAGAACACATTACCACTGCTCCAGAGTCCAGTGGCGGTGTGCTTTACACCACTCCATATAATGCTTGGTATTGTGCTTGGTGATGTTAGGCTTGCATGTTGCTGCTCGGCCATGGAAACCTGTGCCATGAAGCTCCCAGGGCACAGTTTTGGTGTCAGAGGTTTGGACCTTTGCAGTTATTGATTAAAAAAAGTGACATTTATGCACTATGCGCCACAGCATTCTTTACGAGTTGCTGTGGTTCCTAAACACTTCCATTTTCAATAATACCACTCAGAGCTGGTAGTGGAATATCTAGGAGGGAAGAAATTTCACAAACTGACGTGTTGCAATGGTGGTATCCTATTATAGTACCATGCTTGAATTCAGCGAGCACTTTAGAATGACCCATTCTTTCACAAATGTTTGTAAAGGCGACTGCATGGCGAGGTGCTGGATTTTATACACCTGTGGCAATGAGATTAAATAAAACACCTGAATTCAATGTTTAAGAGGTGTGTCCCAATACTTTTGTTCATATATTGTATAAGTCCGGCATTTTTTAAAGCAGAAAATGGTGCGTAAATTGCAGCGTTTTTTTCAATGCTGGGAGATGGTGACATCTCCTCTGAAAAACGCAGCAATTCTGGACACTTTCCGCAGCAGGAATTGACTTGCTGCAGTCCCAAAATTACGCACCGCAGGTCAATTTCAGCTCAGAATTTTTACGCAGCGTGTGGACGAGATTTGTTAAATCTCATCCACTACGCTGCTACTGTGTTCTGCTGCGTTTTTTCCGTCCGCAATTCCGGATGGAAAATACTCAGCAATTCCGCTGCATATGGATGAACCCCAATACAGTCAAGAGCATGAGCCCTTATTAAGTAATTCATTTTTTTGTGTAGATTAGATGTTTTTTTCTCCTGTTGATTTAATATTGTCACCAATAGGGGTATAAGTTTTTACACAGATAGATAGCCAAACAATTACAGTATGACAAAAGAATTTTTGAGTCCACTTTAAATTATACATTTTCTGTCAATTTTTGCAATTGACTCCCTTTATAAAATAGAAATGCCTTCTGAAAGAAAACTTGTAAAGGCAGAAATATTCACAGACGAAGGCATTTTAAAATAATGTTGACAGTGAGATTTTAAATACAGCACTTTACAGATTGAAGCATATTCTGGTATTGATTTTCAGACTATTATGTCAGTGCTTCTCCTCTCTCCCATCAAAAGCTTAAAATCAAAAAAGAAAAAAAAAGACTGTACAAATTCTGTGTCTGAAAATCTCTGGAACTGTAATACTAATAAATTACTTTCAGAAATTATTAGACAAGAAAATAAATCATTGGTTCTTAAAAATGTACTGTGGGATTTTCACAAAGACACTTCTTTTTTCAGCCACTTTCACGTGGCAGTAATGTGATCAGTATTTTGCATCAGTATTTGTAAGCCAAAACCAGGAGTGGAACCTACGCAGAGAAAGTATAATGGAAAGATTTACACCTCTTCCTTGCTTTGGACCCTCTCCAGGTTTTAGCTTACAAATACTGAAGCAAAGTACTGACCAAACTACTGCAGTGCACATGTGGCCTTTATCTGCATAAGTTTGCCTCTGAAGTGAGTGAAAATATGCACTTTTCTGTTAGGTGTATGTAATAGAAAATTAGCAGCTAGATGTAGCTTGTGAAAGCACTACTGGGAATTATAAAAGATATAAAATTTCCATAAATTAGCAATAGATACAAAGCTGCCATCTGGTTCAAGAAATTACAAACACAGCTGTGGAGGAGGTGAGACTTTAGTCAGTCGGCAAGTAATGGCGGCTTTCTGCTTAGGACAAAAGTGCAGAAGTAACAAGCAAAAGGTAAGTACAGAAGTTGTGTGTGTCAAACTAACATCACATCATGCGTAACCAGTGTGTAAGGGTATTGACAGTTCACCCAGGGTCGTACTGCTCGAAGAGTAGGCATAATCTGTTCACAGGTTCACCTATTGTCGGAATTCGCTTATTACCTATGACGGAACCACATTATCAATATTTAAGACATTGTAGGCTAAAAGCTCCTTTTAATGACTCACTTGCTCTCTTTTCACATAGAAAAGATTAGAATTACTCACCCCAATCCCTTTTACTCTTGTTGCAAAATGTTACCATGACCATGAAATATGTACAGCCTTTACTCTGATAAGGCTCTGAGCTTGCAGTGCACATTTGCTGCATACGATGGGAAAATATCCCAATATATACGCCGGACGTATTCCACTGTATACCAACAGTTGCATGAACAGAATTATTTGATATATAACAGTAGTCCCCTATTTCCGGCATTCTAATATTTATTTTAATTGAAATATTTTTAATGCATTGATAATTTTTCACTGAGTACAACGGAATGGCCTCTCAAAATTATAGACAGAGGTTGGGCTGCCATCAGTGCAATACAGGTGGTACTGCTGTCAGTGGCCCATGCAAATGAAGCTCACATGTGAGCTAACCCTCTACCCATTACCTACCAGCCCCTGCATGGGAGCTAAGAAGTTTCACTTATGATTATGACTAATGAAAGTACCGTAATTGATAGGCAATGTTGTGCACACCTGTTGTCCAAAATGGTGCCCTTCATTAACATAAGTGTAAATGCACAGGCCCCAATTAATGTTCCTCCCTTTACCATGAACCCCCCATTAAATATATAGTAGGAGCCCGAGAGGCTACATAAAGATAATATTATTCCACTTCATTTCAAAATCAGTGGGTAACTGTGCTTGAGAAGAAGTGTAAAATACTTCTACAGGTGCCCACCAAATGGTCACAATAGGGTAAAAATAGAGGTTGATTAACATAAAAGGGAGTTCAGGTAGAGCTGATTCTTGCTTTTCTGCTGCCTGATGCTAAAATTGAAATGGCGCCTCCCAGATCTTGATTGACATCCCCCTGGATGTTCTACATCACTAGCAGCCTCCTCCAACACTTGCGGATGTGCCGTGCCTAGTACTCCCCAGGCATGCACGGTGCAACGATGAAGCCGGGTATGGTGGTGGTTCAAGGGGTTAAAACTACATGACAGGTTCCCATTAAATATAAAATGAATTCAAAACAATTCCATCTGCCCTGCAATTTTGTTATTATAAATATTTCCTATATAGTTACAGCTCTAGAACCAACTCAGAACATAAGCACAGCAACAGAATCACGATCAGTACATAAATACACCAGAAACAAGCTCAGTACATATATACAGTACCAGAACTAACATCAGCATATATACAGTACTAGAACCAAGCTCTCTACATATGTACAGCATCAGAACCAAGCTCAGCACACACATAGACCAGAACCAAGCGCAGTACATATATACAGTACCAGAACTAACATCAGTACATCTATACAGTACTAGAACCAAGCTCTCTACATATGTACAGCATCAGAACCAAGCTCAGTACATATATAAAACACCAGAACAAAGCTCAGTACATATATACAGTACCAGAACTAACATCAGTACATATATACAGTACTAGAACCAAGCTCTCTACATATGTACAGCATCAGAACCAAGCTCAGTACATATATAAAACACCAGAACAAAGCTCAGTACATATATACAGTACCAGAACCAAGCCAAGTACATAAATATAGCACCAGAATCAAGCTAAGTACATACATACAGCACCAGCACAAATACAGCTCAATTTAGTGCAACCCCTGCCGTATAGGTTTGTCTGGCGTTAAACTACAGCTCTCAGCATGGCCCAAACAATGTTAAGGATAGGCTGGGAGCTGCTGTTTCACAAAAAACACAGTCATACCACCCATCATCTCGCTGCAGATCATACAGTGACTACTGTGCTGATTAGAGGCAGAATAAACATTTACATTGAGTGACTCACAGTTAACATCTTCTCAGATTCTAGTTGTTCTTTTTCGCTTATCTTCTCCATCCGGTTGAGACCTCTATGATGACTTCCCCTGACCACAGCACATTTCTGCAGCTTGCTGCTCAGATGTCTTCAGCTTCTCACTTTTTAAACATTCTGCACCGATAAACGAAGATAAAATTCTCATAGTGCCACACACTAAGTTTGCCCACTGTCAAAGTCATGAACAGTCTAGAATTTTTAGGCTAGGTTAATTTTACCAGTGAGAGATAGATTATATAAAAAAAAACAGAAAATCACATTGTCAAAATTATATATATTTATTTGCATTGTGCACAGAGAAATAAGTATTTGATCCCTTTGGAAAACAAGACTTAACCCGTTAGTGACCGGCCCATCGTGTTTCTACGTCAGTCACTAACGGGCCTTATTCCGATGCCATAGACTTTTTACGTAGCGGCATCGGAATAAGTAAACAGAGCAGGGAGCTGTCAAATCTCCCTGCTCTCAGCTGCCAGAGGCAGCTGAGGGCTGGGAGCGTCCCTGCTCTGCCGTGTGAGATCGATATTAGTATCGATCTCACACGTTTAACCCCTCAGATGCGGTGCTCAATAGCGAGCACCGCATCTGAGTGGTTTTGGAGAGAGGGAGGGAGGGAGTGTCTGTGTCTCTAATGGCAGCCGGGGGTCTAATAAAGGCCCCCAGGTCTGCCTGTCATGAATGCCGTGTGAAACGGACAGGCAGTAATACACTGCAATACAAAAGTATTGCAGTGTATTATAAATGCGATCGCAGAACCGCATATTATAGTCCCCTAGTGGGACTAGTAAAAAAGTGAAAAAAAAGTTTCATAAAGTTAATTTTAAAAAAAATGTGAAAAAAAATGAAAAACCCAGCTTTTCCCTTTACAAAATGCTTTACTATTAAAAAAACAAAATAAAGTTAAAAAGTTACACATATTTGGTATCGCCACGTCTGTAACGACCCGACTATAAATCTATTACATTATTTAACCCGCACGGTGAACGCCGTAAAAAATGTAATAAAAAACTATGGAAAAATTGCTGTTTTCTGTGAATCCTGACTTAAAAAAAATGTGATAAAAAGTGATCAAAAAGTCGCATCTACTCCAAAATGGTACCAATAAAAACTAAAAGTCTTCCCGCAAAAAAAAAGCCCTCATACAACCGCATCGGCGAAAAAATAAAAACGGTACGGCTCTTCAAATATGGAGACACAAAAACAAATAATTTTGAAAAAAAAGCGTTTTTACTGTGTAAAAGTAGTAAAACATACAAAAACTATACAAATTTGGTATCGTTGTAATCGTAACAACCCGCTGAATAAAGTTTTTGTGTTATTTATATCACACGGTAAACGGCGTAGATTTAAGACGCGAAAAAGTGTGGCGAAATTTCACGTTTTTTTCTATTTCCCCCCAAATAAAAGTTAATAAAAGTTAATCAATAAATAATATGTCCCCAAAAATGGTGCTATTAAAAAGTACAACTTGTCCCGCAAAAAAAAAGACCTTATACAGCTATGTCGACACAAAAATAAAAGAGTTATAGCTCTTGGAATGCGACGATGGAAAAACGTCAAAAATGGCTTGGTCATTAAGATCCAAAATAGGCTGGTCATTAAGGGGTTAATACTTGGTGGCAAAACCCTTGTTGGCAAGCACAGCAGTCAGACGTTTTTTGTAGTTGATGATGAGATTTGCACACATGTTAGATGGAATTTTGGCCCACTCCTCTTCGCAGATCATCTGTAAATCATTAAAATTTCGAGGCTGTCGCTTGGCAACTCGGATCTTCAGCTCCCTCCATAAGTTTTCGATGGGATTAAGGACTGGAGACTGGCTAGGCCACTCCATGACCTTAATGTGCTTCTTTTTGAGCCACTCCTTTGTTGCCTTGGCTGTATGTTTCGGGTCATTGTCGTGCTGGAAGACTCAGCCACGAGTCATTTTTAATGTCCTGGTGGAGGGAAGGAGGTTGTCACTCAGGATTTGACGGTACATGGCTCCATCCATTCTCCCATTGATGCGGTGAAGTAGTCCTGTGCCCTTAGCAGAGAAACACCCCCAAAACATAATGTTTCCACCTCCATGCTTGACAGTGGGGACAGTGTTTCTCTTCCTCCAAACACGGCGAGTTGAGTTAATGCCAAAGAGCTCAATTTTAGTCTCATCTGACCCCAGCACCTTCTCCCAATCACTCTCAGAATCATCCAGATGTTCATTTGCAAATTTCAGACGGGCCTGTACATGTGCCTTCTTGAGCAGGGGGACCTTGCGGGCACTGCAGGATTTTAATCCATTACGGCGTAATGTGTTACCAATGGTTTTCTTGGTGACTGTGGTCCCAGCTGCCTTGAGATCATTAACAAGTTCCCCCCGTGTAGTTTTTGGCTGAGCTCTCACCTTCCTCAAGATCAAGGATACCCCACGAGGTGAGATTTTGCATGGAGCCCCAGATCGATGTCGATTGACAGTCATTTTGTATGTCTTCCATTTTCTTACTATTGCACCAACAGTTGTCTCCTTCTCACCCAGCGTCTTACTTATGGTTTTGTAGCCCATTCCAGCCTTGTACAGTTCTATGATCTTGTCCCTGACATTCTTAGAAAGCTCTTTAGTCTTGCCCATGTTGTAGAGGTTAGAGTCAGACTGATTAATTGAGTCTGTGGACAGGAGTCTTTTATACAGGTGACCATTTAAGACAGCTGTCTTTAATGCAGGCACCAAGTTGATTTGGAGCGTGTAACTGGTCTGGAGGAGGCTGAACTCTTAATGGTTGGTAGGGGATCAAATACTTATTTCTCTGTGCACAATGCAAATAAATATATATAATTTGACTATGTGATTTTTTTTTTTTTTTTTTATATAATCTATCTCTCACTGGTAAAATTAACCTAGCCTAAAAAATCTAGACTGTTCATGTCTTTGACAGTGGTCAAACTTACAAAATCAGCAAGGGATCAAATACTTATTTCCTTCACTGTGTAGTCAACCCTGTAGATAGTGCCCTACATATAGCCCCCTGTAGATTATGCCCCACATATAGCACCCCTCCATAGATAGTGCCCCATATATAGCCCCCCTGTAGATTGTGCTCCACATATAGCTCCCCCTGTAGATAGTGGCCCCTGTAGATAGTGCCCTACATAGATCCCTAGTAGATAGTGGCCCGCACAGATCCCCTGTAGATAGTAGCCCCTGTAGATAGTGCCCCACATACAGCCCCCTGTAGATAGTGCCCCACATATAGCCCCGCTGTAGATAGTGCCCCAGATATAGCCCCCTCTGTAGATAGTTCCCACATATAGCCCCCTGTAGATAGTGCCCTAGATATAGCCCACTGTAGATAGTGCCCACATACAGCCCCCCCTGTAGATAAATCCCCACATATAGCCCCCTGTATATAGTGCCCCACATATAGCCCCCTGTATATAGTGCCCCATATATAGCACCCCCTGTAGATAGTGCCCCACATATAGCCAACCCTGTAGATAGTGCCCTAAATATAGCCCCCTGTAGATAGTGCCCCACATATAGCCCCCCATAGATAGTGCCCCACATTAGCCCGCCTGTAGATTGTGCCCCACATATATCTCCCCCTGTAGATAGTCCCCCTGTAGATAGAGCCTCCTGTAGATAGTAGCCCCTATAGATAGTGCCCCACATACAGCTCCCTGTAGATAGTGCCCCACATATAGCCCTACTGTACATAGTGCCCCAGATATAGCCCCCCCTGTAGATAGTTCCCACATATAGCCCCCATGTAGATAGTGCCCCACATATAGCCAACCCTGTAGATAATGCTGTACATATAGCCACCTGTGGATAGTGCCCCACATATAGCCCCCGTGTGGATTGTGCCCCACATATAGCCCCCCTGTAGATAGTCCCCCCTGTAGGTATTTCCCCTCTGTAGATAGTAGCCCATGTAGAAAGTGCCCCACATACAGCCCCTGTAGATAGTGCCCCACATATAGCCCCCCTGTAGATAGTGCCCCAGATGTAGCCCCCTGTAGATTGTTCCCACATATATCCCCCCTTTAGATAGTGCCCCACATATAGCCAACGATGTAGATAGTGCCCTACATATAGCCCCCTGTAGATAGTGCCCCACATATAGCCCCAGTGTAGATTGTGCCCCATATATAGCCCCCCCTGTAGATAGTGCCCCCTGTAGATGGAGTCCCCCTGTAGATAATGCCACTCACACTTTTAAGGGAAAAAAAAACAAACTTTACATACTCCCTGATCCCGTACCTGTGCCGTCCTGTGGCAATGCAGGCCTGCTCTCTTCTGGGAAGGTCTGCAAGGGGTGAATGACGCAAGCAGCTCGATTACCTCATTGCACCGTTTGCGTCGTTAAAAGACGCTGAATGACAGGCCAAGTCATTCAGCCCAGTGTCTTTAAACGATGCAAGCAGTGTGATGATATAATCACGCTGCTTGCGCCATTGAAAGGTGCTTATGCATTCACCTCATGGAGAGTGCAACCCTGAGTTCAGATGCCCTGACCATTTGCCCGCATAGGGCCCAGATATTTCTGATAACAGCCCTAAACAGAGGCATTCCATTTTTTTTATAAACCCTATGTTCTTGTTCCGGCTACAGAAGTTTTTGGAAGTAAGAGTGGAGGCCAGAAGGTGAAGTAAGATTGTCATGTCTGCCACCTTTTTAAATGAAAATATGGATTGTGAAATTAAAGCTCCACTGATAGATCATATAAGTACTGGACGCAATAAGAAGTAAAATAACACTTGTGTTGGATTTTACTTAGCATAGATAATTAAGTTACTCTATACAAGTGCCTGGGCCTGCCTACTTGACCATCAACATCTTTATTGACATTACCTGTTGCCGTTATTGGGATTGTGTTTTCATAATATAGAACAATTCAGACTCTTTTGTACTGAAGAAATAGTGTCCATATTTAAATGCTGTTTAGAAAGGGGGGAATAAATTAAACTAAAAAAGCCCTAGCCTTTTAGCTTGATATTGACAGCGGGGATCCACCAATGGTGGCAATCATGGAAGCTATCAGCTGTCATTATTGATTTAACCTTTGTAAATGTCAGTTTGCAGTGTGGAAAAAGTTAATGATTTATATATGATTAATATATGTCAGATTGGATATAGTATAATGGTCTAAACAAACTGCGTTATAAAAAAACAGAAAAGGATAGATAGACATGGAGTGCTTGTAGGAAGGAACAATAAATGGTAATTTCTATTCAAAACAAAATAGGAGGAAGCAGAGATATTTCAGTATTACCAGTATTTGGGGCAGAGCAGTGAGTGTGTAAGGTACAGCTTTGGCCAATAGCTGCAAGCAGCAAGTGATGTCAGAGAAGCGGGCATTGTTTTGGCAGCTTCTCCTATACAGCCCAATAACAGACATCCATATTGTCATTTGTATGTGGTGTTAAAGAGGACCTATCACCACACATAGGGTACCTGTTTTATTAATAAAACCATTTTTCAGTAACTGCTGTATTCATATAGTATATAGAGCTCTTTTAGACAGAACGTGAGATCACGTGATAACCGGCGAGTTCTCGCGATATGAAACTAGATTTTATTGTGGGGTGTTGTGGGAAGTAGCAGAGGATGCAGGGAGCACAAAATAAGGACGTTCGGGGGCTCCCTCGGAGAGTCGGGTCATTTTCATAATGAAAGTACATTTATACTGAAGTATTTTGACACTTGTTTTAATTGCGTGCATTTGGGAAAATATTATTTTCTTAGGGGGTAAACAAACAGGGCTCTCATTCTGGTGGACTTAGCCTGTCCATGTATTACATAGACAGATATTCATGTAACACTATACTTGAGAAAATTAGCAGGTTAAGACATCTTCCCATGTCAAAATATCTTGCTTGCCGTGGGTCTCCAAGTCAAGCTGATCGCCATACTGGTTATCATATTGAAAAGGGGTGTCTGTGATGAGATTACTCCTTTAAGCCCTTATTTATCCCACTCTTCATCTTTATGGGAGAAGGTGAGAAAAAGATTTCACCTTAGTTCACAGACCTGGAGTCCCTCTCTTTAGTATCAACTCTAGCTTTTTGTGGAAGCCTCAGCCTCACTTCTACCTTCTGAGGTAAATAATCAGACTTGCCATTATCATCAACTATCGGCATACTGAAATACTGTATACTGTCTCTTCTCTTTACCTTACTTTCCTATAATTTTATTTATTTATATAGTCTACTGGGAAAGTGACTTAGGTGTTACATTAGAGACTGAAGAATAGCATCTCTGATGTTGATGTGAGCTTTAGAATTATCCATTATCCTGGCCTTGGGGGGAAGCTAATCTCAAAGTCTTGATGAAATGCTATATGGTTTTTCGCATTTATCCTCTATCCATGTATCATATCTAGTGAACTGCCATAGAGTCTTCAGCTTTTAAATACAGAATAAGGCCCCATGCACACGACCGTAAAAAATCTCCATAATTGCGGACCCTAACACGGTCCGCAATTACGGACCCATTCAGTTCTGTTGGCCGCAGACACCTTTCCGTATCGCTTTCTGTAGAACTGTGCCGGGAATTATGGAGCATGTCCTACTTTTCATACAGATGTAGCCGTCTTTACCTTGACTTTTAACACATTAAATAAACAATGGCTAGATCTCTTATCTTGACTTTTTCAATGACTTTTCAATGGCTTTTGTTGTGTGATATCAGCAGCAAGTTATCAAAATCAAGTTAAAGATGACTACATCCGTATTTTACGGGCCATGCTCCCATACTTTGTATGGGAGAATGGCCTGAAAATGCGGGCTGCGGCAAACGCGGGCTGTGATTATGGGCACGGCCGTGTCCATGAGGCCTTACTGTGTGACTCACTTTTGGATTAACAAAGCAGCTCTCATTAACTGTAGGATACAGGCTTTATTGAATAAACCAATACCAGACTTCTGTAAATGCTCTCAAAAATTCATATTTTATATTTTTCTGACAGCCTGAATATGATAAAAAAACAATGGGGCAGAGGTCGTTTAGGTCTTTATCAGTAAATCAATTTTAAATATCAGCAATGTGACTGTCATCCTCATGATGTATTTTAAATTCATATCAATTAGCAAAATAACATCCTATATTTAAGTCAGAGAAAAAAACGACAAGCTCTTTCATTAATTGTTAAAGAGGGTGGGGTAATAGCGGGATTCACTGGTTAGTGGCACCCACTATTACTACCGCCTTTATAATCAGGGTCACTAGGGTTATGCCTAGTTCCCCTACCTTTTCCTTATATGAACGTCGATCTAATTGCTTTAGCGGCTACTCAAGGGAATAAGACCGTATAGTAAATAAAGGTAATATTTATTAACATACAGTAATCACTCTCATATATATAATGCAGTAGCTAATCACAGTACAGTATAAACACGGTATCACAATATTATACCGCCACCCACTTACCTAAACATACACAGAATACAGTTACGTTACAACACAATACACATAAGTTACTTGTGATTCTCACATGCTCTCTATCTCTATCCCACTCCCTCCTAATATAACTTTCCCTATACAGTAAGGGTTAATACGGGATAAGGAGGAACAAGGGGAATGGGTTACTGTGTAGAGCAAGTGGTTAACTTACTCAGGGAGAGCAAGGGGTTAACTCAGGGAACTCTGGGCAAGGGTTACAGCAGGAGGAGACAGGGTTAAGTGTAGCTGCTGCTACACTCGATACTTAGCGTGACTTTGTGGAGCAGCAGAGGCAGGAGCAGGAGCCCAGGTCTTTGGAGGAGAGAGAGAGAGGTGAGCCGTCGGTGGTGTGTGAGGCAGGCAGGCAGCTCTCAGCTGATCGTCTTCAGCTAGCTTCGGCTCCTGAGCGTACCGACGCAGGGCTATTTAACCCTGTCGGTACGCTCGCAGCGGGGAATGTGGCGCTTGCCCCAGGCTAGCATGGGTCGGCATGGTGATAATGTATCACCAGCCGACTCATGAGAGCCCGCACGAGACAATCCGTGCGCGCGGGAGACTTGAAATGGAGACAGGGGATAACTATCCCTTGTCTACTTGGTTTCCTAACAAAGCAGGGACATGCTAATTGTCCTGCTCTGCTTCCAACCGTATTCATGACCAGGGCTGTTGTTGTTACAGCCCTGGCTCATGATACATTATATGTACTATACATACACATATATATTATATATATGTGTATATATATATATACACATACACTGTATACATACATACTATATATATATATATATATACATATACACATATATATGGACACTTCCCTTTACATTAATAATCAAAAATGTTAATAAAATTAGAATTGACATTTGTGACCACAAAGAATGAAAATAAGCTTCATTGCTCTCATGTATAAGAATTTTTAACAAAAACTACAAATTCCCATAGCTAGAGAAATTTTCTTTCACATTCCCGACTTTAGCAGAAGGAAATGTTTATAATGTTATCCATAGAAAATATTTGCTGTTTGGCTCAGTAGATTTATTCCAAACATGGCAGCAAACTTGTCTCCCTTCCAAAGTAAATGATAGTTTCTGCACACAAGACACCACAACATGTATTATTGGCTAGCTAAAAGAGATTTTGCTCAGAAGGATATGTTCTAACTTGATCATCACCAACCATTTAGCAAACCAGGGGAAAAAGAGAGTAGAGGTGCAACTGCAAAGCACTCTCCATTTGTCACGGCGCGGGGTGTGGACCCACTGGGCCGTACCGCGTAGCGGGATAGCAGCTCGCCAAACAGGTATATGCAATGTCTATAGTTCTGAAAGGATACCTGAGGCAATGTAGACAGTAGCGGTGGTTTCAGGCTAAGTTGAGGCTCCGGCAGTAGACAGACACCCGGCGTGGTGCTACACAGTAGATGCAGTGGAGAGCACAACACAAATCCAACTCTTCAAGGCACAGGGGCACGGTAGCACAGGATACAGGGTACAGGCAGTAGGAACGGGAAACACTGGAAACTGGAAACCACTTAGGAGACCATTTGCAAAGATAAACTAGGGTAACACAACAACACTCAGGCAATGATTGGGAGGGAAGAGCCCCTTTTATAGTCCAGAGGCATTCTGGGCTAATTTGCAGCTATTCTGCATGTGCGAGTACTGGCCCTTTAAGGCCGAGCACATGCGGGCACGCGCACCCTGCGGGAGCCATTCTCAGAATGCGGAAGTGAGCGCCAGCATCTCCCAGGAGGGAGATGCCGCCCGGAACTCACTCGTTCATGGCCGCGGCCGTCAGAGGGTAAGTTAGGACGACGGTCTGCGGCCATAGACGTTACACCATTGAAGTATATTATGAGTGAGCAAAAAAGCTAAGCAAGCACAGTTGTTTCTGTATCACTCAAAGACTTGTATTGGAGTTATGGAAACAGATGAGCGCTCACTCATAACCTCTACCAATTAGATATATATAGAATATGCTATGATTTGCCAAGATGTTAGTAATCAGAATACCCCTTTAAATCGAAATAAAATGTTGAATTGCTTTACACTTTGTTTAGCCCATCTTTTACTTTTTATACGGCTTTCAGATATTATAAAATAACATAATTAATAGTACATTATCCAATATAGCACAACATGATAAGGAGCACCATATATTCAAGTCAAGGACTGGAAGTAGATTCCACATAGTCAAAGACTGTAAGTAGATCCGTAGTCCAGTGGCTGAAGCAATCTGGAAGGAGGGTAATAATAGCAATGTAGTCAAGTAACAGTCCAGGTTTGGTACACAGATTAGCGGTAACAGTTTCTAGCGTGAGGCAGAGACATGGTCAGGAAACAATCCAAGTTTGGTACACCAATAAGCTGCAACAGTTTGTAGCATAAGGTAGAGATATCCAAGTCCAAGATTATGTAGGAAGCCAAAAGGGTGAGACTAATCAGGTAATGAAGGCAAGGAATCTTAAATCTCAAATCCTGACACATATCACCAAATAACTCTTGAAAGGGGTGTGTTGTGCTTGTGGAGAATGGTAAGGACTGTGTAATGGCAGGAAGGAGGTGAAGGGAAAGTGAGCCCTAATCTACCCACCGCCCTGTCCCTGCCTACTTGCAACGACCCGCCCTAGGCGACGAGGTACAACTGGGCGGCGGTCCCTACGCTGGCTAAGTGCACAGGAAGACAAACAGGGAACACGCAAGGGAAGGGGCAGTAGCCACGGAACGCCACGAGGAAACGGGGCGGCGAACGAACAGTCAGGACCAGGATGAAGTGAGTACACCCGAGCGGGCACGGAGACAGAAGCAAGCCAGGGGCAAAGCAAGCAGGTCAAGCAGAACTGCAGCAAGGCAGAAGCACGGCAGAAGCAGGCTGGAGCAAGCAGCAGTGGGGCCAGGAATCCAAAAGAATTACAAGCACTGAGGGAGAGCACAGGGCAGGTAATAAAGGGCAGGGGGCGGAGCTAACTCCGACAGACCAGGCCGCGATAGGCTCTTCCACTCCTGAGCCTGCCACCCTGGTTGGTGGGAGATGGTGTCAGTCGAACAGGTCTGGCCTCAGGTGTGGATTGATTAATCCCAGGAGTATAGCTAGATGAAGTACCTGGCAGATCCCTAACAGTACTCCCCCTTTTATGAGGGGCCACCGGACCCTTACTAAGGGGACCCGGTTTAGTGGGGAAGAGGAGGTGGAACCTCCTGATCAATACCCCAGCGTGAACATCACGGGCAGGTACCCAAGTCCTCTCCTCCGGCCCGTATCCTCTCCAATGGACCAGGTACTGGAGGGAGCCCTGGACCATCCTACTGTCCATAATCTTGGCCACCTCGAATTCCACCCCCTCAGGGGTGAGAAGGGGAACAGGAGGTATCCTCGAGGGGGACCAGGACGGGGAGCAGCGTTTAAGGAGGGAGGCATGGAAGACGTCATGTATGCGAAAGGATGGGGGGAGCTCCAGACGGAAGGATACAGGGTTGAGGACTTCAATGATCTTATAAGGTCCAATAAATCGGGGAGCAAACTTCCTGGACGGGACCTTAAGGCGCAAGTTCCTGGACGACAACCAGACCAAATCCCCGACGACAAACCGGGGGTTAGCAGAACGTCTACTATCCGCCTGAATCTTTTGTGCGCTCTGGGACGCCTCTAGGTTCTTCTGAACCTGGGCCCAGACAGTGCACAGTTCCCGATGAACCTCCTCTACCTCAGGATTATTGGAACAACCAGGGGAGACGGAGGAGAACCTTGGGTTAAACCCGAAATTACAGAAAAACGGGGAGACCCCTGACGAGTTACTGACCCGGTTATTCAGGGAAAATTCAGCAAGGGGAAGGAATGAGACCCAATCGAATTGACAGTCAGAGATGAAGCACCTTAAATATTGTTCCAGGGATTGGTTGGTCCTTTCCGTTTGGCCATTAGTTTCGGGATGGAAGGCGGAGGAGAAGGACAGATCAATCTCCAACTTTTTACAAAAAGCTCTCCAAAATAAGGAAACAAATTGTACCCCTCTGTCAGAAACGATATTGACTGGGGCCTCATGGAGACGCAGGATGTGTTTCACAAACAAAGAAGCTAACGTCTTGGCGTTAGGTAGCTTCTTAAGGGGCACAAAGTGGCACATCTTGCTGAAGCGGTCGACTACCACCCACACCACCGACTTGCCCTGAGATGGAGGCAAATCGGTGATAAAATCCATGGAGATATGGGTCCAAGGTCTCTGGGGAATGGGCAAGGAACGTAGTAGGCCCGCAGGTCGGGACCTAGGGGTTTTGGACCTAGCGCAAACCTCACAAGCGGCGACGTAAGCCCTAACATCTTTAGGCAACCCAGGCCACCAATAGTTTCTGGTAATGAGGTGTTTGGTGCCCAAGATGCCAGGATGACCAGATAGAGCGGAGTCATGGTTTTCCCTGAGTACCCTCAGCCGGTATTGCAGGGGAACAAACAGTTTGTCCCCAGGGACGTTCCCGGGAGCTGCACCCTGATCAGCCGCGATATCAGAAGCTAAATCAGAATCCGTGGCAGAGACGATTATACCAGGGGGTAAAATACAAGCAGGATCCTTCTCGGAAGGAGGATTGGCCATGAAACTACGTGACAGAGCGTCAGCCTTAATATTCTTGGACCCAGCCCTATAGGTAACCAAGAAATTAAATCTGGTAAAGAATAGTGCCCACCGAGCTTGTCTAGGATTAAGCCTCCGGGCCGATTCTAGGAAAACCAGATTCTTGTGATCCGTAAGGACCGTTACCTGGTGTCTGGCCCCCTCCAGGAAGTGCCACCACTCCTCAAAAGCCCATTTAATGGCTAGAAGTTCGCGGTTGCCAATATCATAGTTACTCTCCGTGGGCGAAAACTTCCTAGAGAAGTAAGCACAGGGGCGGAGATGGGTGAGGGAGCTGGTACCCTGGGACAAGACGGCCCCCACTCCCACCTCGGAAGCGTCAACCTCCACAATAAATGGCTCCTCTTGGTTGGGCTGAATCAGCACGGGAGCCGAGATAAAGCACTTCTTGAGAGTCTCAAAGGCCTGGACGGCCTCAGGGGGCCAATGGAGGACATCGGCACCCTTGCGGGTAAGGTCCGTAAGAGGCTTAGCGACGACCGAGAAGTTGGCAATAAATCTCCTGTAATAGTTGGCGAACCCTAAAAAACACTGTAACGCCTTAAGGGAGGCAGGTTGGACCCATTCCGCCACAGCTTGAACCTTGGCAGGGTCCATGCGGAATTCATGAGGAGTGAGGATTTGCCCTAAAAATGGTATCTCCTGTACCCCAAAGACACATTTTTCAGTCTTAGCAAACAGATTATTCTCCCGAAGGACCTGGAGCACCTTCCTGACATGCTCCACGTGGGAGGACCAGTCCTTGGAAAACACCAGTATGTCATCAAGGTACACAACAAGAAAATTACCCAGGTACTCTCTCAGGATTTCATTAATAAAATTCTGGAAGACAGCAGGGGCATTACACAACCCAAAGGGCATGACCAGGTATTCGAAATGACCCTCGGGTGTGTTGAACGCAGTTTTCCACTCATCCCCCTCTTTGATGCGGATAAGGTTATATGCCCCCCGTAGATCGAACTTAGAAAACCATTGGGCTCCCTGAACCTGATTAAAAAGATCCGGAATCAAAGGAAGTGGGTACTGGTTCCTTACGGTGACCTTATTCAGGTTACGATAATCAATGCACGGCCTAAGACCACCATCCTTCTTCCCCACGAAGAAGAAGCCAGCACCTACAGGAGAAGTCGAGGGGCGAATGAAACCCTTGGCCAGGCATTCTTGGATATACACCCTCATCGCTTCACGTTCAGGACATGAAAGATTAAATATCCTACCCTTAGGAAGCTTGGCACCAGGCACCAAATCGATAGCGCAATCGTAATCTCTATGGGGGGGCAACACCTCGGAGGCCTCCTTAGAAAACACATCGGCGAAGTCCTGAACAAACTCAGGAAGCGTGTTTACCTCCTCCCGGGGAGAAATAGAGTTAACGGAAAGACATGACATAAGACATTCATTACCCCATTTGGTGAGATCCCCAGTATTCCAATCAAATGTGGGATTATGCAATTGCAACCAGGGAAGGCCTAAAACCAGATCAGACGATAATCCCTGCATCACCAGTACAGAGCACTGCTCCAAATGCATGGAGCCAACCAGGAGTTCAAAAACAGGAGTATGCTGAGTAAAATAACCATTAGCAAGGGGGGTTGAGTCGATTCCTACTACAGGGATAGGATAAGGTAAATCAATACAAGGCATCTTTAGAGACATAGCAAATTCCACAGACATGATATTAGCAGATGAGCCAGAATCCACGAAAGCACTGCCCGTGGCAGACCGGCCAGCAAACGAGACCTGAAAGGGAAGCAAAATTTTATTGCGTTTCACATTAACGGGAAATACCTGTGCGCCCAAGTGACCTCCCCGATGATCACTTAGGCGCGGAAGTTTTCCGGCTTCTTATTCTTGCGCCTGGGACAGGTGTTCAGTAGATGCTTGTCGTCCCCACAGTAGAAGCAGAGACCATTCATTCTGCGAAACTCCCTACGTTGTCGAGGGGACATGGAGGCCCCGAGTTGCATAGGTACCTCCGAGTCCTCCGTGGAGGGGCGAGGAGACGGGACCTCGGGGGGGATCGCAGAAAAGTCAGAGGGGAGCACACTGAAGCGTTCTAGCTGACGTTCCCTGAGACGTCGGTCAAGTCGTACTGCTAGGGCCATAACCTGGTCAAGGGAGTCAGGCGAGGGGTAGCTAACCAGCAGATCCTTCAGGGCGTCAGATAATCCTAACCTAAACTGGCACCTTAGGGCCGGATCGTTCCACTGAGAAGCTACGCACCACTTCCTAAAATCAGAACAGTATTCCTCAACCGGTCTCCTACCCTGACGTAAGGTCACCAGCTGACTCTCGGCTAAAGCAGTCCTGTCAGTCTCGTCGTAAATGAGTCCGAGGGCAGAGAAAAAACGATCAACGGAGGAAAGTTCAGGGGCGTCAGGAGCCAAGGAGAAGGCCCACTCTTGGGGCCCTTCCTGGAGTCGGGATATGATGATACCCACCCGCTGGTTCTCGGAACCTGAGGAGTGGGGCTTTAGGCGGAAATACAGTCTGCAACTCTCCCGGAAGGAGAGAAACGTCTTACGGTCCCCTGAAAACCGGTCAGGTAACTTGAGGTCGGGTTCTAGAGGTGAGGTGAGGGGTACTACTAAAGCAGCGTCACCCTGATTGACCCTTTGGGCCAGGGCCTGGACCTGTAGGGAGAGGCCCTGCATCTGCTGGGTCAGGGTCTCAAGGGGGTCCATGACAGCGTCAGCGTAGGAGAAATGGTAGACTAGGTAAGGGCTTGTAATTATGTAATGGCAGGAAGGAGGTGAAGGGAAAGTGAGCCCTAATCTACCCACCGCCCTGTCCCTGCCTACTTGCAACGACCCGCCCTAGGCGACGAGGTACAACTGGGCGGCGGTCCCTACGCTGGCTAAGTGCACAGGAAGACAAACAGGGAACACGCAAGGGAAGGGGCAGTAGCCACGGAACGCCACGAGGAAACGGGGCGGCGAACGAACAGTCAGGACCAGGATGAAGTGAGTACACCCGAGCGGGCACGGAGACAGAAGCAAGCCAGGGGCAAAGCAAGCAGGTCAAGCAGAACTGCAGCAAGGCAGAAGCACGGCAGAAGCAGGCTGGAGCAAGCAGCAGTGGGGCCAGGAATCCAAAAGAATTACAAGCACTGAGGGAGAGCACAGGGCAGGTAATAAAGGGCAGGGGGCGGAGCTAACTCCGACAGACCAGGCCGCGATAGGCTCTTCCACTCCTGAGCCTGCCACCCTGGTTGGTGGGAGATGGTGTCAGTCGAACAGGTCTGGCCTCAGGTGTGGATTGATTAATCCCAGGAGTATAGCTAGATGAAGTACCTGGCAGATCCCTAACAGACTGAGAAGTAAAAAGGCAACTTATATGGAAATGATAAAAGTGGAAATTGGACAGGTAATCAACTATGCATAAAAATTTTCAAATGGAATATACAACTGTGATATAATGTTAATACAAGCATTAGACCACTAACAAGCGGTACTCGAAAGTGCGTAAGGAAAGGGATATATCCAGAAGTTAGGTATTACCAAAAGTTGATATGGTGTAACTACTGTAATCATGGTATCTAGCAGGTCTTTTAAAGACTTATGTCTAGTGTATGGCTTTTCTTTTGGAAATCAGCAGAATGGGGTTGAAGCACCAGCATTTGCTTAAGGGATCTAGTAAAGTTGCTTGGTAGTATCTTAGACATCTAGATCACCCTTTGTGTGAGTAATCATAAAGAATGTATTTAGAAATCCTTGTCTTCTGCCCCATCCCCCATACAAAATTGATCATGGTAGTCTGGAATTGGGGTTGGAATGTTAATGGCACAGAGACCCACAGCATAAGTATGAAAGTTTAGGAAGGATAAGCACGGAATTCTTACCATCCAGGACAGCTTTAATGAAGGCAATATATTAAATTCAGCCCTAAGAGCCTCAGCCTAAGAGCCTGTAAGAAGGGGTTGAAGTAAAGTTCAGAAATATTAGAGAATGACACGGACAGGCATCTGAACAGAAAGGGAATCCACTGCGTTATTATTGAATCTGGCTAAGGCCATATACACGACCGTGCATTTGCGTCCGCAATTTATTCACATTTTTGTAGATAAATTGTGGACCTATTCATTTCTATGGCATCATGCACACGACCGTGGTTTTCACGGATCCGTGTTGGGGCCGTGAATCCGGACTACAAAAACTCAGGACAAGTCAGAATTTGCGGCTTTACTTACACTGGTGAAATATTTTTTATTTTTTTTTGTGGATCCATGAATGGATGGCGAGCACAAATTTCATGTAGCACCAGATGGATTCAGAATAATTCAGTTAAGCATAGAATTATTTTTATTTTCACATGCAACTATCATAATATATAGTCAAAATCATAACATTTTTTTGAGTAGAAATTGTACACGATGTAGACAGCCCTGCAGAAGATGGTTATTCCTCATTCACCCGTCATTTCTGCCCCACATTTTATTCCCCTCAATAGCTGATCTACAACTACTAAGTTGTTGTATTTTTACACTTTTGCCCATTGATTAAGGCCTCATTCGCATGAGTGTGTCTGATTTTTGTCCCCCCAAAAAATGGAACTTATTTTATCCATATGAATGTCTAAGCGGTGTTTATGTGTATACTGTGTGTTCGTATTTAACACCCAGATGTTATCTTCTATTCATGTTTGCAAAAAAAATAAATCGGAAGGATGTCTTTTTTTCAAAGATGTCACAATTTAGTCACAACCATCTGAAAACACCCACAGGAAGGTCACATGATCGCTCAGATGCAATCTATTGCTTTTACAGCATAGAGATCTTTGTCTGATCCCTATGTTTTGTCTGATACCTCTGTTTTGTCGCATTGGTTTTGGAATATTTTTACCTTTTGAACATGTCTTCCAAACCTGTGGACCACGTTCTTTTGGTCTGGCTCATCTCCCGAAGATTTAGAGGGCGACGTGAGATGCTGGAGAAACCGAGGAGGAGGCTTTCAGATAATACAATTGTCTCACAGGGGGTCTTCAAAGGCCACTTTTTACACACTGTATCAGGACCTATAGCGCCACCCTGACAAATTCTATGATTTCTGTTGTATGTCCATCCCAGCTTTCGACCTGCTGAAGGAGCTGCGGCCTGGACTCGCCTTCCAAGACACCAACATGAAGTGCTGCATTTCTCCTGAGGAACAGCTAATCGTCACCCTAAGTTAAGAACACACTCTGGCCTCAACGCTGCCTTGTCACCCTGACTGCCCCCTTTAAGGCCATATTGTCAGGCTTTTGCACTAGAGTAATGGGTTGTATAAAAATAATTTGGCTATATGTCACTATCCAAGTTTGGGGAGGCTGGTTAATAACACATCAGTGTCAATAACTGGCCGCATTCTGGGTCCTGATTCTATAGTTATAATTCACTGTATTTAAGCGATATATATTTTGCTCCCACAAAATATGAAAATTTGTAAATTCACTGAAGTGATATATGAGTAAAATGTATAACTTTTATTTCATAACTCTCTAAAAACAGGGGTACAATAACCACTGTGAAGAGCCCAACCATGTGGATTAAAAACGTATTAAACAAATACTCCAAGTCTTGATTCATTTGTGAACCCTCTATGACTGGGTATATTATAAAGATACAAATATGGAATCAGCGTTTAAACATTGGTGTAACAGTGGTTTAGACCCTAAAACACACCGGAGCTTGCGATAACCGCACCTAAATCTCCTGATGCTAAGGTACACAACGATGCCACTGTCCCCTACGCTAAAATCCCTTGCTTAACCCGACCGTATTTTAGCGTAGGGGACAGTGGCATCGTTGTGTACCTTAGCATCAGGAGATGCTAAACCACTGTTACACCAATGTTTAAACGCTGATTTCATATTTGTATCTTTATAATATACCCAGTCATAGAGGGTTCACAAATGAATAAGGACTTGGAGTATTTGTTTAATACGTTTTTAATACACATGGTTGGGCTCTTCACAGTGGTGATTGTACCCCTGTTTTTAGAGAGTTATGAAATAAAAGTTATACATTTTACTCATATATCACTTCAGTGAATTTACTGATTCTATAGTTACAAGCAGTATTACTCAAGAGTGCTGTTGGCCTTAGCTGTCAGTAATTACCGCTTAGTAATTGTGTCAATGGCGGATCATCATATGGGCAGTTCGGGGGGATGCCCAGGGCCCAAGGCACCCAGGGGGCCCATGGCTGCCTGAACTGCACATAATCTTAAAAACTGTGCAGCGCACATGCGCTGCTAACTGTCTCTGCGGAGATGGGGAGAAGGTGCAGGGAGAGCAATTCGAGGCGGGCTTAGCCGGGATAGTAAAAGGCTAAAGGACCTTTGATGGCATCATGCCCATGTGACCCCGCCCACCAATCAGGTCCTTCTACCACATTGAAGAAGCAGAATATCTACAGGGGACTGTGTGTGACGCTATCTACAGGGGGCTGTGTGTGACGCTATCTACAGGGGGCTGTGTGTGACGCTATCTACAGGGGGATATGTGTGTGGCGCTATCTACAGGGGGGTGTGTGTGTGATGCTATCTACAGGGGGCTGTGTGTGTGGCCCTATCTACAGGGGTTTGTGTGTGACGCTATCTACAGGGGCTGTGTGTGTGACGGTATCTACAGGGGGCTGTGTGTGATGCTATCTACAGGGGGATGTGTGTGACGATATCTACTGGGGGCTGTGTGTGAATCCGGGACATCTATGCAGATTATTTTATGAGCCCTGAGGGAGCAGTTCCCTGACAGCAGGACTATATCCACGGAGCTAAATAATTTAGATATGCCTCCTGATTTACATCTTGTTTCTGCATCTGGTTTTGCAGTTTGTTTAAATTGTTTTCGTTTTGTTAGGTTAGTGTAGGGCATGGGTCAGCAATCTGTGGCGAGGGGTGCCACAGTTGGCACATGGAGCATGATTTGCTGGCACACTTCCCTCTCCCAGTGTCCAGTGCCTTTGTATGCTCGGCAGCGCTGAACACAGGGAGAGAGAGCGGCACTTCATAATGCGCTTGGTGGCGCTGATCACCTGGTGAGAGAGCAGTGCAAATGTTCAGTAGTGACAAACACTGGTGTTTAGTAGCTGTGGTCTCTCCTATGTTTCTCCCCTCCCAAGCTGGTGTTTAGTAGTAGCTATCTCTTCTGTGTGCACCCCCCAAGCTGGTATTTAGTGGCCGCGGTTTCTCCTGTGTGCAGTTCCCCCTAGCTTGTTTCAGTAGCCACGGTTTCTCCTATGTTTACCCCCCACCCATCTAGTGAACTGCACCACAGAGGGATCGTCTTTGCAAAGAAAGTCAGGGACAAGGGTCACAGTAAAATGTAAGTCCCGGAGACAAACACTCCCAGGGGGCCCATGCAGAGGTGGGATCTGGCCGGTTTGCCCTGGTTCTCCCGAACCGGTTGTTAAAATTATGGCCGATACAGAGAATCGGAACCCAGAACCGGATGCAAGTGATCAGTCTAGCCAGTGGCGAGCCACGGAACCATAAGTTCCCTGCTCCACAATTTGGCGTTTTACCAATGATGCAGGCGGTGCTATGATGTCATCGCGCTACCTGCGTCGTTCTGCTGGATGAGGCCTGGTCAGAAGAGACCAGGCCTGCGTTGCTGGAGGACAGCGTGGGAATGAGGACAGGTGAGCATGTCGTGTTTTTTTTTCTTCTCAGTGGCCAGTGTTTGGGGCACTATCTAAAGGGAACTCTATGGGGGGCACTATCTACAGGGGACACTATCTACAGGGGGTCTATTGGGGGCACTATCTACAGGGTCTTTATGGGGACACTATCTACAGGAGGCTCTGAAGGGCATTATATACAGGGGCTCTATGAGGGGCACTATATACAGGGGGCTGTATGAGGGGCACTATCTACAGGGGCTCTATATAAGGCGCTCTACAAGGGGCATTGTGAATGGCACTATCTACAGGGTGCATTGTGCCTGGCACTATACACAGGAGGCATTGTAAGTGACACTATCTTCAGGGGGCTTTATAAGGTGCACTATCTACAGCGGGCATTGTGAATGGCACTATTTACAGGGGGCTCTGTGTGTGGTACTATCTACAGGGGGCACTGTGATTGGACCTATCTACAGAGAGCATTGTGAGTCGCCCTCCCACAGGTGGCACTGTGAGTGGTGCTATCTACAGGGGGCATTGTCAGTGGCACTATCTACAAGGGGAATTCTGAGTGGCACTATCTACAGGGGGCAATGTGTTTGTGTGTGTGTGTGGTGCTCTACTTTACAGTTGACACAATTCTACAGTTTAGAAATGTTGGAAAGTGAGGAGCCAAAGACATCTAAATGGCAAATTCTGCAGAAATGGGTCTTAGCCGGGAGAAGTCGCCATGCGGTCTGGAACGGTTAGGGCAGAAAAGAAAAAAAGAATAACTAGAATTTGAGAAGACGTCATCTGTGGGTCACTGGATTTATAGAGATTCTGTCACCTCTCCTGACCTGTCTGTTATAGGAAATTATTGTATTCCACAAAAAGCCTTTGTGTAGCCCAAGACTAATAGACAAATAAGTGTTACCATTCCCCTTCTCAAGAGAATGTGTCCTTACACAGTGTGATACTGTCAGCAATGGTTTGGAGACCGTCAGTATGTAGGGACACAGCCCTTTGACAAGGGGAATTGTAACACCTATTTGCTCGCACAGAAATGGGGTTTTAACTATAGACATGGCTTAGCAGAGTGGCGGTGGAGAAGGGGGACCAAGGATTGGGGAACAGCCCAGGGTCTATGGTCTTCTTAATCTGCCACTGAGCCTCCCATGCAGCATCTTTCTTGATGCCGTCATAATATGCACCTACCCTAGTGTCCCATAGTGCTGACTTTTCCTGTATCAAGTTGATCAGCCTTTCAATGTCTATTGACCTTGGCATGGCTATATATGATGCAAATTTGCCTTTCAGACCAACTCGCTGGTCTGCTAGCACTTTCTGGTTTCACTTTTTTTTTCTTTGCTAGCAAAGTCCCTGTGAAAAATAAACATCACACGGATGTCATCCATCTGTTGTCCATTTTTCTCTCTCCCTTTTGACTTCCACAATAATGGCCAAGAATAGGGCATGCAGTAAGTTTTTTGCAACGGACACATGCTTTGTAAAAAATCACGGGGATGAGAATAGCCCCATTGACTTCGTCCTAGTGGCTGCATGTGCGCCTGTTCCAGGGGAGGACCATCATGCAGGTGTGTTGTGATTCTTTAAATTGCTTATGTGCTATAAATACCCCAGTCTTTTAATTATAATGAGCCTCCTGAGTGAAGTAAAGGTCTAGCGAAATGCGTTTGTCCTCCTTTATACGTCTAACAGAGAAATATGTCTAGGAGCGAGCCCTTGTATTTTTAATCTACATGGCTGCAATCTATTTGTTTTAGTGGCATCAGGGGTGGATATTTAATGGGACATTGCACTATGTACCATTGGCAATGGTTACTTATTAGGAGTTATTTCTTTCTCCTATATACCTACAATATCACCCTTAGTATTATATACTGTTATTTCATGTGTATGCCATATACCTCTATTATATAGTGGTCTTACACCTCATGCCTGGATATCTTGTAAGTTTTCTTACAGTATATCGATTTATTCTTGCTGACACTGTTACAATTTTGATTCTATGTATCTTTTTTTCTTGGAGGTGTGAACTCTGATTCTCAGTACACAGGGCTTTGTCCATTCTATGCCAATTTCCCCCTCTGTTTAACAGATTGTACTACTGTCATTTATTCCCTGTTATTTTATGTGTTAATAAATTGGATACACATATTTATATGATTTTGGGCATTTGTATTGCTTATGGTCTTTTGTGGGTTCTATAGTATGCGAAGTAGCCCACTTACCCTCTTGATGAGCTTATTTGTAGGTTATATCGCTCCATTGACTTGTATGGGTCCTTGTGTTGTCCGTTTTAACAATGAACAGCACACAGATGAGAAATACACTTGTGTGAATAAGGCCTTAAACAAAGCACAACAGTCCATCTACTGTAAATAAGACTCTAAAGCAATGGCAATGTAACCTACAGTATCCTAGCGGTGCATTTGAGATGAGGTTGAGGAGAGTTAATACCCCATATAATAGTATAGCAGTAATGCTGTGGCTCAGTTTGCTAATCCTCAATTATGTTTATGCCATCACTACAAAGGCTTAAAAGAACCACAACAGTCTACCTACGATTAAAAACAACATCTATAGAGTTCCCCTGGTAGCTAGCAATACCATAAAACTACATTTGAGAAGAGGCTCTTTAAGTAGAGAGTCCCTTTAAGAATGCATGGGTAGTGTTACTTTGTTTTGTAACATTCCATAAGAGAAATACACATCGGCAAATGTACAATCACATAGAAAAAAATATTCAGTCTGTATTCTAGGCATTAAGTAGGGAAAAGCTTAGGAAAAATTAAGGCAATAAGATAAAGGTCAAGAAGTGGTGTCTTAAGAGTGGCAAGCTGCGTCTAAGAGAAGAGATATCCTAAGCAACACAGTTATTTTCCTCTCTACAGGCACATGAGGTTTTTTTGCCTTTACGTCCTGTAATATATTTCAGTTTATAACTTTAGAAATTGCTGAAAACATAAAATATTTTACATTCCAAAATTCTCTTGACCTTTATATAATTGGAGCACGTCTATAGCTGCTATAGGTCACCTTGTATCTCTACTCCTGTCATTTTACTTTTCACCAAAGATTTTTTGCCATGGTATAAATAAAAAATGAAACATGAGGTTTGTGGTTTTAGGCAAATGAAGGCTTTTTTCTGTTAGGTGAAGTAAACTCTGTCTAGCTTGCTGGAATGACATATTAATCTGGTATTAATGCCAGCTGAAGAGGAACATACTTACTATTGTACATGGTTGAGCGAAGAATACAGTGTATCTCAGGTGACAGGCAAAGTAAATTGCATTTCCAATTAGGGTTGTTATTTTTCCCTGAGACAAGATTGGGGTATTTCATGATGACAGCTAGAGGACATCATTATACTTCAGTATGTGACAGAATAATACTTTCATTATTAACTATGCACTGCAACTAGGATCCTTTAACTGAAATATCATAAGGAAGTGATAGTGATTTTGTTTGTCTGCTCTTCTTGAATTTTTTACTGATTTAACAGTGTGTAATCATTTCTTATAAGCAATAACATTATATTATGCTAATTACTAAGCTCTCTTTTGCATCACTCACAGTGGTCGATAACAGTTTTTATTTTGCAATAGTGTAAAAGAAAATGTAAAAATACACAGGTATGGTATCGTCAGAATCACAACAACCCGTACAATAAAGTTACCACATAATTTAAACTGGACAAGGAACGACGCAAAAAAAAAAAATATGCAAAAAAGACAACAGTGGAATTGTTTCTTTTTTTATTCCTCCCCAAAAATGTATAAACGTTAATCAACAATTTTAACGGTACAATAGTAATTAAAGCTACCAGTGGCAACAAAGTTATTTGGATGGTAGCACAGTGTGCAGAGATTAGATCAGTGCACTAGTCTTCTTAAGAAATGTCATTGTTTAAATATTATTTACATACTTCATGAGTAACAGTCTTTAAACAATGACATTTCTTAAGAAGACTAGTGCACTGATCTAATCTCTGCACACTGTGCTACCATCCAAATAACTTTGTTGCCACTGGTAGCTTTAATTACTATTGTACCATTAAAATTCATGCAAGCTAGAAATAATAATTGATTTAAATAAGGAAGGAAAATCCTCATTAATCCTTCTGTACCTACTGAATATTTACACATTTGCTGTCCCATACTAAAACATTTTTTTATTATGTTATTAAAATAATCCCCAAAAAATCCATCTAATTCAGGGGTCTTAAGCATGCGGCCCGCGGGACGCAGAGCCGCTAGTATAGGCTCTGCTCTGGGACTCTGTGGAATTCCCTGACATCGCTGTCCATATATGGACAGTGTTGTCAGGGTCTTCCCCAGAGCGGAGTCCCGGGCAGAGCGCTAGTATTGGCTCTGCTCCGAGACTATGTGGAATTCCCTGACATCGCTGTCCATATATAGACAGTGTTGTCAGGGTCTTCCCCAGTGCGGAGTCCCGGGCAGAGCACTAGTATAGGCTCTGCTCCGGGACTCTGTGCAATCCCCTGACATCGCTGTCCACATAGAGTGCTCCCAGGTAGAGTGCTAGAAGAGGCTCTGCTCTGGGACTCCAGCTCTGTGCAAGCCCCTGATATCACTGTCCACATATGGACACTGATGTCAGTGGCTTCCCCAGATTTCCGGCGTATAGCCTATACTAGTGCTCTGCTCCGGGACACCGGCTCTGGGGTTGCCCCTGATATCACATTCCGGTCCATGAAGATACCCTGACGTCACTGTGTATGAACAGTGACATCAGGGGCTCCAACTGCAGAGTAATCCCCAGCTAAAGCATCGGCAACACTCTGGCTGGGGATTCCACTTCTAGAGGGAGCCCCAATGGAGCTATCTACTTGGAGTGTGTATGGCATTATCTGTAGAGGGCACTGTGGCAGCATCTGCAGAGGGCACTGTGGCAGCATCTGTGGAGGGCACTGTGACAGTGTCTGTGGAGGGCACTGTGGCAGCATCTACGGAGTGCACTGTGGCAGTATCTACAGAAGGCACTGTGGTAGCATCTACGGAGGGCACTGTGGCAGTATCTATGGAGGCCACTGTGGCATTATCTACAGAGGGCACTTTGGCATTATCTACAGATGACACTGTGGCATTATCTACAGAGGGCACTGTGGCATTATCTACAGAGGGCACTGTAGCATTATCTAAAGAGGGCACTGTGGCATTATCTACAGAGGGCACTCTGGCATTATCTACAGAGGACTCCGTGGCACTATCTAAAAAGGGGCTGCCCAATCTTGACATGTGTGTCTGCCAAACACTGCCAACTGAGCTACTGGACTGCATTTAGCGACACTTAAACTGGAAAACTGGATTGTTGAAATAAGCACGTGGAGAATTCTCTCAAATTTTAAACCTAGCGGTATTATTATAGTAATGTAGTATTATTATTATTATAGTAATATAGTGTTATAGTAGTTCAAATAACTAATTGATTAACAATAATTTTGTATTGTATCAAATTTGTAAGTAATGAGGCCCGTCAACTTCCCATTTTTTCTATATGTGGCCCACTTACCCGGCCGAGTTTGAGACCTCTGATCTAATTCAACATAATATCAAGACAAACCCAAGATAGATTGTTATGTTACATCTTTTAAGATAGGTATCCAGACTACTTTTCATTTTAATTTATCAAATAAACATCTATTACAACATCTTTGGTGAACAGTTCCATAGTCTACTGGCTACCCACAATTATGGTCATCTTTTATGGTAGTCCAAATAACCTTATATGCTGGTGCTTAAAACTGCAATATTGTATGTGGGTCTGACTTATGATTTATATTAAGGTATTAAAAACGATGTCTTCATCATGTGATTATAGGCCTCTTGATGCACCCCATAATATTAGTTGCTTTGGCAGATGCTTGCCACTAATTGCTACAAATTTGCTTACTGTCGACTTCCCCAAATAATTTTTCCCGTTTTATACAATGTAATATGTAAAGATGACATTTGTGTATAAACTTTCATATATCACAATTAAATTTGAAGGGGTTTTCCTCTTTGGACAATCACTTTTTATTAGAAACGTACCTTAACAATAAGCTTTTCATGTTGTCCCATGCTGGGACCCTCAGCGATCAAGTATAATCTGTGGGAAACATGGCAGTAAGTGTTTAATCAACCTGCGGTGCCTCAACAAGGGGAATTAACCATCGTTCAAATCGATGGGTTGTCTGTGTAATGTAGGACATGACAGGTCTTCCAGAGCGACAGATGTTCTTTGTAACTGCTCTCTATTAATTCATGCAATAGGATTTTTTAATCTAGGCAATCCCTTTAAAGGCTTTGGATACCTTTGCGCTGAATGTTTTCTGATTGTTCATTTGCTTTCTAAATGCAAAATTTAGCAACTTTATAAATAGTCCTCAACTCCTTCACCATGCTTGAATTCCTGCTGTTTCTAACATAGATCCGACAGCACATTGTTCCTTGCTGTGTCAGACCTCTCTGCTCTTCCCTTTTCTCAGAGAAACAAAGGGGAGGAGGTTGGTTGTACACAGTAGATCAGAGTGGGGAGAGGGAGGAAAGCATTCAAGTCTTCAAGGAGGGCAGAGGACACATGCTGTAAGTATCAGAGTGTAGATAGAGAGGAGAGCATGCACAGCAGGCTCTACAGTGGGAGGGCGGGGGAAATCACAAACTCCTCAGCATCATTGTCTGTCAGCATAAGGGAGGAGAGATCCCTCATTACATTTATATTTCGAGATGAGGAAGGTACTGTTATGTTGGAGTCCTATGAAGCCATATAATGCACTGATCTGGTGCAGTTGACCGTGTCCAATAACATTTTGTCATTAGGTTGACTAACCTTGCAGTGTTGCAGCTGACACCACAACTGTTTTCATTCCCCATTTCAAACTTATAAATAGAATACATTCAACATTTCAGATGACTAAACAGATATAATTTTGCTAGCCATACTGTCAATTAGATGGGCAGGCAATATGGTATATTTTTCAGGAAGATTAGTTGGATTATTGCAGACACCCATATCAGGTATATTTGTGCTCTGAACATAACCAAGTTGATAACTTTTTGTAATGGGTATTGTAATGGGTATAAAACCTAAGTTAGTTGTAACACATTTACTTTAAATTACAGCAAAAACTAGATGGTCATGGTGGATTTTAGTTTATAGTGTAAAATACATTTGTTTTAAACCTTATAATTGGCACTTGTGGCTGGATACATTGGTTAGGTTCTACATGACAACAACTGGCACTCAAGTGTAAGTATAGCTGTACTAAAACTAACTAACTAAACTAACCATGTGGAAGAAGTAAATACCACTAGATCACATGTAGTGGCCCAAGGCCAGCACTTGCTGGTTTATGTAGAATAACTTTGCCAAGAGCCATCGAGACTCTCTAGGGCAGCGTTTATAATAGAGAGAGGAAAGACAGCGACCTCAGGAAAACATTTACACATTTAATTAAGCAGCAGAATGAACATCACACTGTGGTAGACAATTAAAAAAAAAAAAGAGGAAGGGGATTTTATTACTTTTTAACGCACACAATGTAGAATTATATTTTACATAATGATAACACAGTTTTCTTTTAGGAACAACACAAACTAAGGTCTGTAGAAAAGTTTGGAACCAGATCAGTCAGCTAATGAAACAGTATTGCAAATGCACTGATTACTTCTTATATAACAATTTTAAGAAACACAACATTCATTTGCTCTCCTTTTTTCCGTAAACATAGCCAAGTTGTTGGCTATGATCAGAACTAGGAGAAAGAGTGCTCATTAACTGAACAATTTGTCATACTAAACATGAAACTCTATCAGTAAGTATACTCTAATTGGTAATCTGGTGTTTCACAGCTCTAAGATTAAGTAGATCTGAGTTTTAACATCCCATTTAGTAAAGAGAAATCATGAATTTGAAAATCATTTTGCAAACAAGATCCCATGTGTGTACTGGTGGAACTGTAGGACTTTGAAATATTACACATCAGATAGCCTTCAGACAAACAATCAACTGGTAGACAGATATTAGCTCGGCATTGGTATGTTACTTCAATGGAGCGGGGGAGATCAGCGAATTCCAGACAGCTCTTGTGCCACTTATCTTTTGCAATGTCAGCCCAGAGGTGAGAGTCTGCACGCCCAATAGACATTCGATTGTCAGAGGATCTCAAATTGGAGAGGTAAAGCCCGGGGAGCAACTAGGAAAGACTGGGCCCCATAGCAAACTTTTGACCGGGCCCCCCTCCCATGGGTGCCACACACAGCCTCCCCTTGTAAATAGTGCCTCCTGTAGATAGTGCCCCCTGTAGATTGTGCCATACTGCCTCCCCTGTAGATTGTGCCATTTTGAATTGACTTACTGAAATAAATTAACTTTTTGATGATATTCTAATTAATTGAGAAGGATTAGTATAGTAATTACGGACCCTAATTACTGACCCATTAATTTCTATTGCCAATGGACACCTTTCCGTATATATCCGGGCCATAGAAAGCTTCCGTAAAAAAATAAGACATGTCCTATTTTTTTTTTTACGGACCTTGCTTCCATATGACTGTCCGCGGCCGGCCGCAGCCATAGTGACAAACCGTGATTACGGGCACAGTCCTGTGCATGGGGCCTCACACAGTCAACTCAGTCTTCTAGCAGGAAATATTTGAGAGCTTCATGCTTCCCTCTGCTGACAAGCTTTAGGGTATGTTCACACACAGTGACCAAAAACTTCTGAAAATACGGAGCTGTTTTCAGGCAAAAACAGCTCCTGATTTTCAGACGTTTTTGTAACAACTCGCGTTTTTCGCGGCGCATTTTATGTCCGTTATTGGAGCTGTTTTTCAATGGAGTCAATGAAAAACGGCTCAAAAAACGGCCCAAGAAGTGACATGCACTTCTTTTTAGCGGGCGTCTTTTTACGCGCCATATTTTGACAGCAACGTGTAAAATTACACCTCGTGGGAACAGAACATCGTAAAACCCATTGAAAGCAATGGGGAGATGTTTGTAGGCGTAATGGAGGCATATTTTCAGGTGTAATTCAAGCCGTAAAACGCCCGAATTACGTCTGAAAACACTGCGTGTGAACATACCCTTATGGAAATGCTAATTTCATTTTCCAGCAGGACTTGGCACCTGTCCACACTGCCAAAAGTAGAAATACCTGGTTTAATAACCACAGTATCACTGCGCTTGATTGGCCAGCAAACTCGCCTGACCTAAACCCCATAGAGACTCTATGGGGTATTGTAAAGACGAAGATGAGAGACACCAGACCCAACAATGCAGACGAGCTGAAGGCCGCAATCATACAACCTGGGCTTCCATATAACACCTCAGCAGTGCCACAGGCTGATCGCCACCATGCCACGCCGCATTGATAACACCTCAGCAGTGCCACAGACTGATCGCCTCCATGCCACGCCGCATTGATGCAGTAATTCATGCAGAAGGAGCCCCGACCAAGTATTGAGTGCATATACTGGACATACTTTTAGTAGGTCAACATTTCAGTATTAAAAATCATTTTTAAGACACAAAATTTTGGGTTTTCATTAACTGTTACCAGGGGCGTAGCTAAAGGCTCATGAGCCCCGATTCAAAAATTCTTACTGGGCCCCCCCCGCAAACTTCTCATGGCGGACGGTCCGCAGCTTTCAGCTGCATCGCTGGGTCTCCTAAGTGACCCAACATTGCAGCACTAGCAGCCTGGGCGTCACTAAGGCGGGGTTCACACACCCTATTTACGGACGTAATTCGGGCGTTTTAGCATTGAATTACGTCCAAAAATGCGGCTCAAAAGCGTTGGCAAACATCTGCCCATTCATTTGAATGGGTCTTACAATGTTCTGTGCCGACGGTCATTTTTTTTTACGCGCCGCTGTCAAAAGGCGGCGCGTAAAAAAGACGCCCGCGTCAAAGAAGTGCCTGTCACTTCTTCAGACGTAAATCGAGCCGTTTTCCATGGACTCCATAGAAAAACAGCTCCAATTACGTCCGTAATGGACGCAGCGAAAGACGCCTGCACATGCCATTACGTCTGAAATTACGGTGATGTTTTCTCCTGAAAACAGCACCGTAATTTCAGCCGTAACAGACGCTGCCGTGTGAACATACCCTCAGGTCTTAAAATGTCAGGGGAAATAGCCCCAATACATATGTGTCCGCCCAAAAAAAAGTGTGTATATGAGACAGCATAGCATATCTATAGCACTACGACCCTACAAACTATCAATAGGATTAGATACATTGGCTCAGCAGACAGTATCACACATGATTGGATTAGATACAGTGGCTGAGAAGGCAGTATCACACATGATAGGATTAGAAACAGTGGCCCAGCAGACAGTATCACACATGATAGAATTAGATACAGTGGCTCAGCAGACAGTACCACACATGATAGGATTAGATACAGTGGCTCAGAAGGCAGTATTACACATGATAGGATTAGATACAGTGGCTCAGCAGACAGTATCACACATGATCGGATTAGATATATGGCCCAGCAGACAGTATCACACAAGATACGATTAGATACAGGGCCCAGCAGACAGTATCACACATGATTCGATTAGATACACAGCTCAGCAGACAGTATCACACATGATTGGATTAGATACAGGGCCCAGCTCGCTGACATTGCGGCTCCAGCGCTGGACCCAGGACAGGTAAGAATAATAATTTTGCTTCTTTATGTGTTACTGATTATTTTTGTGTGTTTGTGGTTTTTTACAGTTTCGGTTGTTGGACTTCGGATTCGAGGACTTCAATGACGGCGTTTTTTTTATTCTCAATAAAATGGTTAATGAGGGTTGTGTTTTTTTATTTCAATAAAATATTTTTTCTATGTGCTTGTATCTTTTTAAACTTTATTATCACCGCCTTAGTAATGGCCGCTGGCTGATTGACAACCCCCATTACTGAGGCGAGGCTTAATATTAGCAGGTGCAGAGGCCAACACTAACCCCCATTATTACCCCGGTACCCACCGCCACCAGGAATACTGGGAAGAGCCGGGTACGAACCAGTACCCGACCATCTGTAGTGACGGGCATGCACCGGGGTGGCCGCAGGCTGGTATTAGGCTGGGGAAGGCCAAAAACAGTGGCCCTTCCCACCCTTGTAATGCTGCCTGCTGCTGCGGTGTTGTATCTGGCTGGTTATGAAAATTGGGGGGGACCCCACATCGTTCTTTCCAATTATTTTTTTTTTAAATGACGTGGGGTCCCCCCATTTTTCATAACCAGCCAGATACAATAAAGCAGCAGCAGCCTAGCATCACCAGGGTGGGAAGGGCCACTGTTTTTGGCCTTTCCCCTCCTGATAATACCAGCCTGCGGTCACCCCAGTGGCCGACCATCACTACAGATGGTCAGGTACTGGATGGTACCCGGCTCTTCCCAGCACCCCTGGTGGCGGTGGTCACCGGGGTAATAAAGGGGGTTAGTGTTCGCCTCTGCACCGGCTAACACTAAGCCCCGCCTTAGCAATGGACGTCGTCAATCAGCCGGCGGCCATTACTAAGGCGGTAGTAATATAGTTTAAAAAAAAAACACAAAGACATAGAAAAAATATTTTATTGAAATAAAAAAAAAACCCACAACCCTCATTAACCATTTTATTGATAATAAAAAAAAGCTGTCATCGAAGTAGTCCTGGAATCCGCCGTAGTCCAACGACCGAACCTGTAAGAAAACACACAAAAAATTATTAGTAACACATGTATTAGGCTTAGATACAGGGCCCATGTGTGATACTGTCTGTGGGACCCTGTATCTAAGCCTACCACAAAGTAGGCTTAGATACAGGGTCCAGCAGACAGTAATCTTATACAGTATAAGATTACTGTGTGCTGGGGCCCTGTATCTAAACCTACAGTGTGGTAGGCTTAGATACAGGGCCCAGCAGACAGGATCACACATGGGCCATGTATCTAAGCCTACCATGTGATTGGCTTAGATACAGGGCCCAGCAGACAGGATCACACAATCTGTGATCCTGTCTCATGGGCCCCCTAAGCCTGATACATCGTAGGCTTAGGGGTTGTGCAGTTCCTAAACATTGATGGCCTATCCACAGGATAGGCCATCAATAGCTGATGTGTCTCTCGGGACCCGCAAATCAGCTGTTTTGAAGGGGCCGCAGCACTCGTACGAGAGCTGCTTCCCCTTCATTTCACTACTCGCCCACACTGTGAATCGCCGACACGGATCACAGTGTGACCGGAATGAAGTGACAGGAATGAAGGGGAGCAGCTCTCGTACGAGTGCTGCGGCCCCTTCAAAACATCTGATTGGCGGGTCCCGGGAATCGGACCCCGCCAGTCAGGGCTAACCTTACCTTTCTCTTCGGCCGCGGCGGGAGTTCTGTCGTCTCGATACTGTGCGCGGCGCATAGCGTTGTGACGTCATGCGCTGCGCACAGCGCTTGATGTCAGGACCTCCGCTGTCACCCGGAACCAGGAAGGTAAGTAAAGTATGTTACTATAGTAACAGGGGCCCGCGGCCCGAGTTACTATAGTAACTTTTTATTGATGTGGTGCGGGGGGCCGTGGGCCCCCTAGCTTCGGGGCCCGGTCTGAATTGCGACCGCTGCGACCCCTATAGCTACGCCAGTGACTGTTACCATAATCATCAACATTAAAAGCAAAAAATGCTGGAAATGGATCACTTTGTGTGTAACGAATCTATATAATATATGAGTTTCACTTTTTTAATTCAATTACTGAAATTAATTAACTTTTTGATTATATTCTAATTCATTGAGAAGGACTAGTATAGTAATTACGTAACTCTTAGGCATCATTTACACGAGCGTAATATACGCGCATGCGACGCGCATGCTTTTCATGCGTGTCGTACACACCTATATTAGGCTATGGGGCAGTGCAGACAGTGCGTGAATTTTGCGCAGCGCGAGTGCTCTGCATAAAACTCACGACATGTCCTTTCTTTGTGCACTGTTCGCGCACCACGCACCCATTGAAGTCAATGGGTGCGTGAAAACCACGCAGGTCGCACGGAAGCACTTCCGTGTGAACTGCGTGGTTCGCACAACAGCTGTCAAACTCTGAATGTAAACAGAAAAGCACCACGTGCTTTTCTGTTTACAAACATCCAAACGGAGTGTGATAATGATGGTGGCTGCGCGAAAATCACGCAGCCGTGCATCATACACTGATGACACACGCAGCTGTTAAGTGCCTTTTGCGCACGCAAAACGCCGCATTTTTTGCGTTCGCAAAACGCACACGCTCGTGTAAATCAGGCCTTAGGATCAAATATTGCTTTTGATAGCCTCCTTGATTTGGATGATGTGATTATGATTGGGAGATCTGTTTTGGGTTCCCGTCACTGTCCCTGTTCCCATTATGGACTTTAATAGACAAGACCACCAAGAACTCTAGATTTGTATCGATAATATGATACCAGGTTTATATTCTGAATGTCTAAAATGTCAGATTATTATTTACATTTTGAAGAAAATTATTGTAACAAAAATTTTATATTCTTAGTGTATATTTATTTTACACCATTAGTACATTGGTAAAGTTCAGTGGCGGATTAAGGCTACATTCACACGAGCGTATCAGATTCACGCACGTGAAAAATGCGTGTGAATCTGGTCCATAAGTGTTGTGTTATTGCATCTGTGCTTTGCAAGTGGCATGCGTTATTCACGCACTTGCAAAGCACATATTTTTTCAATTATTATTTTCAATTGAATTGATGTGTAAATTACGCACAGCATACGGATGTGCATCCGTGTGAGGTGCGTGATTTTCACGCACCCATTGACTTCAATGGGCGATAGGTGGGTGAAAAACGCACCAATATGGGACATCCAGCGAGTTTTACACAACGGACACACGCTGCGTGAAAACTCCTGCATGTGTGAACAGCCCCATTGAAATCAATGGGTCCGTGTGCTGCGCGTGATTTTCCTGCGCAGCACACGGAAGTTGTTCACGTTCGTCTGAATGAGCCCTTAGTGTACCATGTGCCATGGGCTGTTGACACAACATGGGGCCCCTCCTTCTCCCTTACACGCAATGCATCCCCCACAGCCCCCTTTCCTCTTGTGAGATGCCTAAACAACACTTTTCGAATTTTAACTTTTATTAAAACTTTAAAACAAACAATCCTATTAATAATTTTTTTCAAATGTAGAACCGTTGTATATGAACTTAGATGTGATCAATAACAGCTTGACAGACCCTCTGTCACTGAACCCGTTAGTCCCTGCTGACCTGATGGATACAGGTTTTATTGCTAGACACAGCTGCTCTGTATGCAGGATACAAAGCAGCTGTATCTCAAAAAGTAGTTATTAAAATGTGTACATAGCCTTTAAAGAGGCTCTCTCACCAGATTAAGAGTGCCCTATCTCCTGCATAATCTCATCGGCGCTGTAATGTAGATAACAGCAGTGGTTTTTATTTTGAAAAATGATCATTTTTGAGCAAGTTATGAGCTAGTTTAGAGTTATGCTAAATGGCTTTTGTGCCACACGTCTGCTAGCATATATATGTAGCACTATCCCGGCCCAGCCCGCCTCTTCAATGGCTCTTCCTGCCCCCTTCATCTCTTTACCAGCAGTGGTCATCAGCAGCGCTGGAGTGCTGCATAGTTTCTTCAGTAATTTTTTTAATTATATGCGGTTCGGGCGGCTATGGGCCCTTGGGCAACTGTGAGGGGGGGGGGGGGTGAAGGCTCCCCACTAGGTCCCATTGCATGATGGACCCTGTAGACGCTGTGTTACGCCAGGCATCGGGTCACGTTCTTCCCAGCAATCCCTGCCCCTGGTTCTTGTACCTTGTCCAGCGACCTGTCCCTCTTCCAGGCTGCCGACGTCTAACTGCGCTCCCCACTCGCGGTCGCACTGTTCCTAGTGCGTGGGCTCCAGCCACCTCTTAAAGGGCCAGTGCATGAAATTTTAAAGTGTCTCACCAATCCCTGTTTCCCCCAGGAGTTGACTATTTATTTAAGGCACCTTCCGTATCCCGCAGGTGCCTGAGCAATATTGGAACAACCTAGTGTTATCCAGCGAAGGTTCCTGTATGCAGTCTGCTATTGCTATCAGTTATCAGCCTGTATCCAGTTATCTGTTATCATCCTGTATCCAGTCTGCTATTCCTACCAGTTATCAGCCTGTATCTAGTTGTCCATTACTAGCCTGTATCTAGTCTGCTGCTATCGGTTGTCAGCCTGTATCCAGTTGTTCATTGCCAGTCTGCATCCAGTCCGTTGTTGCTCTCTGTGGTCAACCTGTACCAGCCTGTATTTTGTCCGCAGTTGCTATCTGTTATCACCCAGCTACCCAGAGGCCAGCTATCTGCTACCTGCTTGTATACAGCTACCCGCTACCTGCCTGTGTCCAGCTGCCAGCTACCTGCCTCTGTCCAGCTGCCCCCCTACCTGCCTGTGTCCAGCTACCCGCTACCTACCTGTCTCTAGCTACCTGCTACCTGCCTGTGTCCAGCTATTCGCTACCTGCCTGTGTCCAGCTACTCGCTACCTGCCTGTGTCCAGCCACCTGCTATCCTCCTGTGACCAGTGATCTGCTGTCAGCTTCCATCCTTCAAGGTACCATCTACCTGTGCCTGTCTCTTGCCTGTTTGGGCAGCAGCTATTCCGCCAGGACCACCGCAAGAGGTAGCGACCTGGTTGCCTCCCCGCAGCGAAGACCAGATCGATGTATAGGGGGTTAAAGGGTGAAGACTGGGAAGGGATACTTAGATAGCACCCTTAGGAGTGGCTCTAAACCAAACCGGTGGAGTAGCCCAGTGGGTCCACAAACCTGCTGGTCGTAACAAGCTGCTATGCTAATTTTGTCACTGCTACTGGTCCTGCATAAAAATGTCCAACAAAATGCAGAATAAAAACACATTCCTGAAAGAATTGTGAGGCAGATTTTTCCACCGGCATAAAACTCAGGAGATTTAAGTTACACCTCTGAGGCCCCCCCTTCGCATAAGAATTAAAAGTAGTTTGATGTCCACATGTTTTTGCATATTGTATTTAGTATCACACTGTCTTGCTCAATTTCTCACTATCTCAGATCACAGTACAGGGAATTGCACCTATGATTTTATAGAAGGATGGTTATGGTTGAGAAAATTATATGATTACTTGTATCCAATGGTGCTTGTACTCTGCAGGCAGAAAGAAAATAATATCATGGGAGCACCATCCTGGGAATGGACTGTAGAAATTTAATGTGGCTTTCACAGGGTCACTTCTCAGCTCATCAACTGCTTGAATGTGAGGATTGCAGCTTGTCGCAGGGCTATACATAATATAAACCTCTTGCTATTGTCATGTAAAAATAAACTTTTTTGGCCTTATACAACGCATTTACTTTTCAATGCTGTAAGCAGTGGCGTAGGTATAGGGGTCGCAGCGGTCGCAATTGTGACCGCGCTCAGAAGCCAGGGGGGCCTGGGGCCCCCCACACCACGCCTATAAAAAGTTACTGTAGTAACTGGGGCCTATGTAATAAACTACACGGGCCCCTGTTACTACAGTGATAATAATATTCTTACCCTGCTCATTCCAGAGTGCAGCGGAGGTCCTAACATCTTCCCGCGTCATGACGTCACAACGCAGTGCACCGCGCACAACATCGCGATGCTAGATGGTGGGAGGACCTCCGCTGCGCCTGGAGATGAAGAGGAGGGTATAACATAACTGTCTGCTGTGACCCTGTATCTAAGCCTACCATTTGGTAGACTTACGGTAGATACAGGGCCCATGAAACAGGATCACACATGGTGTGATTCTGTCTGCTGGGCCGTGTATCTAAGCGTAGCTTGTGATAGGTTTAGATACAGGGTCCAACAGACAGTATCATACATGGGCCCTGTATCTAAGCCTACACCACATGTGTTACTAATGTGTTTTTTTTGTGTTTGTGCTTTTTTTACAGGTTCGAATGTTGGGTTACATCGGTTGGAGGACTACTTTGATGGTGATTTTTTTTTTTCAAAACTTTGTTTATTGATTTTCCTTTTTTTCCATCCAAAATGTTGAACAACAAATACAAGGTGGAATATACATTAATATTCATATAGAAATCGTAACATAAAATTTCCAAATTTTCAGAATAACAATCCACATAATCAAGTTGTATTGATTAATACGTGAAAATAGCATACATATCCATATCATTCCTAACATAACTTCTAAAAAATGTTAGTACTTGTCGGAAGGTGTACAGGGATTAGCCCAAACTCTCAAAACTAACTAGATATTTAATTTTGCAGATCATGTCAATCCCCTAGACAGCTCATATATCCGCCAGGATCTTTAAGGAAATTCAGCCAAGGAAGCCATATTCTATAGTATTTACCCATATTGGTATGTGAAAGGTAACTCAGTTCTTCTAATCTGGACATCTGTGCAACTTTACTTAAAGAGGCTCTGTCACCAGATTTTGCAACCCCTATCTGCTATTGCAGCAGATCGGCGCTGCAATGTAGATTACAGTAACTTTTTTTTTTTTTTTTAAAAATGAGAATTTTTGGCCAAGTTATGACCATTTTTGTATTTATGCAAATGAGGCTTGCAAAAGTACAACTGGGCGTGTTTACAGTAAAAGTACAACTGGGCGTGTATTATGTGTGTTACATCTGGGCGTGTTTACTTCTTTTACTAGCTGGGCGTCCTGACGAGAAGTATCATCCACTTCTCTTCAGAACGCCCAGCTTCTGGCAGTGCAGACACAGCGTGTTCTCGAGAGATCACGCTGTGACGTCACTCACTTCCTGCCCCAGGTCCTGTATCGTGTCGGCCACATCAGCACCAGAGGCTACAGTTGATTCTGCAGCAGCATCAGCGTTTGCAGGTAAGTAGCTACATCGACTTACCTGCAAACGCCGATGCTGCTGCAGAATCAACTGTAGCCTCTGGTGCCGATGTGCCCTCGCTCGTCCGACACGATGCAGGACCTGGGGCAGGAAGTGAGTGACGACACAGCGTGATCTCTCGAGAACACGCTGTGTCTGCACTGCCAGAAGCTGGGCGTTGTGAAGAGAAGTGGATGATACTTCTCGTTAGAACGCCCAGCTAGTAAAAGAAGTAAACACGCCCAGATGTAACACACATAATACACGCCCAGTTGGACTTTTACTTTAAACACGCCCAGTTGGACGTTAGCAAGCCTCATTTGCATAAATACAAAAATGGTCATAACTTGGCCAAAAATGCTCGTTTTTAAAAAATAAAAACGTTACTCTTATCTACATTGCAGCGCCGATCTGCTGCAATAGCAGATAGGGTTTGCAAAATCTGGTGACAGAGCCTCTTTAACCAGTGTGAGATAGATGGGGGTGTTCCCTTCCACCAATACAATGGGATCATAGCTTTAGCTGCTAGTACTAAGTGTGACCACAGGAGCCCTCTGGGACTAGGTGTGGAGGAGTCAGATAGTAAATTCAAAAGCAATAAGGGGATCGATAGTGGCGGAGCCATCTGGGCAAATAAGTTTCAGGATTCGTTCTACTTCTCTCCAATAAGGTTGTATGCAGTGTGCATGTCCACTAAATATATGTGTATGTGCCAAGTTGTTGATTGCACCTCTAGCATAACGGAGATATCGCAGGTTCTATGCGGTGAAGTAGCTCCGGAGTTTTGTACCACCTGCTCACCAATTTATAGGAGGTTTCTTGCAGATTAATGCATCTAGAAGGGCCACAGCTGAACCTGTAAATTTGGTGAATTTCAGTATGCGTAAACGTAACATTTAACTCCTTCTCCCAGGAAGTAATATATGGTAAGGAAATCTCCGTATCCATAGATACAATTTTTTTTATATATCAAGGAGATGGATTTAGATTTTGGAGTAGACGAGGACAACAAAAACTCAAACCATGTCAGAGGCCTAGTAATAGAGCCCTGTTTAAGTATGAAAGTGTAATTCGAGAACATTTGCATATAATCCAAGTAATTTAATCATATTTGGGGAAACTTTGTTCTCAGAAACTCCAACGAAGGAAAGTCACCATTATGCACAATGTCTCCCAGAGCCATGTCCTTCAAATCCGTACTTAATAAGGGATGGGCACTAGCTCTCGTAACTCTAAGACCTAACAAATCACCCAAGGTTATCAAAGGCGACGGAGTAGGGCAGATACCCGCCTTGAAGGATAATTTTTTCCAAACAGTCAGCTTCGCCTTTGTAATCAAATTAGTAGGAGCCACTTTTGGACAGGACAATACAGAGCGTAACATGTATTGCGGCTATTGCCCCTGACATTTTAAGACCTTAGTAACGCCCATGGCTGATAGTGCTACATCGTTGGGTCACTTAGGAGACCCAGCTATGAAGCTGAAAGCTGCGGGTCGTCGGCCATGAGAAAAAGTTCGGGGGTTGAGTCAGGGGTGAACCTAGCCCCTCTGCTGCTTGAGGCAAACTATAAAAAGGCACCCCCCCCCCCCCAAATCTATCAGAGTTTTCTCATTACTAGCTTTACAAATCAAACTTGCAATATATACATTTTTTAAATAGGAAAACATTTGATGTTTATTTGTTAAAGTGCTGTTGGAAGTATAGAAAAGATTTAAAGAATTCTTCTTACTACCAATCAGTGCAGTGCAAATAGTAGAGTCTGCACTGCACAGTCCCATATCTTTCCTCGGCAGCCAGTCTCATTTGCGGCATCACTCTCTGCAATTACATTCAGGCCAGTCCAGGACGGGTCGCGCTTAGCGCTATTTTGAAGCGGCACGTCCTGGGCTGGTTTCTTTACTCTCCATGTTGTATTGTAGTGGTCTGCTTGTGCTGGCTTGATGCAAGTGGTGGATTATTATGATATTAGGCCCTGGGCTGTACACAAGTTATGGGCCCACATCCCACACGTAAGTATCACCTGCATGTCAAAGTGCCTGACATGCCACTCTGCGGACTGTCTCTTAGCCTGATCATCTGCTGCCACACTCACGCTTCCACACAGCCCACACCAGAGTAATTTACATAGATTGTAAAACCAACATTACCAATAATACCCCATATTGTTACTGAATAATACCCCATATTGTTACTGAATAATACCCCCACACCATAACCACATAGTGGCTTAATAATACTTCCACACCATGACTGCATATTACCACCACATAGTGTCTGAATAATACCACCATAGTGTTAATGAATAATACCTCAACTCCATGAGAACATATTACTACCACATAGTGACTGAATAATACCAGCATACTGTTACTGAATAATACCGCCACTCCATAACCACATAGTGACTGAATAATGCCCCCCATACTGTTACTGAATAATACTGCCACACCATAACCAAATAGTGACTGAATAAAACCCCCATATTGATACTGAAAAAAAACAAGATCACATATTACTACAACACAGTATCAGAAAAAACCCACGATACTGTTAGTGAATAAAACACACTATATATAGACCAATATTACCACCATACAGTGACCATATAAAGGTAGATCCCAGTTATACACAGGAAATCTGCAGACCATATAAGTGATTACAGTATAGTTATATTGAGTGACTCACAGGTGACGTCTTCTCAGATTGAAGTCGCTCACTTTCACCTTTTCTTCTTCATCCAGCCAAGACTGCAATGACAACTTCTCCCGGACACGATTTCCTAAGCCCTGCAGAATATGACACAGATATCTTTGGCTCCTTGCTTTTCTAGCGCACTCCCTAACTATTCCCTACCTCTACACAAACTTTGTATACATACTCTACTAGGTGCCCCACTCAGTAATAGTACACACACACTTTTATTCCCCCAAAGGCCCCACACGGTAAGTGCTACTTTTGTTCCCCTACACAGTGTTAGTGTCCCCTTTATACCTTACTCAGTGATAGAGCCACTTTTAGGGCCCTCACCCAGTAATAGAATTCCCACTCAGTACTAATATCTCCTTTATGTCCCCACAGAAATAACGTCTCCACTCAGTAGTAATGCAGCCTTTTATGCCCCCATTCAGTAATAATGCCACTTTTCCTGCCACACTCAGTAATAATGCCCCCACAGTAATTTTGCCTCCTTATACCCCCACTCAGTAAAAATGCCTGCTTTATGCCCCCACAATTAGGATGCCCCCTTTTGTATGCCACTTTTTTATGCACCCTTTTTATTACCTAATAGACCTGTGAATTTTAACTGAGTTAGTGGCCCGGCGTGGACGGTATGATGCAGTGACGTCATCGTGCCGGGCAGTTGACGTCATAAGCGTGCTCCTGATCTCTTGTATGCCTCAGGTCTAAACCAGGCTGTGGCCTACAAGAGCAAATGTTGGAGCAGAGAGCCAATTGCCAGGGGTTGGCTGCGAAATTTTAGTCTGCGGGGCAAGCACACAGCACAGGCCCAAGGGTAGCGACCCATTCTGGGGGCACTGGGCAATTGGCGAATTTGCCCCCCTAACAAGGCTGCGGAAGAACTCTGCTACCTGTCAACGGAAAAATAATCCGCCAGGAGGAAAAATGTTTCTTAATGGCGGAGTACAAGAAAGCCTGACCTGGGAATTAAACTTTTTTGTACTCCGCCATGGGGAAACATTTTTCCCTCTGGCGGATGACTTTTCAGTTGACAGGAAGCAGAGTTACATGAAGGGGAATTATTTTTCATTGACCTCTAGTTTCTATTGTGGCAAATTTTAAGCTTATTTCATTTTTATACTGCTAACTTTTTTTTGGTAGCTTCCGCTGGAGCGTTTGGACTACGTCGTAGATTCATTGGACTACTTCGATGATCTAATTTAAAAAAAAAAAAAAAAAATAATTGGTGAAAGAGGGTTGCATGGGGGAGTTTAGATTTCAATAAAAAAAATGTTTTTTCTTATGTCTGTTTATTACAAACATATGAATAAATAGTTACCTTAGGGAACATATTAAAATAATTAGAAAAATTAGGCCCATAAAATAAAACATAAAATAAAAAAATAAAAAAATGATAACACCTTTCTTTTAAAGAGAACCTTTCACCTCCCCAAACATGTGCAGCTGAGTGCAGCATGTAATGGGGAGGGCTGCACAAACTCTGGGGCACTTTACATTTTTTTCCTAGCCTCCTCCGTTATTTAGAGATCGGTGCTGTAATATTTGGCGCCCGATATTTAAATAACCCCATGAACTGTCAATGGGGAGGTAATTGGCAAGACTGCAAGGACCCATTATCCACTTTACCTGCCCAGGACCTTAACCATCCTTCTTTGAATCAACACACCAACACCTTCTTTATGGAAATGTGGAAGTGGCCACAGCTTTATTCTTATTTACAAACATCGGCATGAAGACATATATATATATATATTTATTTCTCTCTCCTCCTGAAATGCAGATGCTCCCTGTCTCCATCAGGCATGTAGGGTGCTACCTCCGTCTTCATCTGCCGTACTTTCCGCCAGCTGTGACATCTACGAAAAAACCAGAAAAACGCCAGAACAAGAATATCACCGTAGAAAAATCTTTCAAAAACAAAACCAAAAACAAAACCAAAACCACCAGGGGAGGGAGGGCGGGTGTTTCTTCCACTGCAGCTTGAGGTAAGAGGGGTTTCTGCTCCAAACCCCTGCCTTATATCTTCTTAACCACGCCCCTCTTACTCCTTGTTAACCAATCCTGGTCCTGGGCATTATTTTAAACCGTTCCATCCTTTCTTAACCCCTTGCAGTCCCTGACACTCTCCCTAGGCGCTTCAGTGTCTGCAAGGGGGCATGTAACATCGCTGTGACATTGTCCAATCAGTTACAGACAGTGTCACAGCAAGAGCTGAACTGAAGAGGAGAAGAAGAGTGTGAATTCTTCTTTTTCTGTTTCATGGCATCGGAGCTGTGCGCGCACGAACGCTCTCACTCTTTAGCTCTCGGCAGACAAGGACGACAAGATTGATCTCTCGCGAGAGATCACACAGTCTTGTAATTGCCTGCAGAGAGCTGAAGAGGGAGAGCGTGCGCGCGCACATGCTCTCCTCTCTCCAGCTCTTGCTGTTGACTTTGTCCGTAGCGGATTGGAAAGTGTCACAGCGATGTTACACGCCCCCTTGCCAATTACCTCCCCATTGGCAGTTCATGGGGTTATTTAAATATCGGGCGCCAAATATTACGGCACCGATATCTATGTAAGGAAAGAGGGTAGGAAAAATAATGTAAAGTGCCCCACAGTTTGTGCAGCACTGACCATTACATGCTGCACTCAAATGCACATCTATGGGAAGGTGAAAGGTTCTCTTCAAAGTGTAACAACTTTTTAAAAAACTTTATGTCAGAAGTTTTGATAAGTGGGGTCCGAACACTGAGACCCCCCACTATTCGCTAAAACGAAGCAGCAGACGTGCTCGGGTGAGCGGTGTGCCGCTTCAATTCTGTTTGGCTTTCCTTGGAGCAATGTACAGGCTCAATAGAAAGTCTATGAGTCCGTACACCGCTCACTCGGCTGAAAGTCGATCATAAATGAAGTGGCACATCGCTCACCCGAGCACTTCTGCTGCTTCGTTTTAGCGATTGGTGGGGGTATCAGTGCTCGGTCCCCCACCGATGAAAACTTCAGACATGTCACTATGACATGATAAAAGTTTAGTTACAGTTTAAAGGCTATGTACACCTTAAAAAACGTATTTATATATATATACACTACCGTTCAAAAGTTTAGGGTCACTTAGAAATTTCCTTATTTTTGCAAGAAAAGCACAGTTTTTTTCAATGAAGATAACATTAAATTAATCAGAAATACACTCAATGCATTGTTAATGTGCTAAATGACTATTCTAGCTGCAAACGTCTGTTTTTTAATGCAATATCTAGATATGTGTATAGAGGCCCATTTCCAGCAACCATCACTCCAGTGTTCTAATGGTACACTGTGTTTGCTAACTGTGTTACAAGGCTAATGGATGATTAGAAAACACTTGAAAACCCTTGTGCAATTATGTTAGCACCGCTGTAAACAGTTTTGCTGTTTAGAGGAGCTATAAAACTGACCTTCCTTTGAGCTAGTTGAGAATCTGGAGCATTACATTTGTGGGTTCGATTAAATTCTCAAAATGGCTAGAAAAAGAGAGCTTTCATGTGAAACTCGACAATCTATTCTTGTTCTTAGAAATGAAGGCTATTCCATGCGAGAAATTTCCAAGAAACTGAAGATTTCCTACAACGGTGTGTACTACTCCCTTCAGAGGACAGCACAAACAGGCTCTAACCAGAGTAGAAAGAGAAGTGGGAGGCCCCGCTGCACAACTGAGCAACAAGACAAGTACATTAGAGTCTCTAGTTTGAGAAATAGACGCCTCACAGGTCCTCAACTGGCAGCTTCATTAAATAGTACCCGCAAAAAGCCAGTGTCAACGTCTACAGTGAAGAGGCGACTCCGAGATGCTGGCCTTCAGGGCAGAGTGGCAAAGAAAAATCCATATCTGAGACTGGCTAATAAAAGGAAAAGATTAATATGGGCAAAAGCACACAGACATTGGACAGAGGAAGATCGGAAAAAAGTGTTATGGACAGACGAATCGAAGTTTGAGGTGTTTGGATCACACAGAAGAACATTTGTGAGACGCAGAACAACTGAAAAGATGCTGGAAGAGTGCCTGACGCCATCTGTCAAGCATGGTAGAGGTAATGTGATGGTCTGGGGTTGCTTTGGTGCTGGTAAAGTGGGAGATTTGTACATGTTAAAATGGATTTTGAATAAGGAAGGCTATCACTCCATTTTGCAATGCCATGCCATACCCTGTGGACAGCGCTTGATTGAAGCCAATTTCATCCTACAACAGGACAATGACCCAAAGCACACCTCCATATTATGCAAGAACTATTTAGGGAAGAAGCAGGCAGCTGGTATTCTATCTGTAATGGAGTGGCCAGCGCAGTCACCAGATCTCAACCCCATAGAGCTGTTGTGGGAGCAGCTTGACCGTATGGTACGCAAGAAGTGCCCATCAAGCCAATCCAACTTGTGGGAGGGGCTTCTGGAAGCATGGGGTGAAATTTCTCCCGATTACCTCAGCAAATTAACAGCTAGAATGCCAAAGGTCTGCAATGCTGTAATTGCTGCAAATGGAGCATTCTTTGACGAAAGCAAAGTTTGAAGGAGAAAATTATTATTTCAAATAAAAATCATTATTTCTAACCTTGTCAATGTCTTGACTATATTTTCTAGTCATTTTGCAACTCATTTGATAAATATAAGTGTGAGTTTTCATGGAAAACACAAAATTGTCTGGGTGACCCCAAACTTTTGAACGGTAGTGTATATATATATATATATTTGTCCCTCCAGAAAGGTGTATATTCATCTCCCTACCAGGTAACCAGACACCCTGGGGGATGGAAACCATAAACAGTGAACTAATCCAGGAAGCAGGAAGTTCCAACTGCCCTTCCATCACCCTACTAGATAATGGTATTCCATGAGGTAGCCATGAGGCCCAGGCACCCCCTTTCACATGCATGAGCTGTGATGTCACACAGATGTGCACGGACAAGGTATAAGAGGATCAACGGCCTCACACTCTCTCTCTTATTTTCCTGATCCCAATGGACTCCCCTTCCCTCCTGGTCTGCTCTCTTTTTCTGCCTCCCTGATGACACCAACTCATCAACTTGGACCACATGCTAAGTATCTTCTCCCCTATACACCCTAAGTAACCCTTTCTCTCCAGCTCCTCACTTGCACATTCCCATACCCTGTTCCCTGAGTTACCTAAGTAACCCTTGCAGTCCCGAGTTCCCCTACTACCGCTTGCGGCCCTGAGTAACTTGCTAGCCCTGCTTTACCTGCATATCCCCTGGTACCTGTTTAACGCTTTCCCACCATTTACCTGCTACACAGCAACCCATTCCCCTTGTTAACCCATTGCTGCTATCTACCCCTTTCAAGTTGAAAACCCTTTCTCCTCTGTCCCTGTTACCTGATTAACCCTTAGTGTATAGGGAAAGTTATATTAGGAGGGAGTGGGACAGAAATAGTGAGCGTGTATTGTATTGTAACGTAACTGTATTTATATGTATGTTTAGGTAAGTGGGTGGTGGTATAATTAGGATTGTGATACCGTGTTTTCAAAATATAAACAGCAAGTGTAGGGAATTAGCTTTTCAGAAATTGGCGATCAATATCTCTGTTAGTAAAACTAACAAAACTTTGACTGCTGCTCTAATTTACTTATATATGGTCATTTTTTAGGTTGTGTAGAACCTCTATTAGAGCCAGTCAATGCAGTGTCAGCCGATAACAGTCAACCCGTCACTCTGTTGCTCAGGACCTGTGGCCAATCTATGACAGAGGTAACCATACCAGATCTTCACAGGAACATGCAGATTCAGTCATATTATTTTGTTTTCGATCAATAACATTGTGAGAATTTTTACCATCAATTTCTGTAAAGTTAGCACACAATATTCTGCTGTATGTGATGAGCCAGTGTCAATGACCTGATTTTAATGCAGTATATAATGTATGGATAGCTTAACTGATCCATTAAATATATCATCCCCTTCACGTCATCTCTATTCCGCATAATACTTTATTTACAATACATGTTAGTATTTCAGAATTTCCAGTCCAATACTGTTTTGTAATTTGTCCATCATGGTTTACCAAAATATTATAATACATATACACCTTCTAATATAATGTTTTCCGTATGATTCAATTAACTTTATGCAAATATGCTGCACATCTATCAAACTGATAAGACCCAGCAAAACAGTGCAGCAAATGAAATACATCCAAAATGCTGGAAGAGAGGAAAGAATCAGCACAATTGTAAATCTGCAGTGACACCATTATTTTTACATTATGGACGGCACACTGTAAAATAATTGTAAAAATAATAGGTAGAAAATGTTGTCTTCTCTTTTTATTAGTACAAAGTGCAAAATGCAAATATGTGGTCACAAAGTCAAATTGTAATTAAAATGGGGAGGAAATGAGGAAATATGCCAGTTTCCCTGAGCCAGACAAAGTTATGAACGGACTATAACTATTCTATATTTTAGCATACTATGGTATATTTTACCTTCATTAATACTGCACATTTTCTGTGTAAGTAATCATGATGGACAGTTTCAATTAGATACTGTGGAGAAAATGACAAATAATAATATTAAATATCCATCTAAAGGCAGCTGCAGTGTTGTACTGTCAGTTAATGTTATCTGTATAGGTTTTGCCATTCTGCTTTGTTTACAGCACATTTGTTATGTGGACCTGGCATAAATGCTATGAAAATTCTTGATGTACATGCTAGACATATCTATATAATTCTCTGCACAAGGTGTATGCCAAAAGGGTGCCCTTTTGGCATGATCTGGCATACCTTTTTTTAACTCTATTGGAAATAGTGGTTAACTACACTTTGCCATACAAGGGCATTCCGCAAAATAAAAAAGGGTATACCACATGATATACTTTTTATTTTACAATAGGCACACCTATTTAGCTGTACAGTTGCATATGTCTAGGCCATACATCTGGCATATACTGTATGTTAGGAGATTTTCTGCATACGCTGGGCGTACACAGGAAAGTGATATGAACATAGTTTACCATGCATTTATTTAGTTAAGCTCAGTTCTGATCAAGTCAAATTGGATACACTTTGACTTGATCAGAACTGAGCTTAGTAAATCGCTCAGAAGCACACACGGCCTGCCATCAGCAGAGCCGTCAGTGCAGCTCACTGACGGATTAGACTCAGAACGACTTTCTGCAGCTTCTATGTACTATGATATGTCATAGAAGCTGAAGAAGTGAAAGTGTTGTTTTTTGTTTTTTTTAATAACAGTCGATTACAAAATTGGTCTTTATCCCAAAATAATTGGAGTTTGATAAATATCTATAAAAAAAAGTCCCTAAAGGTGTCCATAGCCTTTAAATCCCATTTTCACTATAAACATATTTTTTTACATTTTTGGCTTTCATTTATTTATTTATTTAATTTCTTATGACTATCCAAATAAAATAAAAAAAAATCTTGAAATATTCCAGTATTCACTCTGGTCACAGGAGCACACAACTTACTGCTTTCTGCAGCTCATTTCCCAGCTTTGGTGTGTAAACTGGGGCAGGTTCAGCAGAGAGCTCGGGACTAAATGACAGATGACAGCTCTGTTATACTTCTGGAGGCTTAGATAAGGCAGGATAGCAACACTATACACACAGATAAGGCTCTATTCTTATATAGTCTTGTCACCCCCTGGTCTCTGGGGGAGGACAGTACTCCATTTCTTCCTGTAGACTATTGACACATTTAGACCATAAACTGCAGCTGCCATAAAGCACACACAACCTGCTCTTTGTCTGTCTCCAATATGGACACCCCTTGGGAAGTTTTTCAAAAGAAATAATAGACACATTATTTTTCTTCTATATAGTTAAATCTAATTAATGAAACTGAAATTTTAATACATAAGACATCCCCTTTAAGTCAAAGCTTAAAGTGTAGCTAAACGTTCGACAAACTTCTGACATGTCATAGTGACATGTCAGAAGTTTGTATTGGTGGGGGTCTGAGCACTGAGACCCCCACCAATCGCTAGAAGCACCAGTGTGAGCGGTCATCTGCTTCGTGTCTGTTCGGCTTTTTAAGGAAAAAGCCGAACAGAAACTAAGCAGCTGAGCTCTCACACGAACGCTTCAGCTGCTTCATTCTAGTGATTGCTGGGGGTCTCCGTGCTCGGACCCCCACCAATACAAACTTCTGACATGTCACTATGACATGTCAGAAGTTTGTTGAGCATTTAGCTACACTTTAACCTTTAAAGCCCCTTAAAAAATACATAAGTGAATTTCATAAATAGCAATTTCGTTGTATGATGTTATTATCAGTCTCTTCTTTGCCTGCAAAAGATTTTCAATAATAACATGCAGCGCTACAGGAAATTTGAAATGGCCTTATCTTACAAAACTGTCAGAACAAACTGTTGTATCTGTAGGGATATGGACATGCTGCACCATCAGTAAGGTCAGGTGTCAGAGCTAAAAGTGACACAATGAAGCAGATTTATGTATGTATTTTTGCCAGTTTTCTGGCGTAAATACATTGAAAAATATATTGTATTCTTGCCGAGCACTATATTTATGAAGCCCCTGTGCCCCTTTTTCTAACACATGTAACGGTCTGCGACTCATTTATCAAACTTTTCCACCACTTTTCTGATTGAAAAAGTGACAAAAAAGTTTTAATCCCCGCACCATATTCATCAACAATGCCTCTTAATAAATATCGCCCACACTTCACTTGGGGGGAGTTGTCACCATTAGAGTGAGCCAGTAATAATACATTTCCTTACTGAGTTTTCCTAGAACACAATAGAATTGAGAAACTGTACTATTCTTACCTGATCAAGTTCCAGGAGTGTTGTATTCGGCTGCAGGTCTATACATAATGCATAGTAAATATGCACAAGATACAACAGACATGACTGCTAAGAGCATATTACCAGCCAGGCCAATCACTTCTGAAGTGAAGTCACATGCGGCATATTTTGTTGTAATAATTTCTGCAACTAAAAATCTGTTTCATTCTTCCATGCACCTGCTGCAGAAACAACCTTATTCAGAAGAATTGAGAATGATATTCAATTACAAAAATTCTGCAACAAAATCTGCCGCGTGTGACTGGACCCTTATCCTCCTAATTATAGTACTGTATAAGTCAGTTTGGTGGTTAACCACACTACATGGGCCTCAAGTGCAGCTCTTGACTACATCCAAGGGCCACACATTACTTTCAAGGTTACATCCCACCCTCTTGCAGTGAAAAACCCCTGTAATAGTTGCTGATGACACCAGCAAATTAAAAACTTCATGACCGTAGGATAAACAGAGTACGGTTCTGTAACCCTTAAAACATTAACTGTGTGTGCCATTCCCAACTCCCTTAATCTACCCCTTTACCTTTTTTTCACCAAATGATGACACTGAGACTTAGAGCTGGAATTAATTGGCCACAGCAAACATTTTATTAACAAGAAACAAAAAAACAACACAATAATAAATACCAGTAACAAATACCAAATAAATAACCAAAACTTAATAACCTTTCCACGCAAACCCCCCATACAAACATCATTCACGTGAAAACCATACACCCCCATATGGAAAATTGGGAAGGTCTTTGGAGCTAATAAGAAGGATCTGGCGCCATTCTGCCCATATCTGTATTTTTTACCCCCAGCCATCCTGCTTTAGGCTCAGAGACACCGTGCCAACCGCAGATGGCTGAAGCATTTCCATTTTGCTCCCTGGGACCCCACCCAGCAGGAGCCCATATAAACCAGATCCCCCACCATGTATAATCTGGGAGGGACCATCACCAGTATGAATCCCTCCCACACCAATTTTAACCAACTCCAAGAACCCCCCAAAACCTGCCACAACGAGCATACCTTGACCACCTCAAGTATGCAAGTTCCCCCTCAACAAAATGGCACGTTCGATTCCCTCCTGAATCCATAATGCCCACAGGTCAATTACCACCACAGTCAAATGCACCCCATCAGCCAGCCAAAAATTGCCTGTACCGTCCTCAAAGTCATAATGTCTCACGAACACTCCACCATTCCTCACAACAAATGCTGACACAGCCCTGTTCACTTTCACACAAGCCCTGTTAATACCCACCACCGACCTAACCGATCTCCACATTTGTCGATGCACCATCTCCGACCACACTACAGTTACCCGGGGAAAAACCACCCACAACCACAGTAGATCATACTTTATGTCCCGGATCAATTCCCGAAACGGCCGTACCCCCCAGGTCATTCCCCTCAATATGCAGAACCAATACATCAGGTGCGCGGTCTAACATCACGCAGCGATAAAACTCGGGCAGAACCCCACCCCAAGACATACCACAGAAACCAAGCCAGCGAACAACAGCCACCGCCCTGGAAAACCCCAGCTGCCGCCCCTCTGGACGAACATCGGCCCGCAATGCACCCCAATAGACATAGGAATGGCCAAAAATCCAAACCAGACACGGGGAGGAATCTGAAAGAAAAAATTAGCAACTGTTAATACATACGTAATTATAACACCGAAAAATTTTGACGCGCAATCCTAACTAACCATAACACTGCATAACCGACAATCTCCCCTCTCCTGAGATCAAACTAGATGGGGGCGAACATGCATCTTGAACCGTTGGGACTCCCACCTCCCTATATGACGCACTGCATCTGGCCCAAGACCACACCGCCTCTGTGGTGGCCCCTATCCGAAACGAATGTGGCACAAAAGCCTTCTCATCCAGACCCATGCACGACAAACATTTACGGAACACCATGATGAATTGATAACGCGACAAAAACTTTCCATCTTCATGACATAACAAAGGCCCATCCCTAAACCGGCCATTCCAGAAATAAGCCCCCCAAAGAACGAACTGGACACACAACCGTGCCTACGACCTCCTTTAACACCAGTCGCCGCCCCCTACCCCTTTGATCAATTTTAGAATGATGAATCCAGAACTCCACCCGATCCCCCAAATGCACCACATAAACCGTCAACAAACCCTCCGGCCGCACCCCGCTGGGTGACTCCAATTCCCCTACCCGTAGCGCCCCAAAAAATGTCCAAGAAAATGGTAATTGAAATAACACGGATTCATACTCCGATATGCACACCACATTCGCCGCAATCCCCAATTTTTCCAACAGACCAAACGATACCGGGCGCCTCCTATCAGGCGCCACTGGTCCCCTTCTAAACCCCCAAAAATTCAATTAACCTTCACAACTGACCAGCCCGCAGCAGACACATGACTCAAAAATGCCAGCAACGCCACCACTTTATCCCCATAAGAAACGACTCCATCCAACACATCCAGCCAAGCCTCCCCTTAGCGCCAGGCTGCCTCATAAGCGGTCCATGTCCCCAGAGCCAACGAAGACCGGATCAGTCGATTCGCTCCCTCTAGACCAGCTCCCACAAGTGCTGAGGGCATTGGAGCCCTATCGCATCTGCCTCCGGGACCAACTGCCGAAACCGATCCCACTGCAAGCGAGAAAGAGAATCCGCAATTGAGTTATCCACTCCCGGGACGTGAACAGCTGTAACCCAAGCATTCAGTGACAGACAAAGTAGGACCAAATGTCTTAACAAACAAACAACAGGGGGAGATGATGCCAAACATTATTAATTGCCATCACCACCCCCATGTTATCGCAATGGAAATGCACCTTCCTATTCCTAAATCTGTCCCCCCAAATAGACACCGCTACCACAATACGGAACAACTCCAAAAATACTAGGTTACGCACCAAGCCCACCTCCACCCACTTAGCAGGCCATTGACCTACACATCACTGTTCCCCTGCAATAGGCCCCGAAGCCCACACTCCCCGACGCATCCGTGAATAAATCCCAATCAACATTCTCAACCACCGGGGCCATGATAATTTACCTCCCATTATACTGACCCAGGAAGTCACACCATACTCTCAAATCCTCCCTATGTTTCTCACCCAAACTAATGAAATTATGTGGGGCCTTTACTCCCGCCGTAGCCCTCACCAAATGCCTACAGAAAACCCTCCCCATAGGCATGATACGGCAAGCAAAGTTAAGCTTCCCCAGAAGAGACTGCAAGTCATCCAACTAACCCTTCATCAAATAGCATGCCTTGCCTAACAACAACTTCAAATACTCCAATTTCTCCTGGGGGAGCCTGCATTCCATGCTCTCGGAATCAATCGTGATTCCCAAATACACCAGGACCGACCTCGGACCCTCCGTGTTTTCTGGCGAGAGAGGCACTCTAAAACGACTAGCCACCCACTCAGCCATTGCCAACAAGTTTCCGCAAACGGGTGAGCCTGCCAGCCCCACGCAAAATAAATCATCAAGTAATGGATGACGGAGGCAACTCCCACCACCTCACAAATCACCCATTCCAAGAATGAACTGAAGGCTTCAAAATAGGCGCAGGAAATGGAGCAGCCCATCGGAAGACATCTGTCCACAAAATACGAACCCTCCCAGTAACAGCCCAACAACCGAACACTATCAGGGTGCACTGGAAGCAAACGAAAAGCTGACTCCACGTCCGTTTTTGCCCCCCGACCATACTGTCTAACCCACTCCAAGAACGTATAAACATCAGAACAAAGCGCTGAATCAATCCCGTCATTCACCGAGCCCCCCATTGGATGCGATAAATGATGTATTAACCGGGACTTATTAGGCTCTTTCTTAGGCACGACACCTAACGGAGAAACTACCATGTCAATGAAAGGAGGGGACAAAAAAGAGCCCACTATCCTCCCCAGCGGCTCCTCTTTACTCAATTTCTCGGACACAACCGTCGGGTAATCCCGTGCAGATTTTAAATTACTTAACGAAAAAGGGATAACATGAGAAGGAGGGATCCGGAAACCGACGCGAAACCCCCCTCCAACAAACTGGCCTCCCTATCTGGGTAACTATTTAGATACGGCAGCATCTCTCCCAACTTCACCGGCGTCACTCCCATGGCTACCTGCTGCGCTTCCTCTCCCCTTACCTTTCCTAATACACCACGATGTGCCATGTGTTGCCCCACTACAGACTGAACAGGAGTGTTTAAATTTGCAGCCGGCTCCAAACTTACACTGACCCTCATTGAATTGCCAACAAAGACCCGACTTTCCCCCTGAGGAATTTCCTGACTGTCCCGCAGTCCCCTGCTGGCTATATTGGCCGAACCCCCAGGCCGCCTCTGGAAAGGACTCCCTCCCAAAATTCAGCGGGCCATAACCCTCAACCACAACCTAATATCCTTCTGGTCCCACCGTATATTCGGGCGGACTGCCTTCCTTTGTCGCAACTGCTCATCATACCGAAGCCACGTCATACCCCCATACACCCTATAAGCCTCCCCAATGGCGTCCATATAGCAGAAAAGGCCTGAGCAATTATCCGGTGCCTTCTCCTCAATAACACTCGCCAAGATGGCAAACGCCTGCAGCCAATTGGGAAACGTCTGAGGTATCAGCCGATACCTCCATTTCTCTTCTTCCTCCCTTTTGCTCTCAATCCGTTTGGGCTTATCTAGATTGAACTTCTCCAAAGGGAGCAGTGAAAAAATCTCTAGATACTCATCTTTCCAGATATTTTATTTAACTTCCGGTTTTAAAAGAGCCCCCAACGGCCCCTCAAAGCAAACATACACCCCCCCTTTGCCCTATCATCCAACCGCACCCGATCCACCTCCCCATCTTTTTCCATCTGAACTGACACTGCAACACCCGCTTCACGAACTACCGGCATGCCCGCCACCAATGGGACACCTCCCATACCCTGCGGAATCCCACCACCGCCCCAAGCAGCCACCGGGGACGGCTCCCCCAACAAACCTACCTGATAGCACCTCGATAGCAACTCCGGCAAACGGCCCAATAACCCCTGCACCACTGCACCATCCCCTGCTCCTACCCCGCTACTACCTGACACAACCACCCCGCCCCCCACAGAGTCACCCCCCCCTGACCACAGGAACCTAAAAATGGCAGGGATGGGATAAGATAAGGACATAGACTCACTGGGCTGTGCAGGAGCTGTGATCCCACCAGCTTGAAATCCTGTCCCATCCAGCCGTCCCTCACGATGACCTCCATCTTCCTCCCGAATCTGCGATGATGACGAACCTGAAGGGTAACGCCCGCCGCCGTTACCCCGCACGACCACCGACTATGGCCGCCGCGCAGTGATTGAACATCCCTCTTGTGCACAAGTGGGCCGTCCGACTGGATCATCGCCAGGCCGGCCAACCGCCAATCCAGGAGAGACTGACCTGGAGCCAGGTGACGTCCCCCGCCCCATGGGGACCGAACCACCTGCTGCCGATGGATTCGGCCGGGAAGCGGGATTTCTGTCAGACCGAGGCCTGCGGCCTGCAATCCTGTGATCCCCATGCAGTCTCCTCCTCCCCTGCCTCCAACTCACTTGCAGGCCCACCCGCAGGACTGGGTGAGCCAGGGCCGTCCGGGCCATCGACTAGACCGGCGAGCTGGGTCCTTAGCCAATATGATCCGCTCTCGCCGGCCATAGAACGGAGTTGCTCCAGGATCACCTGGATATGCATGGAGGTACGGAAATGTGGGGAAGCCGGAGGACGGAGAGAGCAGAGGAGAAAACTGCTCCTTACTGTGTTTACGGACAGACTGGCGCTCAAGCCAGAGCACCGCCTGTCCGGCCTCGTGGCACAAGCTCCTCACCTTTCTGTTTCCCCCGGTGATGTGGCCTCCTCCTAAGTCCGGGGCTCAGCTCCAGCCGTTCTTTACTTTTGAGGATTTTTTTATATTTAGATGCAATCATTTTATTAAATTGGGGTAAGGAGAAATTGTACTTTGTGGCTAGGATTTAAATGCTACAATTCTATGCCGCATGCATTGTTTTTTAAACTTACCATTCTCAATGCTGAGTGCTCTGCTTTCAGGCAGTGAGGCACTAACAATGCTGTGTGTGGAAAGAAGAGAGAGAGCAACAGTGGAAGATGAAGCCTGTAGGAAAAATGTCAGAAAAAAATGCCATACCCAGTGCATGCTGCATTTTGAAAAAAACGCCACTGACACCAAAAACTCCACAAACCGAAACGCTTTGTATGTAACCTTTTCAATAAGTCACTATAGGCTTAAGAGAACCATGTTTTTTTACCTAAAGATCGCAGTCAGAAAACAATGAAAACGGCACGAAAAACACAGCACGAAAACATTCAGTGTGTGAATACAGCCTAAAAGGAATGCTGTTGCACAGCCCAAAGTCAATCAAATATACAAGGATTAGTAATCTCTGCTCAGTCTTGTGTTTCAAGTCTTGTGACATTACAGACTATCAGGCAATTCTGTGTTGGAAACAATTAATGGCCCTTTTACACGGCTTAATGATTGGGCAAATGTGCGTTCATATGAATGCTCGTTCCCTAACATTGCCCTGTGTAAACAGGGCAACGATCAGCTGATGAACGAGTCATTGATCGGCTGATCAAATTTTTTATGCAGTATTAAATATTATTTTTGGTGGCACAGCTCTCTTTGTTAACAGGGAGATGTGCTGCCGACATGATAGAAATGTATGGGGGTCGTAGTAACAATCGCTCTTCTTCATACTTAACCAATCATTGCTTCTTGTGAAAGGATGAAACGAGCACCGATCATCAAGCTGTCTCGTTGATCGGCGCTCGTTTTCACGGCTCAAATTGGCCCGTGTAAAAGGACCCTTACTATTGTTGCTCTATGAGAACTGATGGACCTTCAAGTGCTGAATTAATGGAATTTTACTGTATGTTCAAAGAGAAATAGTCTACTGCAGGGGTCTCAAGCATGCGGCCCATGGGGCTGTCATCAGCGGCCCGCGGGACACAGAGTCGCTAGTACAGGGTCTGCTCCGGGACTCTGTGGAATTCCATGACATCACTGTCCACATATGGACAGCGATGTCTGGGGCTTGCCCAGAGTCAGAGTCCCGTGCATAGCGCTAGTATCGGCTCTGCTCCGAGACTCTGTCGAATTCCCTGACATCGCTGTCCATATATGCTCAGTGTTGTTAGGGTCTTCCCCAGTGTGCAGTCCCGAGCAGAGCGCTAGTATAGGCTCTGCTCCGAGACTCTGTGGAATCCCTTGACATCACTGCCCACATATGGACAGCGATGTCTGGGGCTTCCCCAAAGCCAGAGTCCCGTGCAGAGTGCTAGTATAGGCTCTGCTCAGGGACTCTGTGGAATTCCCTGACATCGCTGTCCATATGGACAGCAATGTCTGGGGCTTCCCCAGAGCTGGAGTCCCGGGCAGAGCGCTAGTATAGGCTCTGCTCTGGGACTCTGGGGAAGCCTGTGACATCGCTCTCCATACATCGACAGTGATGTCAGGGGCTTCCCCAGAGCAGGAGTCCCAGTGATGTCAGGAGCACAGCTGGAGTCCCAAGAAGAGCCGACTAGCATTCTGCCCGGGACTCCAGCTCTGGGGTTGCCCATTGACATCCATGTCCATATATGGACAGTGATGTCGGGAGCAGAGATGGAATCCCAGGTAGAGTGCTAGAAGTGGTGGCTCTGCTCCGGGACTCCAGCTCTGGGCAAGCCCCTGACATCACTGTCCATATATGGACACTGATGTCAGTGGCTTTCCCAGAGTTCCAGCGCAGAGCTTATACTAGTGCTCTGCTCTGGGACACTGGCTCTGGGGTTGCCCCTGATATCACATTCCGGTCCAGGAGGATACCCTGATGTCACTGTGCATGGACAGTGACGTCAGGGGCTCCAACAGCAGAGGAATCCCCAGCCAAAGCATCGGCAACACTCTGGCTGGGGATTCCATTCCTAGAGGGAGCCCCAATGGAGCTATCTACTTGGGATGTGTGTGGCATTATCTGCAGAGGGCACTGTGGCAGCATCTGCAGAGGGCACTGTGGCAGCATCTGCAGAGGGCACTGTGGCAGCATCTGCAGAGGGCACTGTGGCAGCGTCTGCATAGGGCACTGTGGCAGCATCTGCGGAGGGCACTGTGGCAGTATCTTCGGAGGGCACTGTGGCAGCATCTATGGAGGGCACTGTGGCAGCATCTACGGAGGGCACTGTGGCAGCATCTACGGAGGGCACTGTGGCAGTATCTACGGAGGCCACTGTGGCAGCATCTACGGAGGCCACTGTGGCAGCATCTACGGAGGGCACTGTGGCAGCATCTGCGTAGGGCACTGTAGCATTATCTAAAAGTGGGTGTGTGGCAGTATCTGCAGAGGGCACTGTGGCATTATCTACAGAGTGCACTGTGACATTATCTACAGAGGGCACTGTGGCATTATCTACAGAGGGCACTGTGGCATTATCTACAGAGGACTCTTTGGCACTATCTAAACAGGGGCTGTCCAATCTTGACATGTGTGTCTGCCAAACACTGCCAACTGAGCCACATTTAGCGACACTTAAACTGTAAAACTGGATTGTTGAAATAAGCACGTGGAAAATTCTCTCACATTTTTAACCTAGCGGTATTATTATCGTAATATAGTATGACGAAGGTTGCGAAACGCGCGTCGAGGTGCTTGGTGTCCAGGTGTCCTATCCTCCCAGTATCATGTCCTTCACAGGTATTGTGTTCTACTTCTAACCTTTCATAGCTTTTTTCTGATTAGGTCTCCTTTATCATAAGCATGGTTGCCTATACTCTATTGATTTGAGGGACCTGTCAGTTTGATTACTTATACATATGGTATAGCTAGCACTTTACCTGGGATGTGATCCCTTTTGGGATGAATTATTTTTCTATATATATTTTTTGATATTGTACTATGTGAACCTGGCATAATTTAAATTAATTTTATATGTCTATAGTATATACTTGGGAGGGGGGTTATTTTTGTATGTCTTGTATTTATTGATGTGTAATAAAGTACAAATAAATATATTTTGATATAATATTATTATGTCGAGATTTTTCTGTTCGGTTTATTATATATTGAAGTAGTTCAAATAACTAATTGATTAATAATAATTTTGTATTGTATCAAATTTGAAAGTAACGCGGCCCGTCAACTTCCCATTTTTTCTATATGTGGCCCACTTACCTGGTCTACTGCTAAAAATCAGTTGATGCATCGCTAAGGGAAAGCATTGATGGGAATTGCTGCAGGAAGGATATTAGTCATTTTCAACGTAATCACCTTTGCTTTATATATCGCCAAACCAAGCTACCCGAGAAGACTGCCTCAGGTTGCCTCATTATATACACATTCCTGGTATAAAGACGCTTTAATATAAACTTTTCTCACAGTCCTCATGTTAATTTACAGATTCCATGCTGTGTTTTTTCATTACCCACAGAGCAAGCGACAAGGGGGAGCGGGGGGTAAAATATTGTTATAGAGCAAGTTTCCTTTAGTTTATTTGTACATTTTTTTTATTTTACTCTTTTAATTTTTTCATAATTTCATCACCAATATACAATATGACATTTTCTCCCAAATCTCAAATAAACATTTAAGCCCTTTCTGAAATTTTAAGATTTTCCAGTGGCTGATAAGGAAAAAGCAGGAACAGCTATACAGTGTTATCACCAGGAATTATGGGTAATACCACATGGCTGTGGAAAGAAGTGAATCAAGACCTGTCTCCTTGTATTAAAATCTGTGATGAGGAAGCAGCAGGGTTTGTACTCAGTGACCTTAAATAGCAAAGCATAAGAAGTCTTTAATCCAGTACTTAATCACGGTACAGGTGGCATTTTCTATTTTAAAGACATATTTGTTCCAGCCATCATATTAATGTGACATTAAAATATTTTGGTGCAGATATTCTAGGATGTAAAAGTAGAGTGTCGCCTAATATATCTAGTCAACCTATAACGTTATGTCACAATGGCATTAGGCATATAAATAATGGAAGGCCAGCCATCTTGAGACAAGTATCATTATAGGCAATTTCTCGAAAATGTGAAATTTATTAGTAGGAAAGGATAAACCTCACAAGGACACTATATAGGATGTCACATTAATCCTAGTCACTGTATTAAAAATGTATTTAAATTGAAAATCTAGCTGATTATTCAGGTTATGGAATATAATTGAATATCATTTTAAACAGAACATTGCACATTTTAAAGTGGATATTTTTTTCACATATATTTCAAAACAAAGAGTTCGTACACCCCCTGTCAAGGAACCCGTGGAATTTTCTGTCATGGGGCCAACAGAGGGCAGTGTCAACCCACTATGTCACCATGGGATTTGAGGTGAGGCTAAAATGGGGAGCGGAGTCTAAGGGAACCCATAGTCTTCACACTTTAACCCCAGTAATCTGGACTTCGCTGCAGGGGAAGCCAAGGTCGTTACCCCTAGAGTAGTCTTCCTTGGCGATAGCCAACATAACAGGTGTAGTGCCAATAAGTGTGGTCAGGTATAGCAAAAGGTCTGGGCAGACAGCAAGGTTCATAGCGGGTCACATAGATAATGGTCAGGACAGTTTGTGATGGATAACTAAGCAAAAGAACAGGGCAGGCACAGGTTGTTGAAGGTACAGGCTGAGGTCAGGGGCGTAGCTAAAGGCTCATGGGCCCTGGTGCAAGAATTCAGCTTGTGCCCTCCTACCCTTCCCGAACACCAACAGGCCCCTGCACACGCCTATGCCCAGCTGCCTTGCCCAACAGCCCCAATTAATGCCCCCACAGTATAATGACCCCGTAGCTGCTTTCACAGTATAATCCCACAACACAGTATAATGCTCCCCATAGCTGCCCCCACACAGTATAATGCTCCCCATAGCTGGCCCACACAGTATAACGCTCTCCATAGTTGCCCCCCACACAGTATAATGCCCCCATAGCTGCCCCCACACAGCATAATGCCCCCATAGCTGCCTCCACAGTATAATGCCCCCATAGCTTCCCCCACAGTATAAATCCCCCACAGCTGCCCCCAGAGTTTAATGCCACATATCTGCCCCCACACAGTATAATGTCCCCATAGCTGCCCCCAAGGTATAATTCCCCCATAGCTGCCCCAATAGTATAATGCCCGCACACAGTATAATGCTGCCCATACTTTCCCCCACACAGTATAATGCTCCCCATAGCTGCCCCATAGTATAATAATGCTCCCCATAACTTCCCCCAAACAGCATAATGCCCCCATAACTGCCCTCCACACAGTATAATGGCCCCCCACAGTATAATGCCCCCATAGCTGCCCGCACAGTAAAATACCCCCCATAGCTGCCCCCACAGTATAATGCCACCCATAGGTGCCCTATACAGTATAATGCCCCCATACAGTATAAGGCCCCCATACAGTATAATGCTCCCTCACAGTATATTGCCCCCCATAGCTGTCCCATACAGTATAATGCCCCACATACAGTATAATACTCCTATAGCTGCCACTATATCAGCCCCCTCCCATACTCAGTATAATGCCCCCATATGTGCCTAATAGAAAAAAAATAAAAATAATTACTTACCTATCCCCTGTTTCCACGATGAGTGGAGGAGATCCTTCTCCTCCTTTGGCCTGTGCTATGAGTGAATCAGTGCAGACAGGCGTGATGATGTCACTACATTGCACCTATCTTCGCCGAGCCACTCATGGCTAACGGCACAGTGAATGCTGGAGCGAGGAGCTGTCAGCTCCCTGCCCCAGCATGGAATTCAACCGTATCTGCATCCTGAGGATGCAAATACAGTTTCCAATAGGGGCCAACATGGTCAGCGCTGTGTGACAACTATGACCGTTGCGACCCCTATAGCTACGCCACTGGCTGATGTCAAAATACAGGAAATCGAATAAACCAGATAGCTGAGACTCTAGGAACACTGTGAACACTAGAAGAACCAATTTGCTTTGGCAAAGTGCAAGAAAAGGGGAGGAACTTAAATAACCAGGGAAGCTGGGTGATAACACTTAGATCCCAGCGCATAGTGTCGGCGGCAAGAGCGGCTGTCAGATGCTGAGCAGGAAGCAGAGGAGCGGCGTGGTAGAGGACGCCTGGAGAAGGTAGCTATAACGCGGGAAACAGGGGAAATTACATCACCCCTATTCTAAAGGATATATTCATAGTTCCCCTCTTTTTCTGTATATATTTTTTTTTTACATTTCCTCCCCCTCATCTATAGTGAGGAATAAATATAACATAATAAAGGCACTATTATAGTCTTATCGCATGATATATGATTTGTTACCAGTTCAATTATGATGATGAGCCTACATATACATACGCAGGATCTGCATGAATAGCATTTTTAGTAATATAGTTCTGTCTATAGCATCGCGCTCCCTCTGCAAGAAGCACAGATATGATAGCAGAGCAGGGAAGCTGTAAGGAATATAAATTCCCCATAGTCTCTGAACCAGCCTCAGTGCAAAAAACAGCCTGTATTCTGGACGCAACTAGTTCTTCACTGAAAATGGGGACTGGACAGCCACATTTCTGGGAACTGTGGTCTGACCCCAGTGGATTTGTTATAAAAGCCATTTGATGGAAAATCCCTTTAAAGAAACAATCTCTTTATTTCTTCTATTTGCAATATGTTGAATTGGGCTAAATACGAGGCTCATGTCCTCAGTCAACAATAAAGCAGGTATTTCATCATGGCAACAAACGATGCATTAAAAGCTTTCCGTTACTTACAGTTGTGATCATAAGATTACAACCAAATTCCTTTTTACAAATACTTGCCGTCTTCTCTGAGACCTATGTGGACTGATTGAACATGCAGTAGAACAGGTAATGAGGCCTGGGAGGAACACAAAGTATTTCAGCAGACATTCCCCTAGCACATTGAGATGCAAGTAATCTTTTTCTTCTTTCGCCAGAATGAAATAGCAGAGCAAGCATTGGATTCATCCGTGTTTCCTCATCCTTTGCCTGTCTATGAGGTGTACCCTGCCATAGAATGATAAAATGCCGTGTGCTAGCAGAGTCACAGTGGAAAGCCCGACCTAAGCACTTTTGTAACCACAAGGATTCAATTAACGAAAAAAGGCTCAGATTGCCCACAGGTTTGTAATTATAGTTCTGCTAATGGTAGCTTTTCTTTTTTATTATTATATGTAAGACCGGATCACATCTGGCCAGACTAGGTGTCTACTTTGACAGCTTTACCCTCAGAAAGAAGTTAGCCACTTAAGGGTATGTTCACACGGCCTATTTTCAGACGTAATTCGGGCGTTTTACGCCTCGAATTACACCTGAAAAAAACGGCTCTAATACGCCTACAAACATCTGCTCATTGCTTTGAATGGGTTTTACGATGTTCTGTTCCCACGAGGTGTATTTTTACGCGTCGCTGTCAAAAGACAGCGGGTAAAAAGACGCCCAAGTCAAAGAAGTGAATGTCACTTCTTGGGACGTTTTTGGAGCCGTTTTTCATTGACTCCATTGAAAAACAGCTCCAATAACGTCCGTAAAAAATGCAGCGAAAAACACGAGTAGTTACAAAAACGTCTGAAAATCAGGAGCTGTTTTCAGGCGAAAACAGCTCTGTAATTTCAGACGTATTTTGCTACTGCGTGTGAACATACTCTAACCAGTCATTACGTTATGCCACTGACCATCACCTTCAGAAACCAGGTTGGATATATAACTCGGGTTAAAAAGGATTCTGGGTATTGAAATGATAAATGCTACAAATGACTCAACAGTAACAATTTGTGTTCTCTAGTTAGTGAAGTCATATACATAGAAATCTAAGGACTGAAGACTGAAAGACAACATAAGAAAGGAGTGGAAGATCCATAGAAGATTTTCATATATATAAAGTGCAAATAAATTTATTGCAAATAAAAATAGAAACCATAAAAAAGATACACTCCACAGATTTAGGGCACATTCAGACGTGGCGGAATTGCTGTTGAATTCCGCTGCGGACATTCCGCAGTGGAATTCTGCAGCAGCCATTTTTTAACTTAGTTCAGACGCTACGGAAAATAACCCTGCGCGAAATTAGGCTGCGGTGCAGAATTTTCCCTCCGCAGCATGCTCATTATGTTGCGGAGAATCAGTGGAATTTCACTGCGGATTTCAGCTGTTGCATTGCAAAGGCTGAAATCTGCAGCAAGTCAGATATGATATCCACAATTTCTGAATTACCTGTCAAATATAAAAATGTTGCTGCAAATTCGCAAATAATCTGCAGCAACATTTTCAGCTGAAAAATTCTGCCACGTCTGAACATGGCCTTATAATTTATCATCTTCCAGTAATGGTGTTGTACGACCCACTTCATGCAGGGAAATATGTGAAAACATGCAGTTTCCCCTGGTGATAGAAAATTATTCTCAGGCAGGTACATTTGGGTTACATGCAATTTTTGGATCACTTTTTAATCCATTTTTTGGCAAGCAAGTTGACCAAAAACAAGCAATTCTGACAATGTTTTTTATTCTTTTTTTTTTACAGTGTTCACCGTGGACTATAAATGACCATTTTAATTTATACTGCGGATCGATTCGATTACGGCGATACCATATGTATATAGTTTTTTTTATGTTTTGCAGCGTATGCACAATAAAATAAAAAAATAAAAAATAATTTATTTTTTGTGTCACCATATTCTGAGAACCATAACTATTTATTTTTCAGTCAAAAAAGCTGTGTAAGGGCTTTTTTTTGCAGGTTGTAGTTTTTATTGGTACTATTTTGGGGTACATGTGATTTTTTGATCACTTTTTATTCTATATTTTTGTGGAGTGGTGACCAAAAAGATTGCGATTTTGGCATTGTTTTTTATTTTTTTTGCGGTGTTCACCAGTCGGAAAAAAGAACATTACAGTTTTATAGTTTGGGTCAGTACAAATGCAGTGATACCAAATATGTGTACTTTTTTTTAACATTTTCATTTTTTTCCTATAATAAAATACTTTTTTTTTTTTTCTTGAATTTATAACTTTTATTTTTACACTTTTATTAACTTTTTTTTTTTGGCTCCTTAGGGGACTTGAACACCAGCAGCACTGATCACTGCAAGAGTACATTATAGTACCTATGTAGTGTCATGTATTCTGTCAGTGTGACGTGGCAGTCACTCTGACAGGAAGCCTATGAGGACCAGCTGGAGGCTGGTTCTTATAGGCTTCCATACATGGCAGCCCGGAAGCCATTTTCTGCCCTCCGGTTGCTATGACAACGATCAGCAACCCCCACGATCACATCGTGGGGACTGCCGATCTGCTACAAACCCCATAAATGTGGCGATCGCAATCGATTGCCGCATATAAGGGGTTAATTGATGAAATCAGTGGCGATGGACTGCTGGCCGGCAACAGTGGAGTGTCAGCTGACTTCCCGGTTCAAACTGTCATCGACAGTGTGCATCGGCAACCACTCAGCAACTTCCTGTCACTCTGACAGTAAGCCTATCAGGACCGGCTGGAGGCTGGTCCTCATTGGCTTAAGTACATGGCAGCCCAAAGGCCATTGTCTGGCCTCTGGTTGCCATGCCAACCATCCACAACCCCCGCAATCACATCGATCACAATCGCAATCGATCGCAACATTTAATCGATTGCCGCATTTAAGGGGTTAATAGCCAAAATCAGCGGTGACGAACCACTGGCCGGCAAGATTGGAATGTCAGCTGATCTCTTGATTCCCGGTGCACACTGTCACCAACCGTGTGCACCAGGAACCACTCAGTAACTGTACGTCCTGGAGCGCGAAGAGACTTCCCACCAGGACATACAGTTGCGTCCTGGTGCGCATAAAGATTAATATTATTATTATTACTGCAGTATGGATGTAGCCATCTTTATCTTGACTCTGATAACTTGCTGCAGCGTGATATCACACAACAACAGCCATTGAAAGTTCATTGAAAAAGTCAAGATAACGGATCTTGCCACTGTGTATTTAATGCGTTAAAAGTCAAGATAAAGACGGCTACATCTGTATGTGTATCAGGAAAACACTAGCTGCAAATATTTACTGTTTTACCTAACAATATTTTCTTCCTCTAACAGGTATTAGCCCAGAAAAAAACATCTGTCAGAATAAAAAGGTGAAAGCAGTTGAAAAACGAAATAACAATATTTATCTGACTTGTTCTGCATCTGAAATATACATTTCTGCTCTTGAGAGTAGTTTCTGCCTTTACGTCATGGAAAAGCTGGGAAATAAATCCGCAACATATAAATGATAATAATATCACAAGGCTAACAAATGGCTATGTTACCCCAGTGCTTCTCGTTTTAGTTCTTACACCACAGGAGAGATTAAATGAGGAGGGCCAGATGCATCTTGTCTACCCAAGGGCTCGTGAATAAATTAATTTCTCACACTCCAGCTCCCATGTGGCGGAACTTAATCTAAAAGAGCAGAACAATGTCTTCAGGTTTTGACTTTGATGTGCCACACAGACACAGCGTATATTTTAATAACCTTGCTGGCATTATTTCCAATGAACGTGAGTCCATCTCTTAACATTCATATTACCACACTTTGCTGTCTTTTCTGGGTCTCAGTTTATTGGTCCCTGTAGACTGTATTTCCGTGAACATTGTCCTGTGACATATAAAGCAGCAATTCACAAGCTACCCACATCGGTATTTTCATAAAGTATATTTGCTAGCCAACTCCTGTGTACCATGGAAGCTCATACTTGTATATTCATAGAAATAAAGAATATTGGTAATAAAACCAGAACAAATGGAAATAATAAAATGTGCATTTTACAGGCATATTCCTACCAAACCAATATCATCAGTACATACAGTGTTAAACGAGGTCTGTTTTTGCACTGTGAACTGTAAGGTCGCAACTCTCTTCATTTCAGATATTGCAGCAACATTTTCCGAGCAATGAAGGTCATAGTCATGTCCCATCAGAGCAAAAACAACTTATTGCACAAAGCCCCAAGAGTATTATGTACAATGTGCAGCTGGGGTGATTCTTATGAAAGTTGTTGTATATTATAAAAAAAAACACATTGTTATTAAAGATTTTTATTAAATTTATTATGATTAACTTATTTTATGTATTGCATAAAATATGTGCATTTACTTTTATTATTTATGAAATTATTTTATTATTGAATTATTACATTTAAACATATTAAAACCATCCACATCTACATTACATGACTCTTTGTTTAGGTGAGATTAGATGTCACATTTACATAGTTTTGACCATTCTATGTTAAATTCCTACCCACAACTTTTGACACCATAATGCTGTTATGATTCCAGGACAAATTGCTTTAGCTGAAAATAAAACAAGTAAAAGTATTTTTGTGCTAACTGCCAACTTCAATAGGAGGTTAACAAAATTCACTTCAGTCTAAAAGCATTGAGGAGAAGGGATCTCTACTGATTAAAGGGGCTTTCCACTTACAGACTTTAAGGCATATCAATTAGACATGCTATAAAGTCCAAACATGATCAATGTCTATTGGATTGTATTAGTGATACTTCAACAACAAAATGAGCCTCCACAAGAGCCCCCCTTATTCTTGCAATCTGAGGGGGTTCTAGCAGCTGGATCCCATCGACTACTCTTTTACGGTAAGTCCAATTTATATTGTCAAAAATTTAGAAATGGTACCCAATTAACCATTAATTTGTACTGCAATGATTATGTTGTTGTGTAGTTTGCTGATCCCCAATTGTGACTAGTTAGGGGCAACACTAGGGCTCACTAGTTAAAAGTGTGCTGAGAGTGGCAGTATTTGTGAATACCAGCCATCATCCGATATAGCCATAATCCATTACCCTGCACTCATTATTTGTATGTGGGAATCTGCAGTTAGTAAGGCAAAGCTGGATAAAAAACACAAACATAATTTTATTGTTCAGTATTTGTAGGATGAGTTCAGACTCGACATATTTACTGCATGTGTAACATGTGGATTTTGCTGTGCATTTGCTGCAGATTTGACTTGAAACCCACAGAAAATCCATAACATAGTAGGCATGCTGCAGATTTAAAAATCTACTGCATGCCCTCAATTCAGCAGTGGAAAATTATTTTACCTGTGGAGTATTGTACTGTACAGCTGCAACATGTCAACGACATCAGAATGTGGCTCTACCCTTTCTCACTAGCTTTCTCTTGTGTACACTAATATGTAGTACTTGTATAAAGTTTTTGTACATTCATTACATTTATGTTTCATTTTCAAGAGTATAGCATGTTCTAATAAACTGTTTTGTCAAGAGACTAAAGAATCACCCTTTACAGACTATAGTAAAGTTTGATAATACTTGTAGTCATATGGAGAAGAAAGGCACCATACAGTTAGGGTCAGAATTATTTGGACAGTAACAAGTTTTGGCTTTTTAGCGGTTTACCAAAACGTATTGAATATACAGTTATATAATCAATATGGGCTTAAAGTGCAGACTCTCGTCTTTAATTTGAGGGTATTCACATCTTAATTTGAGGAAGGGTTTAGGAATTGCAGCTCTTTAATATGTAGCTGCCTCTTTTTCAAGGGACCAAAGGTAATTGGACAATTATCCGAAAAGCTATTTAATGGGCTGCATGGGCTATTCCCTCGTTAATCCTTCATCAATTAAGCAGGTAAAAGGTGTGGAGTTGATTCCAGGTGTGGCATTTGGAAGCTGTTGCTGTGAACCCACAACATGAGGTCAAAGGAGATCTCAATGCAAGTGAAACAGACCATTGTTAGGCTGAAAAAAATGAAGAAATTCATCAGGGACATAGCACAAATGTTTGGAGTTGCAAAATCAACAGTTTGGTACATTCTTGAAAAAAAAGAGCGCACTGGTGATCTCATGAACTCTAAAAGTCCTGGACGTCCACGGAAGACAACAGTGGTGGATGTAACGTCTATGGCCGCGATCCGTTGTTCTAACTTACCCCTCGACCACCGTGGCCATGGACATCCTGCTGCAGTGCTGCGTCGTCCCCCTGTGAGGCGCCGGCACTCACTTCTGTGCATTGAGACTGTCTCCCGGAGGGTGCATACACGCGCTCGTGCCCGCTCTTAAAGGGCCAGCGCCAACATGAAAATCATCATCATCAACTCACATGATTTTGTGGCCACCGCCCTTCTGATCCTCGCCTGAGCTTTGTTGTTGTTTCCCAAAGTTTGTCTTGCAAATGGTCTCCTGAGGGTCTTCCAGCTTCCCAGTGTTCCCCGTACCTGTATCCTGTATCCCGTGCTATCCAGTACTATCCTGGTCTACTGCCGTGCTGAGCTGTTGTCGTGCTGTGCTGCATTTCCACACCTGACGTCTACCTGCCGCCTGGTCCCAGCCGAGCCTGCCTTGTTACTGTCTACATTGCCTCAGGTAACCTTTCTGGACTATAGACGCTGTACGATACCTGTTTGGCCAGCTGCCATCCCGCTATGCGGTACGGCCCAGTGGGTCCACACCCCACATCATGACTGTGGAACATCGCACAGTCCTTTCCATGGCGAAGAAAAACCCCTTTACAACATCTACCCAAGTGAAGAACACTCTCCTGGAAGTAGGTGTATCAGTATCTAAGTCTACCATAAAGAGAAGACTTCATGAGAGCAAATACAGATGGTTCACCACAAGGTGAAAACCATTAATCAGCCTCAAAAATGGAAAGGCCAGATTAGACTTTGCCAAACAACATCTAAAGAAGCCGCCCAGTTCTGGAACAACATTCTTTGGACAGATGAAACTAAGATCAACCTGTATCAGAATGATGGGAGGAAGAATGTATGGAGAAGGCTTGGAACGGCTCATGATCCAAAGCACACCACATCCTCTGTAAAACATGGTGGAGGCAGTGTGATGGCATGGGCATGCATGGCTGCCAAAGGCACTGGGTCACTAGTGTTTATTGATGATGTGACTGAAGACAGAAGGAGCCGGATGAATTCTGAAGTGTTCAGTGATATACTTTCTGTTCAGATTCAACCAAATGCAGCAAAGTTGATTGGATATCGCTTCACAGCACAGATGGACAATGACCCAAAACATACTGCAAAAGCAACCCAGGAGTTTTTTAAGGCAAAGAAGTGGAATATTCTTCAATGGCCAAGACAATCACCAGATCTCAACCTGATCGAGCTGCATTTCACTTGCTTAAGACAAAACGGAAGTCAGAAAGACCCACAAACAAGCAACAACTGAAGACAGCTGCAGTAAAGACCTGGCAAACCATCACAAAGGAGAAAACCCAGCGTTTGGGGATGTTCATGTGTTCCAGACTTCAGGCAGTCATTGTCTGCAAAGGATTCTCTACAAAGTATTAAAAAAAAACATTTTATTTATGGTAATGTTAATTTGTCCAATTACTTTTGAGCCCCTGAAATGAGGAGGCTGTGTAGAAAAATGGTTGCAATTCATAAACGTTTCACAGGATGTTTTTGTTCAACCCCTTGAATTAAACCTGAAAGTCTACACTTCAATTGCATCTCCGTTGTTTCATTGCAAATCCAATGTGGTGGCATGCAGAGCCCAAATCGTGAAGATTGTGTCACTGTCCAAATAATTCTGGACCTAACTGTAAATGTGAAAAATTGTATCTAACAAGTGAATTTGCCCATTCTATACCAGTTCCTAAACAAAATTTTACACCAATGTTGTTTGAGCCAAAAGTAGAACATGATTCTCGTATCATTCTTTGATGTCATAAATCCTCAGAGTAAATACAAATCAATTCAGTAATTCATTAGAAAAAAAATCTAAATATAAAATGTAATATAAAATGTGTTAAAAGAAAGTGCACATGTAGACAACAACTTCTGATATCCCAATCTTAAAGAGGCTATGTTGCCAGATTTTGCAACCCCTATCTCCTATTGCAGCAGATCGGCGCTGCAATGTAGATAAGAGTAAAGTTTTTGTTTTTTTTAAAACGAGCATTTTTGGCCAAGTTATGACCATTTTTATATTTATGCAAATGAGGCTTTCTAAAGTACAACTGGGCGTGTTTAAAGTTATGTACAAGTGGGCGTGTATTGTGTATGTACATCTGGGCGTTTTTACTTCTTTTACTAGCTGGGCGTTGTGAAGAGAAGTGGATGATGCTGATTCGTCAGCATCATACACTTCTAGTCACAACGCCCAGCTAGTAAAAGAAGTAAAAACGCCCAGATGTACATACACAATACACGCCCACTTGTACATAACTTTAAACACGCCCAGTTGTACTTTAGAAAGCCTCATTTGCATAAATATAAAAATGGTCATAACTTGGCCAAAAATGCTTGTTTTTTTAAAAAAAATACGTTACTCTTATCTACATTGCAGCGCCGATCTGCTGCAATAGGAGATAGGGGTTGCAAAATCTGGTGACAGAGCCTCTTTAAGGCTGTTTTTTTGTAGCAGGTAATGCAGCAAACTACAGTCATCATACATCAAAATTACCCAAGGTTTATATTCGAATCATTTATTTATATTGAATGTGATCATCCTGCAGGTCGGGATCATAGAGAAGAAGAGAACGAGAGGTCACCTCTCCTGTTCTGCAAGTCAAGGCAGGCAAAGGTGGCTACTTTCAGAAAGCCAAAAAGCATAGATGGCTGAACACGCGTGTAGCTCTCTATTTTGAAGTCTATAGGAGTTACAGTAGCAGGCGAGCACGCTTGCCCTTAAAGTGGGAAAACCCCTGCCAGCTAAATATCTCCCAGAATTATTGACACAGGTAGGACCATTCCTAGTACTTAGGCTGGCCTTAGAAATGCAGATATGCCTCTATGACCATTAATGTGCATTACTGCTGGTAATCTGTGTGATAATTATTGTTTCCTATTGATAAACAATTAATATTTTGATGGTGCTCATCCTCTTTTAGTATTTTTTTATTTTTTTATTTTTACTGTGTTTAGTTTAGTCTTATGCTCTATGGACACAATTAAGAATTCCTTTGGCTATCTTCTTTTTCCTACTAACTGCTACACACATATCTGCTTAAATTCCCTTAAAGAATAAGACATATTAATGTGCCTTCCTGGCACCTCGATCACACAAATCTTTTCTTTTATTATTTTAGTACAGTGACTTGGCATACAGGGGACATGAAGATTTGTGCCCCAAGAGCAGGAAGTCCTGGCTAAAAATCCAGAATCTTTTAACCTTGTGCAAATCATTTTATTTCTTTGCTCCTTTGAGATCTGATAATGGATGATATGTTTCTGGAACAAAGAATGTGTATTTTTAGTGTAATACAGCATGATTAAGGTAAAGCTGTCACCATATATTAACTATTTCATACTTCTGCTCTGTATTCTGCTTAAAACTTGATTTTGAACAATTCTTTCTCTTGCTGTTTTCATCTAAAGAAAAACTCTTGCAGGGAGAGGTTCTGGCCACTATATTGCTCATTCCTCTCCCCCTTACCTGGCATCAAAACTGCTAGTAGTACGTATGAATATGCTTTACCAGCCAGATTCATAACTATAGGGGGTGCAGAAGATGTAGTCGCTCCTCGGCTCTGGTGCCTGAGGAAGCCCAAAGGCTCATATGCCACATAAGAAGACACTGTTGGATTCTCCTATTCTCACTCGTGGACCACTCTTTTTTTGCTCTATTATGACCAAAATATGCAATTCAAAACGTAAAACAAACCCACAGTCCCACGGTCCTCATTCCTCTATATCTATTCCCAAACCATGCAATGTTTACGTCTAAAGGCCCGATTACATGGAATCATTTTTAAAATCCCTGTCTACCAATACATTTATTTTCTCAAGCATCTGATGAATATTTCTATCATAATCATCCTCACACCTGGCTGGCAGAGTTTTCTTGTGTGCTAGGCAGTACTAGTGCACTGTAAATCTAAATTTGCTCTGAATAAATTTATCGTTTATTATTGATCTTGTTGTGACAATTATCATTACAATAGACCAGAAACAAGCCCAAGAACCCAGTGTCCTGTGTAAATGGGCCTAAAATGAGTTTTCCGATAATCATTATTTATTACCTATCTACATAGGTGATAAATATCTGATCGGTGGGGTTCCGACCACTGGGACCCTGACGATTACTAGAACGGGCTTACCTTGCCATTACTGGGAGCCCTAAAGAAATGGAGCGGTGATGCGCATGCTTTCTTTGGCAGCCCCACAGACATGAATGGAGCGGTGGCCAAGCATGCGTACTACTGCTCCAGTCCTTTGGGGATTCCAGAAACAGCAAGGTAAGGCCGTTCTTTTGATCGCTGGGGGTCCCAGCGATCGGACCCCACCATTCAGATGTTTATCACCTATCCTGTGGAATGGTGCTAAATATTGATTATGGGAAAACCCCTTTAACTCAACCTACTACTTTGACCTGTTGGCACACAGTGGCTTAATAATTTGGTACCTACAGACAGCCAGGCTCCTGCTGCTGCTCTAATGGCTGGGATCGAAGCTAACTTTGATCCCAGCCGTTTAACCGCTTAAATGCCATGGTCATTAGCAACTGTGGCATCTAAGTGGTTTCATAGGATTCGTTCTACATGAATAGTTCAAAATGGCGGTCACGATTTTTACAGATCAGAAAAAGACAGAAAAGGATCATATTACTTCGGTTGGCTGCCTGGCAGGCTTCTCTATAATGACTTGCAGGCAGACCTCCCTCTAGCACAGCCAATCATGAGGGGTATAGGTGTGAGTCACTGATGACTCAGTGGATGACATTTATATAAGTCATAGCCAATATAAATAACCCAGCCAGGAAACGTTGTTGCAAATTGTCAGTGGATTAGTGAGTGTGTTTCATAGTAAGGAGAAGAGAATAGATAGTTAGATTTACAATCCTTTGATAAAAAGTTAGATTTTAGAGAGATAGGAGTCAGTCTACCAGTGTGTTAGTTAGACAGGCACAGGCAGCCATTTCTGTGAGTGAGTTTTGCTGTAGCTATACAATTCTTAGATTAATTTGTGAATCGCCAATCTTCATCACATCATTCATCAATCTTCTTCAATAATATCAATCCTGATGCTGATGGCGTGCCGCTGTCTTCTGAAAAAATAGTTAACTTGTTTTGCATATATCAAAAATTGGTGTATTCTTCTGCGTCAAGCATTTATACAGTGCCATTACACTTCAGTCTGTGTCCAAGTGACAATTTTTTTTCAATTAAATAGATTTTAATTTGAATCCGATAGTGTGCCACTGCCTGCTGATACAGACATCACTGATGTGATGTAACTCATTGTTTTGCATATCTCTAATTGCTAATAATAGTGGCACCAAAAATTTGCGCATTGTTCTGCATCAAGCATTTATACAGCGCCATTACACTTCAGTCTGTGTCCAAGTGACATTTTTTAATTTTAAAAAGCATATAAAAATCAGACAATGCACTATGTTTTTAAACAGGTTGATTGTTACCACCGCTACCATCCGTTTACCCATAGCCATATATGTTGCTGTCAATTTGACATTACTAATACTGTCTTGGAGTTAAAAAGCGTGAAAGGGGTTGAATACAGTCCTAGAAAGACCTCAGAGTGTCATACATGACTTTTCAGAGCAATCGGTGCACTTTTGCTTTGCAACAAATATATTTGGACAGCATCATATCTGACAGTTGGTTCCCCCATATCGGACTCTAAACGAATTGCGGGAAATTCGGTCATCTAAAAAAATAAGCCATCATACAGCAATGTCGGCGGAAAAATTAAAAAGTTATGGCTCTTAGAATATGGTGACACTAAAAGAAATACTTTTTTTTTTTTTAAAAAGTTTTTTTTGTGCAAAAGCAGTAAACCATAAGAAACATATTTAAATTTGGTATCGCTGTAATCGTAATGACCCGCAGATTAAAGGTATTATGTTATTTATACCACACGGTAAACAGTGTAAATAAGACGCAAAAAGATTGGTGGAATTTCGTTCTTTTTCTATTACTCTCCAAAAAACGTTTATAAAAGTTAACCAATAAAATATATGTACCTCAAAATGGTGCCATTTCAAAATTATTTTTTTCTTGTAAAAAAAACAAGGTCTCACCAGCCTATGTCTACGGAAAAATAAAAAAGTTATGGCTTTTGAAATGTGACAATGATAAAACTAAAAAAACTAAAAAAAAATTCATAGTGACAAGTCAGAAGTTTTGATTGGTAGGGGTCTGAGATTCGTTTCTGTTCGGCTTTTTACGAAAAGCCGATATATCGGAGGACAGGCTCATAGACTTTCTATTGTTCCCAAACACTGATAAATTGATTTCCAGAAAAGGCTGTACAGAAACTAAGCGGCTGGTTGGTGGGGATATCAGTGCTCGGACCCCCACCAATCAAAACTTCTGACATGTCACTATGACATGTGAGAAGTTTGTTGAACGTTTAGTTACACGCGAAGGACCAAAATAGGCTGGTCACTAAAGGGTTAAGATAATTTGATCTGCGTGCCTGCAATAGATGTTTCGCAAGAATGCACACTTTCTCAAGGACTAGGGTTAGTTTCTGTTCAACTTTGAAAAACATTATAATAATATAAATTGAATAATAAATTATTCAATTTAAGCACTTCTTTTCCTGAGTTAAAGGGGCTCTATAACTGGTTTAAAAAAAATAAAAAGAAGACATCAGAATCACATACTAACCTCAATCTCACTCCTCTATACCTAAAAAAAACATGTAACCTGCAGGTGCATAGGTCAGGATTCTAGTCGCTCTTCAGAGATTATGTTTTTTTAATACAACTTCTATCATGGATAAATTTCATGTAAAAATAGTGACGCAATACAAGCTTTGGGAAAGACTTTCCTGATCTCCCAGGATAGGGATCCCATACCATCATTGACATTAAATGTACAGCTCCTGCAAGGCCTAAGGGATTTAATCATGTAGAAATTGATTGTGGATGTTTTCTAGCACTATGCTGTGGTAATGTAGGCTGCTAGAAAAAATATTTAAAGGGAATCTGTCACCAGCATTTCACGTATGGAACGCTACTCACCCTTCGTCGGCCGCTGCTGTCAAAAGTTCATTACCATTATCCCCTCTCCTAAACGCCTCCTCCGACCATAAATAACGGTCTGCAAACATTTTGGCCTTTTATGGTAATAATCTGGCAGCCTTATTCGTTCCTCTTCTTATGCCAGCTCACCGCCGAAAACTGTCTCGCTCTGAATGCCAATACCTCATCTGAGATAGCGCGCATGCGCCCATCATGAAGAGTCCAATACCCTTCCCTGCTTCATCCGGGCCTCCAATCTTGTTACTGCTCATGCGCTGCTATGAGGTCCCGATGTGCGCACGCACCAGAACAGGACATCGATGTTCAAGTAATTTTGTGTGTGCTGCTGGGAGGCGAAGAGCTGTCAATCAAAAGTAAGGAGGTGGGGTAAGGTCGAAAAGGCTTGAGGAATGAAGATATGACTCTTTTCAAACTGAGATAAGACTCTTTTATGCTCATTAGCATACGGCACAAGAACACTAAAAAAAAGAATAATAAAGGTACAGAGCCGACTTAGAAGATAATTATAGGTTACATAAAAATGATTTTTCATCCACTTCCATCAGGTATTGCTGGTTTAATAGGTGAAATGCTGGTGACAGGTTCCCTTTAATCAGATTACCGGTGTCTCTGGGCACCTCAATTATTGGTGCATTAAGCAGCGCTATATTAGGGGATCTACTATAGTGATGGAATTGATAAAACATCTGTATCCAAAATCTATACATTTTGGGGCAGTTAGTGTAGTGCATTTTAATTCTGACCGCGAACAAAATCACTAACGGACACAAGAAAATTGACGATATAATAAGAGTAAAGTAGACATGTGCACCCATGTGATGTATAGAGGAGGTACATTTACACATAACACGGCATATGTCATCTGAATTTGTATTCAGAAACACCACAACAGTGACTTTATACAGTGCCACAACAGTAAAATATCCATACTTTAAATTGCAGCTCTCCTGGGATAAGCATTTACATTTCAAGATACGCTTCTTACAAAGCTGCTTGGCTGAATAAAAAAGTACAGGGAAATGTTATTTTTCCGATTGGTCAAGCCGACGGTAAGGATTTTCATTCAAACACCAAGCTGGGTGAGCAGGCACCTTGAGGGTATGTTTGCTCTTAAATATTCAATCTTTGGCATGAGAACCTTACAATTCTATACTTACAAGAAATAGGTCTATTGCATATATTAAAAAACGAAGAAGTAATATAGGAGCGATTCAAACATAATAGCCTGGAAAAGACAGAACATATTGGGATTAATAAATCATAAAAAACAGATGCTGACAGTCAACAAGTTTACAGAAGGCATTCTATTATTAATTTATGCTAATGAGCATGCCACATTAGGTTCTAGAAAATATTTAAATTAACAGTAAGCTATGTGAAATCTTTACATTTATTTCTATGGTTCATCGGGCATTTTTAATTATCTCAAAGGTTTGGACATGCCACATAAAGCTTCTCATTTATGCATATTTTAGGCTCTTGAATATTCTATCCAGTTGTTGCAGAGCCTAAAGGACAAAAATATTAAATTAATGTAGCATACAAATAGAAAGGAAGAAGTGTGGTGCATTGTATTAGTGTTCTCCAACTGTTTATTGCCAATTCAGATAACCATATGACAGTAAAGAAAATAATTAATGACCGTTTGTGTTGTTGTTTTTAAAACCTTATATTTAATGATGTGCTCTTATTATTATATAATAGTAGAACATATTAAGGCCTCATGCAGATGTCCGGCCCCACAGACATGAATGCAGATGTCCGTTTCACGGCTCTGTACAAGTTTCGAGTTGTACGGAGCCACCGTACAACTCCCACAGAAGTCAATGGGACCCTACTGTACTGTACCTCCAAAAAAGGAATACAGAGGGTTTTTTTATTCCCTCAAGTTCATCCGAGAGCACCACACTGAGGCACCATATAGCAGCATGGAGGCTAACCCTTCACAGTATGGAAAGGTAGGAAGTCTGTGTGCTTCTGTACAGACTGTGTACACATGGCTTTGTCTTGTGCATGGGACCTAAAAGTAATTTAGGATGGAGAAGTGTGGTGGAAGTGTCGACAGTCTGGCTGCACATGTTAAAATTATATCTAGCATGTATATTCTTCCAGCAGTCTGCCCTCAACCTCAGACAAAACAGTTTTTCGTCATGCCATTCATATTAGCATTATATAACAAGACATGCTTCTCAATGTTAAATGCTATCGGCATCTCTTCAAAGGCAAGAAACCCAGTTATTACGAAACACTAAAAAAGTTCAACATTATGGCGAATTCCTTTTAAAACTGAAGGCAAAAAAGCTCTACCCAGCTGGCAACATGCTATACCCTTCTTATCTCCCAAGGTATGCCAGTTATTGTGGAGTTTGTTCAACATTTCAGTACCTCAATCTTAGGTATTCAATATTAAGTATCCAGTAGTATTGTACCCTTAGGGCACGTTCAGACGTGGTGGATTTGCTGCGGAATTCCACTGCTGACAGGCCACAGTGGAAATCCGCAGCAGACTTTTTTCCTTTGGTTTCTATAGCTTTTTAGTTAAGTTAGTGCAGATGTTGCAGAAAACAACTGTATGGAAACTATCTTGCGGTGCGGAATTTACATTCCGCAGCAAGCACAGTCCGTTACGGAGAAGCGTCTTATTTTCATTGCGGATTTCAGCTCGCAATGCCAAGTCTAAAATCTAAACATTTGACCAAACGCTCAAATATGCTAACTTCCGCCACGTCTGAAACTGCCTTTACTTCTGAGAGATCAGCAGGGCTACGCAAACCTGGGAGTCTCATTTGGGGAGCAATGTGATGCTACTGTTTGCAGTGCCCTTATCAGCTATCTTCCAGAATCAGTGCTTTGTCCTGGCCCTGGAAAAAATGTTTGGATGCATTAGAATTTTTTCATACTTTTGAAATGGACACATGACCAATACCTCCTAAAATCTGAAATACACCAAGGAGCCAGATCATGTAGTATAGATCTTTCATTCACTGTGGCTAGTCATTTTGTTAGAAATATTAGGCTGGGTTCACACGACCTATTTTCAGGCGTAAACGAGGCGTTTTACACCTCGAATTACGCCTGAAAAAACGGCTCCAATACGTCGGCAAACATCTGCCCATTTACTTCAATGGGTTTGCCGATGTACTGTGCCGGCGACCTGTCATTTTACGCGTCGCTGTCAAAAGACGGCGCGTAAAATAACAGCCTCGTCAAAGAAGTGCAGGACACTTCTTGGGACGTAATATGAGCCGTTTTTCATTGACTTCAATGAAGAACAGCTCCAAATTACGTCCGTAATGGACGCCTCGCAAAACGCGAGTACGAGCAATTACATCTGAGATTCAGGAGCTGTTTTCTCCTGAAAACCTCTGTAATTTCAGACGTAAATGCAGTTATCGTGTGCACATACCCTCACTGTCCTAGTAAACAAAAGTTGAGTCTATTCATTTATATCACCCTCACTGTTTCACGGAAACTCTTCAGTTGACAGATTGCTATTCACAGATATGTCAATAAACCAGTTAATTAATAGTGCTGCACTGGCAACAGAAAGAGCCTTCAACATATGCAACAGATGGTATACTAGGGGTTTAACCCCTAATGACATGTCACGTACTGGTACGTGACAGCCGTTAAGGGGAAGCATGGAGTGGGCTCCCGGGCTGAGCTTGGTCCATACTCAGCGGGTGACGGCTGTGTTATACAGCCGACATCTCACTGCAACGGGCGGAATCAGAGATCACTTTGATTCCGTCCGTTTAATGCCTTAAGTGCGGTGGTAAATCGCGACTGAGGCATTTAAATTGTTAGAATCAGGGAGGCCAAGGGAGGCCTTCAGGGTATGTTCACACGCCAACGCTAATTACGTCTGAAATTACGAAGCTGTTTTCAGGTGAAAACAGCTCCTGAGTTGCAGACGTTTTGACAAGTGCACGCGTTATTTGTCAATGAAAAACGGCTCCAATTACGTCCCAATAAGTAACATGCACTTGTTTGAGGCGGGCGTCTTTTTATGCGCCATCTTTTGACAGCGGTGCGTAAAAAAAAGGCCTGTCTGCACAGAACACCGTAAGACCCATTGAATTCAATGGGCAAATATTTGCAGACGGTTTGGAGGCGTTTTTTCAGCCGTAATTCAAGGCGTAAAACGCCTTAATTACGTCCGTAAATAAGGCGTGTGAACATACACTCAGACTCACGATATACTGCAATACATTAGTATTGCAGTATATCATGCAAGCGATCCAACGATTGCTGGTTCAAGTCCCCTAGTGGGACTAATAAAAAACAGTTAAATAAAAAAAAATTATGTTCCAAGAAAAAAACAAAGTATTAAAAATGTAAAACAAAAACCGTTTCCCATTTTTCCCCTAGAGTAATGTTAAAAAAATAAAAGTTTACATAACTGGTATCACCACGTCCGTAAAAGTCCAAACTATCACAATATAACGTTTTTCAACCTGCTCGGTGAACGCCGTAAAAAATTAAAAAAAAAGATATAAAACATGCAAATTGCTGTTTTTTGGTCACCTTGGCTCTCTTAAAAAAATGGAATAAAAAGTGATCAAAAAGTCAGATGTACCCAAAAATGGTATCGGTGAAAACTACAGCTTGCCCCGCAAATTTTAAGCCCTAACACCGCTAAATTAATGGAAAAAAAAACAAATATGGCTCTCAGAATATGGCGACACAAAACATTATTTTTTTTAGCAAATAGTTTTATTTTTTTAAAAGTGTTAAAACATAAAACAAAACATATAACTTTGGTATCACCGTAATCCTATCATCCTGTAGAATAAGGTGAATATGTCGTTTATACTGCCTGATGGACACCGTAAAAACGAAACCCCCCAAAATATGGCATAATCGCTGTTTTTGCCCATATCACCCCACAAATAATTTTTTTCCTGCTTCCCAGTACATTATGCAGTACAACAAATGGTGCCATGAAAAACTACAACTTGTTCCGCAAAAAACAAGCCCTCATATGGCTATGTCGACGAAGAAATAAAAAAGTTATGGCTTTTGGAAGCAGGGAGGTAAAAACGAAAATGAAAAAAAGTCAAATTGGCCTTGTCCTTAAGGTGTTAATAATAAGTGAACCAGCAAGTCTGTAAGGTCAACATCAAAGGTTTTGAAATGGTGAATAATAGAGTACACAAATATTAATTTGATTAACTTGTGCGGCTTACTGCTGTGTAAACTTACATTCAAGTACAAAAGTAAAGACACCACATCTAAAGTTTCTTTTTTAACATATGTAGACATATCATTAAAGGGTAACTCAACGTTTAACAAACTTCTGACATGTCATAGTGACATGTCAGAAGTTTGGATTGATGGGGGTCCAAGCACTAAGACCCCCACCAATCGCTAAAATGAAGTGGCAGAGGTGCTCTTGTGAGCGCTGAGCCACTTCATTGCTGTTTGGCTTTTTCCGGAAATCTATGTAGCGGAGTACGGGCTCAATAGAAAGTCTTTATGTAAAAAGCCGAATAGAAACGAAGCGGCTCAGCGCTCACACGAGTGCTTCTTCGGCTTCGTTTTAGCGATAGGTGGGAGTTTCAGTGCTCGGGCCCCCACCAATCAAAACTTCTGATGTCACTATGACATGTCAGAAGTTTGTTGAACGTTTAGTTACACTTTAATTGATGTAATTCAAACAGTATAAAGAGACCCCCAGAAGAAGAAGGGCGAAACACGTGTTGAGGTATGTTACCCCTTGGTCTGTATGTTCCATTTCTCATGAATCTAGGTATTTGATTGGCTTATTGCATGCATTTTGCAATTTATAATTAACTCCAGTCCTAGTATACTTATGTGATTATAGCCTTTGCACTTTCTATTTTCTATATGTATTGTATCTGATTGATTATAGATCTTGGGGTTAATCCTTCATCGTTAGTATGTTTACATGTTCATGTATTTTTATCTATTTATATGTAACAATAAAGTTTTCATTGCATTTATAATTATTTTGTGAGTGTTGCTGTCATTTAGTAGGAGCGATTTAATATTTAGACAGCACCTGTTTTCCTTTTTGGAGATAGCACAAGCCCCTTTATTGTAGGTGGTAGATCAAAAAGTATACAGATAAAAGAGATATAATTGAACACAAACAATAACAAAGTGACTTCGCAATAATGTATTAAACGAACAATTCACAGATATGCAACTTCCTTCCTTAGAAAAGATATTCCTGGTATTGCCCCCTTTGGCCGTAAGTTGAAATAAGCATAGGTAGCTACTATAAAATACCCCTAAAATCAGGTGTAAAGACTCACAGGACAAACAGTGTACGATAACTGAAAGAGCCCCTAAAAAATACACCAACAGTAAAACAGTAGTATGCACAGCAATGAGATAAAATGCATAGGAAATATACCAAAATTAGCACATCATGAGTTAATCCCTTCCCAACATCCGCCGTATATATACGTCGCACGACGGGTGGGGGAATATGGAGTGGGCTCACGGGCTGAGACCGCTCCATAGAGCGAGTGTCGGCAGTGTGTTACAGCTGTCACTTCCGGGTAATGAGCGGGATCCCGTTTGGGCGCGATCTCGCCTGTTTAACCCGTTAAATGCCGCGTTCAATAGCGATCGCGACATTTAAATGAATAAAAACAGCGGGGCGACCCCCTGTAACGTCCAAACGCAAAACCGCAGCGAGATCGGGGGGAGCCGTTGGTTGGCACGGCAGCCTGGGGGCCTCCGGCAGGGCTTCATAGGAGACTGTCGGAATCGCGATATACTGCAATTCATTAGTATTGCAGTATATCGTGCAAGCGATCGCTGGTTAAAGTCCCCTAGGGGGACAAGTAAAAAAAGTAAAAAATAGTAAAATAAAGGTTTTTTAACAAATAAAAAAATATATATATTGAAAGCTCAAAAAAAAAAAAACCCTTTTCCATTTTCCCTCAAGCACAATGTAAAAAAAATAAAAAGCTAACATATCTGGTATCGAAGCGTCCGTAAAAGTCTGTTACAATATATCATTATTTAGTCCGCACGGTGAACGCCGTAATAAATAAAAAATTAAAAACATCAGAATTGCTGTTTTTTGGTCCCTTTTTCTCCCACAAAAAATTCAGTAAAAAGTGATCAAAAAGTCTCACATAACCCAACATGGTACCAATATAAACTGCAGCTCACCCCGCAAAAAAATAAGCCCTCACACGGCTAAATCGACAGAAAAATAAAAACGTTATGGCTGTCAGAATGTAGCGACAAAACTCAAATGTTCTTTTTAACAATCAGTTTTTTCCTTGTAAAAGTAGTAAAACATAAAGAAAACGATATCAATTTGGTTTCGCTGTAATCGTATTGACCCACAGAATAAAGTTAACATGCCGTTTTTATGGTGCTGTGAAAATTTACAACTCGTCCCGCAAAAAACAAGCCCTCATACGCCAATATTGATGGAAAAATAAAAGAGATATGGCTTTTGGAAGGCAGGGAGGAAAAAACAAAAGTGAAAATCTGAAAAATGGCTTCGGAGGGAAGGGGTTAATGTCTACTGAAAAATGGGTGGATCTTACCAGCATCAACGTTGGCTGTCTGTGCTCAAAGTTATAGATGGGGAAAACGCAGACGCTTGGCCAGCGTCGTTCTGTGGAAAGAGAAGACAATTGTAGCCATCCCTAGCTCACCCTAAGGGCTTATTCAGACGAACGTGATATATGTCCGTGCAATGCGCGTGATTTTCACGCGTCTCGCACGGACCTATATTAGTCTATGGGGCCGTGCAGACAGTCCGTGATTTTTACGCAGCATGGGTCCGCTGCGTAAAACTCACGACATGTCCGTTCTTTGTGCGTATTTTGCGCATCACGCACCCATTGAAGTCAATGGGTGCGTGAAAATCGCGCGCACCACACGGAAGCACTTCCATGGGACGAGCGTGATTCACGCAAAAGCTGTCAAACTATGAATGTAAACAGAAAAGCACCACGTGCTTTTCTGTTTACAAACATCCAAACGGAGTGTCATAATTTTGCCGGCTGCGCGAAAATCACGCAGCCACACATTATACGCTGCTGACACACGGAGCTGTTAAGTACCTTTTGGGCGCGCAAAACGCACACGCTCGTGTGAATCCTGCCTAAAACTGACAGAACAACAGGGCAGATATTCAGACCTGTTTATCTGACTCTAAACAGAAAAGTGACCCCTGGGGGCCCTCACCCTATACTACACTAACCCTACATATATCTACGCATTATCCCAAAAATTGCTAGAAGAATTAGTGACGATTTTAAATATATAACAATTTAAAGAGGAAAGTTTCTCAGAAGTTCATGCAAAAAATCCAACACTTCAAATGGATTTCATACCAAAATTTTAGGAACAGTGTGGAATCTTTGTGTTACAAGGGATGATATTCCTCAAGAAACAGCCTAACTATAGAATGCTATATATATATACACTGTGTACAGGGTGGGCCATTTATATGGATATACCTAAATAAAATGGGAATGGTTGGTGATATTAACTTCCTGTTTGTGGCACATTAGTATATGGGAGGGGGGAAACTTTTCAAGCTGGGTGTTGACCATGGCGACCATTTTGAAGTCGGCCAACACTTCAAATGTCGGCCATTTTGTATCCAACTTTAGTTTTTTCAGTGGGAAGCGGGTCAACACCCAGCTATATATTCCCATTCCCATTTTATTTAGGGGTATCCATATAAATGGCCCACCCTGTAGTACATATACAAAGGAGTCAATACCAGGTGTGTAGTGTGAGGCTGGGTTCACACGACCTATTTTCAGACGTAAACGAGTCGTATTATGCCTCGTTTTACGTCTGAAAATAGGGCTACAATACGTCGGCAAACATCTGCCCATTCATTTGAATGGGTTTGCCGACGTATTGTGCAGACGACCTGTAATTTACGCGTCGTCGTTTGACAGCTGTCAAACGACGACGCGTAAATGGACTGCCTCGGCAAAGAAGTGCAGGACACTTCTTTGCCACGTAATTTGAGCTGTTCTTCATTGAACTCAATGAAGCACAGTTCAAGATTTACGAGCGTCTCAGACGGCTCTAAAATGCGAGGAGGAGCATTTACGTGTGAAACGAGGCAGCTGTTAACAGTCTGTCTTTTCCCACGTAAATGCCTCTCATCGTGTGAACATACCCTAAGGCTGGGTTCACACAACCTATTTTCAGACGTAAACGAGGCGTATTATGCCTCGTTTTACGTCTGAAAATAAGGCTACAATACGTCGGCAAACATCTGCCCAATCATTTGAATGGGTTTGCCGACGTACTGTGCAGACAACCTGTCATTTACGCGTCAGCTGTCAAACGACGACGCGTAAAAATACAGCCTCGTCAAAAGAACTGCAGGACACTTCTTTCAGACGTAATTTGAGCCGTTCTTCATTGAACTCAATGAAGCACAGCTCAAAATTTACGGCTGTCAGAGAAGCCTCGCAAAATGCGAGGAGCATTTACGTCTGAAACGAGGCAGCTGTTTTCTCCTGAAAACAGTCTGTCTTTTCAGACGTAAAAGCCACTGCTCGTGTGCACATACCCTTAGGGTATGTTCACACGCTTAGCAAAAAACTTCTGAAAATTTGGAGCTGGTTTCAAGGGAAAACAGCTCCTGATTTTCAGACGTTTTTTAATCAAACTCGCATTTTTTACAGCCGTTTTTGGAGCTGTTTTTCTATAGAGTCAATGAAAAATGGCTCCAAAAATGGCTCAAGAAGTGACATGCACTTCTTTTTCACGGGTGTTTTTTTATGCAAGCGTTTTTAAAAACAGAACGCCGTTTTTCCCATTGAAATCAATGGGCAGATGTTTGGAGGCGTTCTGCTTCTAACTTTTCGGCCGTTTAAGGACCGAAAAACGGCCTGAAAATAAGCCGTGTGAACATACTATACTATGCTAATGGAATTTGGTCTGCAGTATGGATAACAGAAGACCAGCAGCAAAGCAATAATGGGCCAGGATTCAGTGGAACCGAGGGGACACAAAAATGCTAAACCATTTACCAGAAAGCCATAGTCCAGCAGGCGGGTTCTGACTCCTGTACTAACAGGCAGTACTAAACCATTAAAAATGTGCCCTTTGGCCGTACCAACTTTGAGCAGGCACTACTGAACTTTTTCAGCTGTTGGATGTTTGAGGGGTTTCTTGCATACACAGCTTGTTTTAACTCTCTCCCCATCCCCATCCACAGCATCTTGATGGGATTTAGACCTGGGATTTTTTTCCAGACATTTGTTGGAGTATTTACTGGTATGTTTAGGGTTATTGTCGTGTTGCAAGATTCAGTTTTGGCTGAGCATCAATCTTAAGAAAAAAAAAGCATACGCATATAAAATGCATTGTTTTTAATAAATAAACTTTATTTGTGAAAGTAACTACGGCAACTAATAATAGACACATGTTTTAAATCATTTCAACTGTTACAACCCATAGAATAAATTTACCAACATACTTTTGCTGTTTAATGAATTACAGAAAAAAATAATTGGAAAACATTGTTGGAATTGCCATTTTGTTGCCTTTGTATTTTGGAAAAAATTGTAACCATATTATTATTATTAATATAAACAATATACAATGTTTAAATGACTCAAAATGCTATAAAAAAAATAACCCACAACTTTATGAAGCAAAATGAGGTGTCAGAAACCTACGTAGATGGACACATTTTAAAAACTTATAAACGATGGAATGATGAGGGATATAAATTAAAAGTTAGGGCATATAGACTTATGGAGGAGGGTATCCGCTCAGGCCCCTCCTCTATTAGCCAGAGGGGAAAGCTGCTCTATATAAGTGGTTCTACTTCTGATGGACTTGAGCCGTCCATATAGTGTATGGACAGCCATTCATCTGAATGGCTGCTGCAGGGGAAATTTCTGGTTGACCGGGGCTTCCCCTCAGAAAAATCAGCAATTGCTCCAAACTGAAAGAGGTTGTCTTTGATGAGACAACCCTTTTTAGGGATTAAATGCACACTAAATTTCAAACAACTTATGCTAATCTACTAGTATACCTGATATATATCAAGTTTGTGATTTACTTACCGTTAAAATTTAGTTGTTTTATCCATGCAAATTTGTGTAAAGTTCCTGTAATCTACTGTCCACTCCCTGTTTTTCAAGCAAAATCAGTCCCGAGTTACAGAGCAGAGAAGATGGACTGCAGGAGGTTGGGATGTGTGTGTCTCTTCACAGCCTGCCCATAGATGTCTATGGAGAAGAAACGGGGAGTGGGAGGAGGGAGCACAGTGAGGGAGACACAGACACACTGACTATAGAGGTCTATGGAGAGGAGAGGGAGAGCATGAGGAGGGAGCAGGAGAAGAGGAGATGCAGACATACTGCCCATACAACTCTATGGAGAGGAGAGGGGGAGCAGGAGCAGTGTGAGAAAGACACAGACAGACATGCTGCAGCTTTCTAGTAAGTGTTTATTCTCACTCCGGTGCTGGAGTCTCAGCTACACTGTTCAGTACTGCTGTATGATGTTCTTCATGTTGCTGATACTTTTATGAATGTCATAGATAGAGATAGGATATAAGTATTTTCCTCTTCTCTGTGTGAAGTGTATGGAAGACATGATAGAAGTTAGGCTCCGCCAACTAGCTTAGAGAAAACTGA